>NW_022589717.1:19376535-19573323 GCF_004348235.1 Phoca vitulina
GGGGGGGGGGGGCTAGTCAGCACAGCAGAGGTGCCAGGGATTTAGGTCTACTGAGACCCAATGTACTGTGAGCCTGGCTATTGCGAGCTCAGGCATCAATTTCAAAAAGAACTTAGTATAACACAACTGTACTCCAATCAGTAATTTGAAAATGAAACCATCTTCAGTCTCACATCTCAGGGGTAAGACCATGTCTCAGAAACCAATGATGTTAATTAATTTTAAACTCAGCAGAATTCAAATGTCTGTCGGAGAGGTGACCAGCACTATCTATTCAATCGGATTTCTCAGTAGCTGCTGAGAAATTCTTTTGAAATCAATGGAAACTTTGGCCATGGGAAAGATGCAGAAACACACAAAGAATCTGGCTTACAAGAATTGGTCTCATGACATATCTGGGCTCCAGGGTCAATTTTAAGTGCTCTGGCAGCGAGTAGTGGATGCTTCAAAATTTTCTCTATCTTTGAAGTCTTTGATTGTGGTCTTTACAGGCCACAGACCATGTTATGCATCAATGTTTAGACAAGTATGTTCACTGAATGTACCACCAGCTGGAAAAAACCTGAGGTTGTCAGTATACCCTCTGATCCATAAATAGACATTCATTACCAGCACTTCTAGATTAGAGTCTAAACTCTTACGGAAATCTTCCAGTAAGGAATTTTAAAAATGTGTTCCAATTAGGCAAACATATTTCTTTAAGGGAGTTAACCATGCCAATAATTTTACCTCCTTAAAAAAGCTAACTTTTAGAGCAGCTATCATGTATATGTTTTATTTCACAGTGTATTCCTATATAATATGACAACTGTGTGATATGACCGTTTGCGCTTACAGTATCACATTTCAGGGACTTCAGACAATTTTATATTTTAAAAAAGAAATTTATGAGACTATACTGACTATTCTTGGCTTTTTTCCCCTCTTTAAAATAAAACATAAGTAGGGTAAACATGGCTCGACGTTTAGTACAGGTTTTGTAATAAAAGACTGCCAGTCTTCATAGACACATCAATATTCATAAAAAGAGCAATGGAAGAGAAGAGTATTAAATGCTATTCTTAAATTAAAAAAAAGAACTATTTCTCAATGACCTTGGGACATGAATAGGTAAACTTACTAAAGAAGGAGAAAAAGAAAAACACATATAGCAAGGAAGTAAAAAAAAAAAATAGAAGGGAAAAAAGACAGGATCACATTCATCATCATAAAGACCCTTATCAGAGTGTTCTTTCATTTATGAGCTAAGAGGTGTCAGGACTAGAAAAGGCAGTAGGAACAATTTAAATCAAAACAACAGATTTTTGCAAAATAAAAATTATATTTTTTCCAGCTTTACTGAGGTATAATTGACAAATAAAAACTATATATATTTGAGGTATACAACGTGATGATTTGATACATGTATACATTGTAAAATGATCACCACAATCAAGTTAATTAACATGTCAATCACCTCACATCGGTCACCCTTTTTATGTGTGATGAGAGCACTTAAGAGCTCTCTTAGCAACTTTCAAGTACATGATACTATATTGTTAATTGTAGTCACCACACTAGACATTAGATCCCCAGAACTTCATCTTATAATTGGAAGTGGGTTCCCTTTGACCAGAATCTCGCTGGTCTCACAATTAGCTCAGAACAGAATTGGGCCTAAACTCAAAGTTTTATTTTTCCTTTAAAAACTTTAAAAATCACAGACATGTACCCACAGTGAAAACCTGGAAACACAGAAGACAGATTACCTGGATGAACCCATCTCAGGTGTGGCTGGGTCACAAGTATGAGGAGGGTACATGGGCCTGTCCAGCTGGATTTGCTGGGGCCACGGGTTCCTGTCTGCGCTCTTGTTCCTCCAAGTCAGGTATTGGATCAGCAGCATTGGAATCACTTGGGAGCTCGTGAGAAATGCAGAATTTTAGAACCCGCCCAGACTGCTGAATTAGAACCTGCATTTCACAAGCTCCTTAGGTGGCCCTAAGTGCATTAAAGTTTGAGAAACTCCAGAGCAAAGGATGCATTCTCTCAAAATAGAGGATGGTTTGCTAAATGACCATGTTTTTCCTTTCTAGCCTTTATTTTTCAAAAATCTGCTCTGTAGACATTAGGAAAACTGGAAAATGATAGTACATTTAAACATCTATAAAGATAACATTTTAAGATGTGACATCACAATAAGGTTGGCATATATGAGAAGGAAGGAGGACTTGTACATAAATGCCTTATAATCCAAAGGCATAAGTTAATTGCATGACCTTGTCATTATTACAGGACTAAGTTTACCTGTTTTTTTGTTTGTTTTGTTTTGTTTTGTTTTTTGTTTTTTAATACATGCTGCCTTTAGGCAGTTGGTGAATTGCCTCTGAATACTGAATGGATAAATTCTTTAGGGAGTAACCATACCTTTGGCAAATGCTCTCCTGACACCCTCCCTGGAATTTTGGCCTCCTGAGATCTCCCAGAGATAATGCCTATTACTCAAGCAGATGGCCTAATGCCCTGTCTGCTACTTCCTGGGAAAAATGTAGAAAAAAAAAATATAAAGCCTCTCTAAGGGTCCAAGAATTCCCAAAGCAGCTGGAGGAGTTATAAAAAGAATGGCATTTGACCATTTCCATGGGAGCTTCTTCACTTCTCCCATTTTCTTTATTAATAGTAACTCAGATCAAACCTGTCAACAACAAAAACAAAACCTCCAGTGAACTGGTTCCTAACATCTGCTTGGGGCCCAGAATGCTTCTCTTCCCTAGCTTCAGCTCAGGTCCTGTTACTTGTCTAGTCCAAGCTACCTTGTGTTAACCTTTCACCCTATTTCTTCAACTATCATATTCTTTAGAATGTAGCTTTTCTTCCTTATAACCCCAAGCTTCCACGTACACCTTAAGGACGATCTGCTCTCCATATACCAGAAAGAAAGTGGTATTAGTGCAAATCTAATCTTTATTTACTATATATTCAGATTTCTTGTTATGCTATTCATGTTTAAATTCAACAACTAAATACTATGTGAAATTTTAAAATAGTACCTTTAAACACCCTCGGGAGACAGGCAGTATCAGTCATCAAACTGCACAATATGGAGAATGAAAAATCGATTGACTTTTAAAAAGTTGTTAATCTGTTTTTGTCAGAAAGAAAACTGCATAATCATATATGTACAGTTTAAAGAGTACAAATTAACACCCATATAACCACCATGGAAGAAATGCAACATAGCCAGCAACCTTCTTTCTGAGACTTTTTCCCAATACAGTCCCAACTCTCCCCACCAGAGATAACCATTGTCCTTTTGCAATGATTTCTTTTGTTTTCCTTAGAGCATTTCTAACAAAAAGGCACCCCTAAGCTAAAGAATGTGGACTTTCTATTGCCTCCTTTTCACTTAATATAAAATACATAAATACCATATATATTCCTTTGTCTTCTTTGTTAACTCAACATTTTTTTTGCAGTTTATCCAAGCTGTTGCATATAGCTCAGGTTCACTTATTTTCATTGCCAGATAGTAGTTTATTATATGGCTATACCATATTTATTTATCCCTATTACTCTTGATGGATATCTAGGTTATTTCCATGTATTGGCCGGAATGAACCGTTGCTATGAAATTCTTGCATGTGTATTCTGAAGCACATGTACAAATCACTTTCCAGGAGAAGAATTATTAAGCCTTTAGAGATCACATCTTCAACTTGACTGGAATGCTAAATTGTTTTCCAAAATGCTTACATCATTTACCTCCAACCATATGGAAATCTCACATCTTTATCAATACTTGAAATTACTAGACTTGCTACATTTTTGCCAACTATTGATATGTGATTATACCTTATTGTAGTTTCAATTAACATTTCTCTGATTACTAATAAGGCTGATTCCCAAATATTCATTGGTCATGTAAATGATCTCTTTGGTGGAGCACTGAGTCAAACATTTGCCCTTTTTCTCTATACATATTTATTTTTCTTATTTGTCTTATTTATAGGTGTCCTTTGTACATTTTATGTATGCAATGGATCTTAGTCTTTTGTAGTTTATATGTGTTGCAAATGTTGCTGTAACCTGTCTTTTCACTCTTTGCATGGTATCTTTTTCACCCGACTCTGTTAAACAATGTTCATATTTGAAAGCATTGGGACAAGGTGAGGAAAAAGCAGTATATAATTACACGCCTTTAAAAGAATGTACCCAATATCATTATCTCTAATTTTGCATTCTAGAAGTCATCTGTCAGCACTTACCTACCTGCTATCAACTACAGCATCCCCAAATTGCCCACGTGTTGCCTTGCAAATGCTTTCAAGACTCTCCTCCACATGTGTCTGACATCTCGCTTTCCCTAGAATCCTAACACCTGGATACTGACATGTATCTAACAAATACTCTAATAAAAAAATCCCATTGGTTAAGTGTCACACAAGAGACAAGCCATCCAATTTTCCTAGTAGTTTATAATCAAAGGCGACCTAGAAAGACAATAACATAGCCTGCATAGAGAGATCTGCTCATTCGCCTTCACATAAGGCCCAACTAATGAGTAGGTCGTTTTTTGTTTTTCTTACCTTTCAAACTCAACAAGATAAGGTTCTCAAAACGTACATGCCTCATTAGTACTATATATTTTCTATTAATCTATTTTGATTATCATAAAAGCCTTAAAAACACTTGCATTTCAAGATTCTAATTTCCATATATTGGAATTTGTGCCAAGTGTACCCAATCTTATTTTGCTGCCCCAGGTCACACATTCCACCCCTTTCTACGTGCTGTCTTCTGTCTCTGGAGGCTGAGCTCAGTGGACCACATCACAGGGCTTCCTTGTCTTCTGGCTTTCGATTGGGGCCTGATGGTGCTAGCCCTGACAATCACAGTTTGGGGGTCCCCCAGGGGAAGGAGAGGTCAGAATATATATGCCCTTGGCTGCCTTCCTGAGAGGTAGCTTATGGCCAGCCATGCCCCTTGACCAAGCTGGCCTCTACTCAAGTGTGTTTTCTAGAAGCTGCCCCAGCTTCTCTCTTTCAGACCTGGGAGTGATACTAGCTCTATGATTATTAAACCAGGTTACTGCACTACTCCTTGTGGTTCTACTTTGCAAATAGTCCCTTTGTAAATAAACCCTCCTGGAATTAACCTAATTTGCAAGTGCCATCTGTTTCCCATTGGGACGGTGACTGATACAGACTTAATAGCCATGCTTGTGCGCAAAAAGAGAAGCAAAACAAAGCATAAAGGTAGATTACCAGAAGTGTTGCTTTCCTGGGCTCATATATAAAGCATGCAGAAGCACAAGGACTCTTTTCTATGGAGCTAGCAGAATAATCAGGGAACACAAAAAATACGCTGGGCCCTGGGAATATAACAAATAATGAAGGACAAATTATTCTTCCCCTTGGAAGGATGGGTTCCTTTTACCAGCACTAGGTTGTAGAACGCAATTATTATCTGCTACCTGGATAGCCTTCCGAGGGGTGAGGGAAATTCTTCACACCCTCTTGCCTACCTCAATTCCCTCCCACAATTCTTCACACCCTCTTGCCTACCTCATTCATTCTCACTACCGCATTTTGAAACTGAAGGGGACGTTATTTAGTGTAGGAAAGTGAACTATGTTTCAAGTGACCCCATAAATCCTGGCTCTGAACTTCATTCAGTTTTGTTTTCCTTTACTTGTTTCTTATTTTTTCTCTCTCTCTCTCTTTCCCTAAAGAAAAAAGGCGGTTCAGTTGCTGCTTATTTATCTATTTCCCACTGTATAGATCTCTTACATGCTCACGCTTTGATACAGTATTAAATAACACATTTTCCTCTTATCTGTAGCTCATGCAAAACTGAAAATCAATTATTAAGCAGAGGAACAAATTAAAATTAGCTACATGAATACCTCAGAGTGCTACAAAGAAATATTTTTATTTCTCAGCTACAAGACTGTCTTCTTACAGCAAAGCCTTATTATTTATATAGTACAGATATGAAAGTCCCTCCAAGCTAGGGTATGTTTAATACCACAGAAAGCACAGCCAACAGAGAGATCTTATTAACCGAAATTACTAACTGGGAATACATAAGGTGTATCTGGTGAAGGGAATAGAGCGGGGGCTTTTTCTTCCCTGTTCACCTATAGGAAAGGCAGCCGAATTTCCACAGGAAAAAGACAGGAAGGCTCAGTTTGAGAATCTCTTACTCCCCAAAGTTACTAGATGCTACAGCAGGTAGCAAGAGGAGATGAGAGCCAGCTACTCTCTCCCCTCTGAGGAAGGATCCTCCCCTTCTTTAAAAAAACATGACTCCGTGTGGCGTCCTCTTCAGCCTGTCAGTGTAGAGGAGCCTCTGGTTTTATGCTTCCCCTCTGTTAGCAATCAATGGTACGACTAAACAGGAAGTAATCTGAAGGCTTAACATCATGGAAGACCTTTTTTCAATCAGTCTTTACCATTTGGAGAAAAGGAGAATTGCCGATCTTTTGTTTTTTTCTTCTCCATTCCTAAAAAAAAGGACCTGAAACTTCATAACTATAGCATCATACTCTAGGAACTTAAAGCACAGTTCATAAGGCATTTGCCATTATTTTATAGACATTCTGATGATAAAAATTAAGATCCACTTTTTAAACAGAAAAACACTGCACAGGTTCTAGAGTGCTTACTAGTGAATATATAAATATACTTATTTGAGGGAAAGCCGCTTTCCCTCCACTCTCTCCCTTGACCCATTCATTACTTTACTGAAAGCAAAAGTGAGTCTCTTTATTTCAGTGTTATTTGGTGTCTAATTCAACACTACACTTATTTATGTTTCTAAGCAGATGTGATAAAACATACACCTATTTTATCTTAAAGGGGTAAATTAAGATTAAGAAAGTCCCCAAATGTAGAAATTACGTCAGTTAAGTTACACTTTTAAAAAGTAATTGAGGGGTGCCTAGGTGGCTCAGTCGGTTAAACATCTACCTTTGGCTCTGGTCATGATCCCAGAGTCCCAGGATGGAGCCCATGTCCGGCTTTCTGCTCAGTGGGGAGTCTGCTTCTCCCTCTCCCTCTGCTCCTCACCCCCTGCTCTTGCTCTCAATCTCTCTCTAATAAATTAAAAAAAAAATCTCAAAAAATAGTAATTGAACTACATTCAGACCTTACATAGTTGTATTTTATGTCATCTGTATTTTATGTAGATAGGAAAATATAGTACTCAGTACATGGGTATTTAAGTCAGTAACATCTAGCTGCGAATCCCAGAAGCTGTGTAACCTTGGTGAATTGATACTTAACATGATCAGCAAACCTCAGGGTGGCTCATGATCCCTGTCTCCTGGTATTCCTGTCCTGTATACTCCCCTTGCCTTGGGTGTGGACAAGACCCGGGACTGGCTTCTCATCTCAAATATGACAAAGGTGACGGAATGTTAGTCTTGTGATTGTTAGGTTACATGGAAAAGATGATCAGATGTCATCCTGTGGTTGTATTACGTTACATAAGACTCTGTTTTTAGCAGACTGGAGCCAGAGATCCTCCTTGTATACGTGATGAAGTCAATGGCCATGTTGAAGAACCTCACATGGCAAGAAACCACTGGCAGCTCCTAGGACCTGAGGCAACCTCAAGTCCAAAGCTAGCAAAAAAAGAGGGGTCACCACCAAGGACTAAAAGAAGTGAGGAAACAGGTGCTTCTCTAGTTGAGCCTCCAGATGAGATCATACCCTGGCTAACACCTTGACTGTAGACCCTGGGCGGGGGACTCAGCAAAGCCCAAGTCCTGACCCAGGGAAACTGTGCGATATAAACATGTATCAAGATGCTAAATTTGTGATGATTTGTTATACACTTATCTACTCCTCAGGTTGCTTACATGTAAAACAGAAAGAGAAGGATCTCCCAGAATAGTCATGAGCATTAAATGCAATACTTTTTTTTTTTTTTGAAGATTTTATTTATTTATTTGAGAGAGAGAAAATGAGAGAGAGAGAACACATTAGAAGGGATAGGGTCAGAGGACGAAGCAGACTCCCCGCTGAGCAGGGAGCCCGATAAGGGACTCGATCCAGGGACTCCAGGATCATGACCTGAGCCGAAGGCAGTCGCTCAACCAACTGAGCCACCCAGGCACCCAAATACAATACTTTTTTAAACACACACATCCCAGGACCTCACTCATGGAAAACTCTCAAAAATCAGTAGTAACATTATTACTGCTAGCGTACGGGAACGTGAAATCTCAGAAGAGTGACTGCAAGATAAGGCCTTGGGAAGAGGTGAGTTCTACTGATGTCAATAGTGAAGATGCAATCAAATAAAATACTGATTAACCAAGAACTTGACAAATTCAATTTTATCACATCTGATTTTTGGAACAGCACTAAATAAAATCGAGAAATGGAAGAAACTGGCCTTGAGCCTCCTCCCCTCATCCTTTCAAGCCCTCCCCACCTTTTCCCTATACTCTCTTAGCTGTTACATGCTCAGTTTTTCTTAGCAGCTGTGTATGTTGAGGATCAAGGAATCTGTTTCAAGGTAGGAAATCTTAAATAGTAGCTTGAGCCAAACCAGAAACACAATTGCTTCTTCTGCCAGAATTTAAGAATTGCTGCATATTTGCATGAAGAGTTAAATTAAAATTACTGAGAGATGTATATAAGAATATGAACATTTTCATAATATATAACAATTTCAAAATAGACTTCATACATTTTGTACAGAGAAATTTTGCTGAAAAAGCATTCATGTTCCTTAATAGCAGTCTGAACTACCTTGCTTACTGCTTTGATCTTGAAACTGAGCTTTATTTATTACTCTCATTTTGATTTCAGATCATTTTAATTACCAATAAAAAGCTAGTACCAACACTGAATGGATTATTAGTTATGTGGATGCATTGAAAGCTAGAATAGTTAGTGGCCTCATTCCAAGGGTTCTATAAACCATTATTATAAGTAAATGCTATCATAAAGAAATTTGGAAAGAAACCCTGTTATTAGTGGAGAAAGGCAAAGCGAAGAATGACTACTACTTTAAGTGTGTCAAGTACAAATCAACATCGTTAACTTAAAAGTGTAATATTTCATCCATCCCTCAGTTTCACTAGAAAAGAAATCATCAGTGAGAAGACGAAGGATTTAATTTCTATCCTGTCAGTTCAAACAATGAATTAGAAGAAATTTGAATATTAGCTGCATAGAAGCCCAGGGGAAACAATTTTGTGGTCTCAGTTCATTCCTATAGAGCAAATGGAATGCTTTCTAGTGTAACCACTCACACAGGAACCACTCAAATTGATATCCTAACTGGCAAATTAACTAGGGATCTCAAGAACTGAGCAGACTACATAGCCCATTCCAAGTGGTGTATCTCATATATTGTAGTGACAGAGATATTGGCACTCTAGAGATGAAGTAGTAGACAGATATAGGACATTTATTTAATGGATTATAAGAATATCTTTGCTTCTGAGCTCACATAAATCCCTATACCTGTGAAAGCTTGAAAAATACCTGAAAGTTTATAATAAATCAAACTAATGTAACTTGGCCTTTCACTAAACTAGGGAATTGGAGTTTTGCCCGTTTTTTAAATATGAATTCCATAATCAGAGTTCCTAGCTGATTGGGTAGAATAATGACTAATAGCTCCAAACCATCCCAATGCCTTTTATGCTTCCTTTTATTTACCCTATATTCTGTTGTATTTACCTCTGCATCAACTAGCACACTGACGGAAGACCAGTAGTTGGCTATTTGTGATAGCTCAGCCACTAACTAAGTGTAAATTTGGTCAAATCACTTAATCTTTTTGACTCTTTGTTTGTCTCTAGTAAGATAGCAACCATTTTCCTTTACTCGTGTCCTTTGTTTAGGGGCTCAGAAGTGATAATCCATGTGAAAACAGTAAGGCTCTATACAAATTTAACATAAAATTACTATAAATATTAATATTACATTTCTGGCCCATAGATAGCTCATTGAGTATCACTTCTGCTATTATAGTAATAAGCTGCAACCTAATAACATTTATTAACAATGAGATTTCCTGTGCTTTTTAGCTGTTTTTAATATTGAGTGTACTTTGGTTATCTTTCTACTAATGGCTATAATTTAGTTTTAATCCATTAACATTCCCTAAAATAGTCCCCTTCTCTTGTGAAGAATAGCATGCATTTAAAAAGAAATAACTACATAAATAAGAAAAACCTTTGCAGATGGAAAAGAAAGCATTAGTCTCCTTAACACTAAGATACTCTAGCAGGATCCAGGCTATAGAACAGGGCAGCTAAAAGGGAATTATATGTGTGTGTGTTTGTGTGTGTATGTATTTACAAATGTTCTATAAGGTATATATATTTTAAAAGATTCATGTATTTGTTTGAGAGAGAGAGAGAGAGAGCGCTCATGTGCATGAACGTGGAGTGGGAAGAGAGGCAGAGGGAGAGAGAGAATCTTAAGCAGGCTCCACGCTCAGCACAGAGCCTAACGGGGACTCAATCTCGGGACCCTGAGATCATGACCTGAGCCAAAAACAAGAGCTGGATGCTCAGCCGACTGAGCCACCCAGGAGCCCCTATAATGTATATTTTTATATAAAGTATTTTATAGGCCCTTTACCCAAATACAAAGTTTAGAAACTCAAAGGATGGCATCATAATGGGAAATGTAAATGTGGCAAATTTTCCTATTTTCATCATGCCTGTTCAGCATAATCACAGAGTTCACAATCATATAGCTTCTACAAGGTACAAATTTGCATGAATGGAAAAAGATACCAGATAAAGCAAGAAAATCAACTCCTTTTCCAGCAATACACTCATAAGTCATCCAAGAAACAAGAACATAACTTTGTTTGACAATGTGATAAACACTCACATCACTTAAGATGTTGATAGTTTTTCTTTAAAATATAAAGATATGAAATAATCCTTAATTTGCACATTTCTTTTGTCATTTTATGCCATTCAGTTAGCACACAACAATATTTTCTCTAGCTGGAGTACTTTAAAATAAAACATTGTTCTCTTGGTGTCTATCATCTCATTTGATTTGTACAGAGTGCTTTACAAGCTCTCCTTAAATTATTCTAAGCTAACTTTGCTTGGCTGCACTTATTTCTATGCAGTCTTAAATTCACAACTTAATAACATGGAAGTGCAACCTAACTCACTTATATTTGGGGATATATGCACAATAAAAAAGTCTTTATGGAGGCATCTATGCATTACAAAGTCATAATATTATTCTCTAGTAGAAGAAGAGACATTATACAGCAGCCGATGTACTTATAACTAATTAGACTCCATTACAAGACACACTAAAGGTGACAGATCTCTAGAAAAAGAAGACATTTCTTGATGAGAGGGATCTGTAGTGACTATCAGATCATTCTTTTCTGATTTTAAAAAAAGCCACAGTGAGGGGAAATACTGTTGAAAAATAAAGCATTTGAAATACAGCGACAAGAAACAGATTTGGAGAAAAATGTACACTCCACATTCATAAAGATGTGACAGGAGGCTCTCAAATACCAGGTTTGGCTCAAGGGATGTGGTGACATCACTCAATGAGATGACTGGAAATGGCACACACTCATACAAGCACATACTCGGTGGACATCAAAACATGAATCACAGCCACGTTAACTAGAAAGCGTAGAATCTGACCAGAGGTAGATAGTTCATTTAATTCAAGTCAAACTTAAATAGTTCAGTTCCCATAAATTCAAGTGGTCTTCATGAGAAAACAGTCACAGTACTTCACATATGATTTAATTTAACGATGATCAAAAGAGCCAGAATAACCAAAGAAAATAGAGGATTTATGCTTACACAGATTTAGGGTTTACAATTGCCCATTTTCCCTACAATTGTTAATGCTTCTTCTTCAGTGTATACCTAGCTTAGTAAGTGAACCTTTGGGTAAATGGTTTCTAGATCTTTCTTTTTCTATGATGTGAATGTGGCAGTTGGGGCAAACTGTTTTTTCACCGCAGCTGTCTACCTCAGTTTGTTGATGTAAACATATGGTTATAACTCATTAAGTCATGCATATATAGTCACAAAAACAATGAAATGGAATTGTAGAAAGAAACAAACAATAGTAGGAATAGCTCTAGTTTATTGGACATCATTATCACATCTTATATAGTGCTGAGCTGGACACTTAATTTAAATAGACACGGTCTCTGCAACCTAGGAATTTATGAACTAAAACATAAATAACACACCCTCATTCTTTTCCAAGAGGAGAAGAACATAGATCTGCCCTGTGGGCTTCCTAATTAAATCCAAGCATTAGGACTGTAAGACAAACTGGTCATTAGCTTTATTCCATTTCACTTTTCTTCTTTTTGACTCTTGCCCTCTATCACTCAATAATTTAAGGAGACTTTGAGAATGAGAAGGCCTATAGGAGGAATCAAAAAGGCAAATGTCCTCAAACATTAAATAACATGAAATAATAGAGGCTGAGATGAGACTAGAAAAAACTGACACATTGATGATATGGAAAAGGATAAAAGTCTCTTTCATAAACCAAACCAGATAAACAAAGAATGTAAGAGGTACCATCTGGATGAGCAATAATAACCAAAAAGTATAAATTAAAGCCAAGAACAGAAGAGGAACAAAGAATATATATATTTTTAATTATAATAGAGTGCTTGGGAGCTATTTAATAAAATACATTTTTCTAAATAAAATTATGGCTCTAGCAAATCAGCAAAACAGACCAAATTAAGACAAATATTAAATAATTCAAGCCTACACTATGTAAATAATTGAACTATCAGCTTACATTGGAATCCTTTACTACTTTTATGTAAAGTGAAATGTTGAGTAGCAGTAGCATACAAGGAGTGCATGATGATGTGCTAAGGAGCAGAGTAAGTTCCACAAATGGAATCCTCCCCATTTGAAAGGGCACAGAAGGCAGGGTCTAGTAGTGCTGGCCACCCTATCACTGACCAGGTCCAGACGTAATAGGTATAAAAGATACCAGGCTTCATTAAGTTCTACAGTTGCTCTAATTTTTCATTTTACTCTGTGCCTAGTCTTTACAAGAATGTGGAAGCAATCTCTCTGCTAACTAATGTGTGGTCTTGGTCTTGAAGTGCCTAGATAAGCAAGCACATTTGATATTTTAATTCATCTGATTTCATTAATTTAATGCTATTCCATTGTAAGTTCATATGATAAATGATATATTTTTCAAATCAACCAAACGAGTGCTTAAAGAAAAGATTGATGTCACTTTAATTTCAACGTTAATAGATATTCAACAATTATTTACTGATTATCTGCTTTGTGCCAGCCAGTGGGACCAATATCCTTCACCTACCTGCTTAATAGGGATAACATAAGGAGAGTCTTAAAGAGTCAGGGGTAGTATGCATTACTTTTTCAGGTGAAAGTGCTGCACACATTTCAATTACCTGATTATTATTTGGCCAGTGCTCTGAGTGGAAAGTACAGCCCTTATCATTATGAAGCTCTCGAAGTATTGCATCATGGCTAACACAGAAAATGAAGGTTGGAGTAAGCCAAGTCGATACTTGTCTGAGCACCTGCCTCAGGGTCAAAAAATTCACAATGAAATTAATTTATTCACACTTAGCTGAATTAGCCATGACGCTATTATTTTCATTTAAATTCCAAATTGGAAAAATCAAAGTGAAAAATATTGAAGTTCAATAAAAACACGATTTAAAGTAATTTATTAATTAAAATAACTGAGCAAATGATTTCCATGTGAACTTTTCTCCTGAGACTCTCTGAGGCCATAATATAAAAGACTAAAAATGAAATATAAAAGCATTTATGAGATGGGGAGAGACTACTAGGTGAACATTTTCTGCTAGATTTAGGTCCACAGATAATAGCAAAGATGGTTCAGCAAAAGGGGACAATCTCCTTTAAAGAGTAGCAATAGGGTCATCACAGCACTCCCACCTGGAGGTTAAATGTCCCCATCCTAAATCAGAACAATTTCCTGCTCCTCTGAGGCAAAGAGAGGAGACAGGGAACTGTAATGATCAAAAACACGAGAGAACATCTAAAGACAACAATCCATAAATTCCGCTATACAATTATAAAACAAAATCACAGCTCCATTACGTGACTGCATACACATCCACACATTTTGGCAAAGTGCACACCAATAACAAAGATAAACTATCAGCTTCATCTGATGAATATTCTTCCATCTTAAAGCCTTTATTTATGACATAGGGTAGGGCGGGGCAAGGACATTCAATCTGAGGAGGGGGTTGTTGTAAAGAGCCCTATCCCAACCCTGCTACTGCAGAGAGGTCACCGAGGAGAGCCTTTGTTTCCATCAGCCCCTGAATCAATTGCTCCATTATTAATTCTCTTGGCAGAGGATGAGAAATGAGTTGACTTTTGCCATTTCAATGAAGTTAAGGTGCTCACCATCCAGTCACTTCAGTGTTTTGTCTTGTTTAAGGAAAATATTTCATTTCTGGAATCCTTGAGACAGTATCGTTAGCCAGTCAATTGTGGACCCAAATCAGGTTAATTCTGGAGCTCCGGTACCAGCCACCTGCCCCACCTTCTAATTCTTTCTCAATATAGATGATTAAGGAGTCACTGGAAATCATCAGCATGTGGAAGACCTTTTCTCTATTCTCTCTCTCTTTCTTTTTTTCACCCTACAATTGACAAGTGCAAATCTGGGATAGAAGGAAATAAAAGAACTTCTTTCTCAAAATGAGCTTAGCAACACACTCTTCTAAAGTAACATAACTCCAGGTTGGCAAAGCCAGGGCCATGGTTGTCTAAAATATTCCTAGTGAACAATCTGAAGTAAGAGTCCTTCCCTCTAAAGCTACAGAAGGTTAGCAGAGCAAAGCTTCATTTGTCATGAGAATTCCCATGTCAACTTCGGTGAGTGCCCACTCCCAGGAGCTTTTCTGCTGCAGAGAAAATGATGTCATGCACTTCACAGCCAGCTCAATGCAGGGAGCTGGAGGCAGATGCTCTGAGAAGCTGGTGTTTACAGCTCAGCCTTGCCAGCACCAATGAGGAAAGCGGAGCAGATGTTATTTTCCTCGTGTTTTTACACTCCTTTGGAAAGAAAGATTTTTCTGTTCCTCTTCCAAATGTCTACCATATTTGGCTCTTTATTAGCTATTGCTACATACTCCGTCTAGTAACCAAGATTATTATGGTGATAGACCTTTATTTACAATCTGAGTTAAAATAAATTAACTTGGGTCAATGATCAGCAATTGATCTTAATTTAGATATAATTTTGACGTCAAAGAAGATAGCTCATCCTTGACATACCTGTTATTATTTCCCTTCAGAGAATAAGAACAACTCATAACCAGGAGATAAAAGCAAGATTTGTGAATCACTTTCCAAATGAGGGGGAAAAAGAAAGATGACATAAAAGGGGTGCTATTTTCTGTATTGTTTGTTGTACTCTTTTTGTGAGTTGAATTCTTAGGAAGAAAAATCTACTTTCACATGGTAGCTTACCACTAACTGGTCCTCTAAGAGAATGGAAATCAAACTACCCC
Organism: Phoca vitulina; assembly: GCF_004348235.1. Lineage (NCBI taxonomy): Eukaryota > Metazoa > Chordata > Mammalia > Carnivora > Phocidae > Phoca > Phoca vitulina. The sequence continues at coordinate 19,392,052 of NW_022589717.1, forward strand.
CTTACCAAATAGCTTAAAACCAGAGAGTGATTTGGACACCAGAAGAATCTCATGGACCAGCTTTACCATTTTCTTGCAGAGGCATAAAAATATTCTATTTCATTGAAAATATAAAATATAGGCCTTTTCAACATCAATAATTTATAAAAATAAAATACTTTATAAAGATTTACTGTCAAGAAATGGGCAGAAGACATGAACAGACATTTTTCCAAAGAAGACATCCAAATGGCCAACAGACACATGAACAAGTGCTCAACATCGCTCGGCATCAGGAAAATCCAAATCCAAACCTCAGTGAGATACCACCTCACACCAGTCAGAATGGCTAAAATTAACAAGTCAGGAAATGACAGATGTTGGCGAGGATGCGGAGAAAGGGGAACCCTCCTACACTATTGGTGGGAATGCAAGCTGGTGCAGCCACTCTGGAAAACAGTATGGAGGTTCCTCAAAAAGGTGAAAATAGAGCTACCATACGATCCAGCAATTGCACTACTGGGTATTTACCCCAAAGATACAAATGTAGGGACAAAATACTTTTTGAAGCGGAAGATTTTGTGAGCAATAAAGGAATAGCAGTCACTCTATCTGAATGTAATACCAAAAAAAGTCTTTTTATAAAATTAACCCCTTTAGATCCTCCCCCACCACCTACTGCCAAGCAATCAAAGAATCACATATCACTTTTTTATTGTTCAGATCATTTAAAAATAGACAAACCAAGAATTTCATGCTCCAATGATTCCAGATCTTCCTGAAATCAGTATTGTCAGAGAAATTTTTAAAAACAAAAGCCATCATCACTATCTGACTGGAGTATCTGTTTATTCTCTTTAATGTAAGATAGAAATAAGGGGTCTTTTTTTTTTTTTTTTAAGATACTCAATGCACTCTAAAAATAATCATGCTGTAGGACACAGACTGCTATCACCACAACGAAAGCTACTTCTTATGTTCTTAGACACAATAAGCTATAGAAAAAAATTACCATGACCCGTGAAGCTAAAGAACTGGGATTCAATGTTGCTTTTCCACAGTTAAGAACAGTCTACTCTATTAGCCTTTCTCTGAGCACTCAGGGGTACACTATGTCATCAAGAACATACGGTATGCCCTTGATTTATTTAAGCAAAATGATAAAAGTGGAATCACTGTCACATTCTGTGTTCTATAATTGGAGTCCATTTTTCCATTACCATCACTGTAAGATAATTTAAAGATCAATCAGAGCACATAATGTATAACATTCAACACTGCTCTTCTTGATCATTTTTTCAAGTATTTTCTTTGACAAAAGAAACAAAAAACTGAAACCTAAATCAGTTTCTCTTACATATCACCAATAATAATGTAATTCAAATGCTCACCCCACTGCCCCTTCCTTACCCTAGACTTACCTCATTCTATATCAATGTTCTTTTAAAAAAAAAAAAAAAATATATATATGTATATATTTGAGAGAGAGCGAAAGAGAGAGAGAGAGAGAGCACAAGCGGGGGGTGGGGGTAGGGGCAGAGGCAGAGGGAGAAGCAGACTCCCCGCTGAGCAGAGAGCCCCATGCAGGACTCCATCTCAAGAACCTGGGATCATGACCTGAGCCGAAGGCAGATGCTTAACTGACTGAGCCACACAAGCACCCCTATATTAACACTCTAATTCTTACTATATTATAGCAGAATAAGCATATTATTCATCAGCCATTGAGCCTCAACTGTAAGAAGCTCCTCGTGTGGTATAAATATTAAGTACCCTGCTATTGGTGAGATACTTGATAACACAGAAGTCAGTTAAGGATACCTATGCCAGAATTTTTTCTAAGATTTCAAAGAGCAAAATGTAAATGATTATAAAAGTCTTCCTTTATATTGCAAAATATATTCTCTATTTGTATCTCAATTTTCAATGCAGTTTTACATACAACTGTGCCAGTGATTATCTCTCAGCTCCAAGCCCACTGTCTATACTCTACCTTGTGATGCTGGGGCTGGGACTCTCAAAACCATAGTCCCGCTTTTCCAACTGGCTCCACGTTAGGCTCTTCCACCAGGAAGTGTTAGATGGAGACTGAGAAGGCTGGAGGAGGAAGCCTGTCCTTCCTGTGGGCCAGTCTTCTTGCAGTTCTAAAGAGCATCACCCTTTAGAACCTAGGCTTCTTTACCCTGCCTATACTTCTTTACACAAGGAGCAACTGTTCCTTTCTGTTGCATGAGCCCAAATCAGTGTGCAACACTTCCAACATCTGCAGCCCTCAGGAGACCTCACAGAGATATGAGCGCTAGCTTGCCCTTGTTCCGTCTGGGTCAGGGGCAAGCTAGAGTGGGCGTCAGGCCTTCAGGAGGTTTTGGTCCAAGTTCCTCAACAGTGAGCTACATTTTAGCTCTACTGATCCTGTCCTCCAAGGTTCTAAGTTTTCATAATTCCAAACTCTCTCCTTTGTAATCCTTCAGCTCTAGAGGCGGTTGCCACCTCTTGTAGGTGCCACCTTTATGATAGTTTCACCTCATAAAAACGTCATGCCTACTTAATTACTTATATTCAATGCTCAATATATATTCACTATCTATCTTCAAATAACTAATGTGGTTTCTGTCTCCTGACTGAACCCTGATTGATTCAATAACCCTATGTGGGCAGTAAGAGCAAGCATCATTGTCTCCACCTCATAAAATAACATTTCAACCCTGGGAAAGAAAAACCTGGGACTTGAACTCAGTCTTCAAACTCCTGTCTTGGCATTGCTGCCATAAAAAATGCTTCCATGGATAAACGGAATACAGTACTTCTCACAGATACTCTACATGTTTAATAAGACAACATAGAAAGTATATAAGGTGGCCCAGATGACTATACAAATGGCTATATAAAGTCAGATTTTTATACAAAGTCCCAGGTACATTTTTATATCAAAGTTCTTCAATTGAAGCCCCTTTTAATAACTTTGAGAGTTTGGGCTAAGATGTATTCTTATTCCTGCAGCATAATAAACAAGCAAGATCCATTAAATTTGAGCCCACTGAAGAATGTCAAAACCACACTTGTGAGCTCATTATTTTCTATACAGCTTTAACAGTGGAATTTAAAAAGCAAAAGCAAAATACTAAATAAAATGTAGCTCTCAGGATTACATTCGCTTGCTGCCAAATATTCTATAAATATGAAAACAGATCCTGGAAGCTGCTGTTTAAAATGAAAGTAATGAATATTTCCTGATGGGGTGTTCAGCAAGATTTTCCAGACATGGGCTTCCTTACTCTTGTTGGCCAAGTAGTGTGTTTTTTCCTGCTGTCTGTTCAGCGAATGTGCTTCTAAAGGCTGCTTTGTGTTCCTGTAAATTATAGGAGTTCCTTTACCTGCCCTGGCGGCAAAGCCTAATCAAGTTGAAGGAAGCACCACAAATACTTCCCAAGTGGCCTTCCGTAATTGGCAGCATTAAGACAGCACCCAAAAAAGTAAAACAGAAACTACAAAAACAAATACGCCAACTTTTGTTCTTCCCTCATCTCTTTTTAGATCATCAGGACTGAAAAACAAGCAAGATAGATTACAAGTACAGTCGCACCTGTAGTATCTATGCTACAGAAATGTACTAAAATCTTCTGTATGCGATGCAATTCATACTCTTAAAGATTTAGAGAGATAGATAAATACAGATATTACTTTCCTACACCAGAAAATATTCCCAAACCATATGTTCATATGTCTTACCAGGAATTTAACAAATGCCTCTGCTAATGTAATAGGATCGGACTTCAACCTCTCTTTTGGTGGCTTATGGAACATCATCGTTATCAGAGAGCAAAGTAAGAAGTGAGAAAACGAACAAAAGAAACCCTTCCACCTCTCATAATTGCTGTCAATTAATTATACACCTATGACAAAGCAACCCCCCCATTTTTAGAGTCCCAGCATTACTGGGATTTGCCATCGAGAAACTGATGTTAATGACAGCATCTGAGTTGTGTCTGCGTATTGCTGAATGCAGCCCGCTGCACGAGAGGCCGCATCCTACAGCAGTGATGAGCCAAATTACCCACGGAAGCTTTAGCGGATGACAAGCGGCCTATTCGATTATAAACAGAGTAGCTTGGAAATAAAGCTCCCAGCTCACTACTCTGATAACCAAACCCCCATTTCCTTGACTTTGGAGATTATTACGTACCTTAGACCACAGAAGCCAAATGTGCTATCAGGGAGCACACATTGGAAGGTTATAAGTCACTAAATGTATTTTTTTTAATGTCCACAGAAAAGAAACAGTATCTGTGTCTTCAATCTTTCACTGATGAAATACAACTGTGAATATTCCACCTTTGTCCTGTTAAAATTTGAAGAGGTACTGAGGCTAATGTATTCATTGGGGAATTGTCAAGATGTTAAAAACACCAAAATCCGTACACTGCAAATCTGTTTTTTAAGTTGTGTGTATAAATATTAGCCTCTAGGGGGAACTCCAGGCTCTTCGCCTTGATTTTCCTAAAGGCTAAGTCAGGAAAAGAGGAGAAATCTCCATTCCCCTAAGAGGAAATGACCTGGCTAATCAGATTCCAGGACATAGATGGGACCATGTTTTGTACGACTGCAGCTTTCAGAGGGTTTCTAACTCAGCACAAGCAATTACTTCTCTCTTCATGCTCTCTATTCCTTTTCTATGGCAAGCAGGCTGAATCACTGCCCTGGAAAACTCCTCCCCTCCCACCCCCATATACCTCTATATGTGTACATGCATATGCACATAAACATTCATACACATGTGTATTCAAGTGCACCCAGGATGATCTGATTACTGCCTTTGCTCAGTTATCCATTTCCATGTTTTTGAGGGAAAATATTGTGCAAAGAAATATTCAGAATTCCTGCTGCACTGGCCATAATATCATAGCACTGAAGATGGTTCTCTAATTTCAAATAGCATGCAGAATAGTATAGAGTGTTTATTTTCAAACTGCACGGAGTACTATTAACTAGTTTTGTGATTTGGGCATATCCTCTTGCTCTACGAGTCCACTTTCCTCACTGAATGGTTTCTGAAGGAGCTTCTGGTGCCAAAATTCTATGCATTTTAATCTTCGTCAATTTATTTCCAATGCTAAGTGAAATTCTATTCAACATCTCTTGGCTGCCTAAGTCATTTCCCCACTGGGTGATTTCATTGACCTAATAATCACTCAAGGTTATGAAGCAAAACCCCAAACATCCAGTAAACACATTAGAACTCAAGTCAAATGCATGTGACCAGTCAGCTGCAGAGACCTGGAAAACAACAGCCCAAACCCACCTAAACAGACAAATTTCTACAGCAAAGTCACACTCTGCCTTTAATCCAGCATATTGGGTAATGTGTGACAAGTCTTCTTAGAGCCTTGGGACATGGGCTCAGCAAATGTGCATGCTGACTCTTACACCTAAAAATGCAGTGGAGTGCAGACACCTTGCACAAATCACCTTCCTGACTGTGCCAGCAGCTTTTCATCCATAAGTACGTGGCAATCCAGAACAGGTTTGGATGAGCACAGCCCCTCTACATGTAGGAGATATAAGATTTCCACAGGAAAAGCAGAGTAGGAGGATTCTTGTTACCCCATATACTTGGAGCTCTCACTCATTTCCATTTTGTATCTTTTATCTATCCTGGACACTCACGGAATAAACTTACCAGAACAATTCAGGGAAAGGACAAAGAAGAAAATTAGAATCATGAATTCCAGTTCTTCCAGAAAATCCAACTATCAAAGTGAATTGGCATTAAGGGATACAGAGCAAAGAACAATCCTTTTAATTTTAGGGGGGGAGGGGCAGAGGAAGAGAGAGAATACCAAGCAGGCTCCACGCCCAGCACAGAGCCCCAAGTGGGGCTCGATCTCAAGACCCTGAGATCATGACTTGCGCCAAAATCAAGAGTCGGACGTTGAACCAACGGAGCCACCCAGGCGCCCCAGGAGCAAAGAACAATCTTAACCGCATTAAACCCAAAGTCCTCATATTACAAATTAGGAAACCGTAACTCAGAGAGGTCCAATCCTTCACTGCAATGATCTTTATTTTGGGCTTACCTTAGATGTTATTATGTGAATGGGAAATTATGCTTGTGCATCCTCCAGAGTTTAAATATACCCAACTACATAAGCCTGGTGTATCAGTTACCTATTTCTGTATAACAAACCATCTTGATATTTAGTGCCTTAAAACAATAATGATATATTATTTCTCATGATTCTGTGAGTGCACTGTGCAGTTTTGTTCATCTCCTCTGGGCTCACTCATAGAGCCCAGTTAGCTAGTCATTTGGCGGGGGCTAGATGCTCTAAAATGCCTCACTCACATGCCTGGGACCATAGCTGGGATGGCTGGAACAGCTGCTAACATCTAGTATTTTCTCTCCATGCAATGTTTCATCTGGGCTTTTCACATGATGCTGGGGGTGTTCCAAGAAGGCAAAAATCCAAGTTGTAAGGCCTCTAGAAATAGGGGTTCAGGAGTCCCATTAAGTCACTCTTGCCATATTCTGCAGGTCAAAGTAAGTCACAAGGACAGGGCAGATTTGAAGGGTAGGAAAATAGACTCCACCTCATTATAGGAGGTGCATAGATTCTGTGTTATATATAATCTACCAACCCAGACAGAACAGGTTTAATTAGATGCAAATTTGATTTCCTTTGTTTTCAATAGAATATATCCTTAGGGACAAAGGTCATTGATTCATGCTTTTAGATCATTCATCAGTTTGAATTCTAACAAACAGAAACCATGCCGATATTCTGCTTCTATACAATCCACATCATACCTGGCACTCACTAAACACATAATCATAACGATGGGGGCAGAAGTAGGCACAGGCATGTTTCACAGAAAATAAACTAGACTTTGTAAGTTTATTTATTAAAAACACATTCCTATCCATTATGAAAAGCTATGACCTTCTCAGCTGAGAAAAGCAATTACTTTTTTGCACAGAGACTCTTCACATTAAAACACAAAGGAGATTCTTTTGAACTTTTGTTACAGGTTTCTGGCAAGACTAATACATTCAAGGCAGGCAGTGTCTAATTGTGCACATTTTATGAAGCCACTTTGCTTATCAGAACATGGGGCTAAGGAAATCAAAGCTTTGATCCTCAAGATAGGCCAATTAATTTCATTGACAGAACCCCTTTTTAAATAAAGACAGCCTTGATCACTTCTCCTCCTACTGAATTCTTTCCTAACCTCAAGAGAAACGGACAGTGTGATTCAAATAATGCATCTCTTAAATGCATCTATTCTTACAGGTGTTACAGGGCTACAAATATGAGAACTACGCAGTTTTATTCACCAGAATTTTTAAGATTATCAGGGCAAAAACAAAATAGGACTATTCAAGCAATTAGTTTACAACATCCAAAATGATAGAGTGCTGGAGAAAAGGTACAGATCACAACCCAAGTTCAAAGGCAGAAGATATCACATTAAGGGATCTAAAAATGTACAAAGGTGGGGAGATTTGCACTACACCTTTACATATGGGGTAAGATTTTTGCCAGGACAGAAGGGGAGGAAGACATTCTAGATAGAAGGGAGAGGGGAGAGCAGTGAGTATTAATTAAACCAACAAACACAGGTGAGTGGTTGGTATTATGAGGATCTAAGGTCTAAAAAGAGAAAATTCATGAGAAACAAGAGTACAAATGTAGCTTGGAGCCAGATTATAAAAGAATTTACCTTCTTTAGAAGGTAAGGGGGAGCTGGTGAAATAAAATAACCAGAGTGGTATTTTTAGGAAGATCATTCCCATAGCAATGAATATGGTTGATTACAGAGGAAATGAGTGGTTAGGAAGAGAGGTTAGGCGTCTACTACAATAAACCACATGAGAATTCTAAAGGCTACAACCGTGAGGAAGAAAGATCAAGAGCACCAATGGACAATTCACATGTGAAAGACGACATATGATCTCAGAGACGGGTCAAGTAAGGAAGGAATATAAATCTTACATTAATGTTTGAAAAGAGAAGACAATGTGAGGAAAACGTGGAGAGTCACACAATCTTCAGTTATCTAGACTCTAGTTCCTAGAGAATGAGGCTATGCTTTGATGGGTCACCTGAGGAGTGGGGGGACTTCAGGGTGAACAGTACATTAGAGCAATGACAAGGCACGGAAAGGAAAGCAAACAGCCATGTTGGAGCAGCTGAGATGAGACGTATGACTTCATAGGAGAATCCAGGCAGCAGGATTTCACAAATTTCTCCAGCCACATTCCATACTCTAGGACGATGCAAGTATCTGAACAATGGAAACTATCCAGGCTGGGAACCAGAATGAATCAAGTAAAGGAGGTGAGAGAATCTAGGGTTCTGCTGAGTCTATTTTTGAAAACTCTCATTCTATGGTTATGGCTGAGAAAGGAGACCCAGGAAGCCAGACTGAGAGGGCAGACTGACCGGGCAAGTGGGAGTGGGTGCCGTGGATCCTGGTCAGTGGGGAAGCAAAGACCAGGCTCTGTAGCCCTCATGAGGAGCTGGAGAAGAGGGCCAAGGCAATCATCACCTCTCTCATGGGCAAGTACAAGTGTGGGCAGGCAGTGCTCATGGCTCCTCTTTCTCCTCAGACAAACCTCAAAAATAATGTCATCTATGGGCAATGTGAAAAAGACCTCACCTTTCTGTAAGAAAGCCCTCATGTTCATGAACATAATATGGGTATCAAATGAGGTGACTTTGGCGTTAGCATTTTACGATTTTGTGTTTTAGTCTATAGTAATTTTTATTTCCTGACCTCTTAACTAATTTGTAATTAATTTCAAACTCATAGACAACTACAGAGAATAAGAAAACATAATATAACAAATATCCATATACCTCCCATTGATCTGATCAGAACATTTTGCCATATTTGATTTAGTTCTACTTTTAAAGAAAGATGTAGATAAGGAAACACATTAAGCCTTTTGTGTTTCCTTTCTTGATCCCATTTCTCTTCCTCCAATTCCAAAAATAGTAACTGTCCTCAACTTAGTTTTTATTGCTCCATGCTTGTTTTACAGCTTTAGTAAGTGTGTGTGCATCTGTAAGTTTTTATTTCCGATGTCTTGTTTTTTACAATGTATGTAAAGATTTCATTCATTTTTAACCACCCTACTAGTATGGATATACAATTTATTTATTCATTTTATGTGTGTGGGCATTTAGATCTCTTGCAATTTTATACTAATACAAAACAAAAAAATGTTGCAAAGAAATTTTAGGAGGCTGTGTGGCAACCCTGCCGGAACCTTATAATTATCTTGAGAGTTCAAAATCCAGATGCTCTATTCTAGAGCTAGGCAAGCCATTCTGTTTTAGATCATGACAGACCTAGAAAATGATCATATTTATAGGATGCAACGGAGTAAAGAGAAAAGGTTACCCATAGATAGTCAAAGTGCACCAGGCACTTCTGTCTCACCAAACACACATGGCCACCCTAAAGGCTGAGAAGAATCAAATCTCAACGGATTGAAAATCTTTCCCAATTTTTAGTACAAGAATGTGTAAGTAACACTGGTTGAGCAGCTCTGCTCTAGAGCAAAGATTCTCAAATTTGGCTGCACATTAGAATCTGCTGGGGAGCTTTAAAAAATCCACTTATGTCCAAGCTGTACCCTAGGACAATTAAATTAGAACACTGGGCAGTAGGATCAAGACATCAGTGCTTTTTAAATCTTCCAGATTCCAACATGAAGCCAAGGTTGAGAACCATACTGAGCAGTATCTCCTTAACTTCCCTGATAATGAGAATCACCTGGAACACTTGTTACCAATGTATTTCCCAAGGCCCCAAACTCTTTAGTGGCCAGTCTGGGAAGCTGTGTGCATAAAAATGCCTCAGGTATATACCTTGAAGCCGAATTGCTGTGTCTCAACTGAATGGTGGTGAGAAGGCTACGTAGAGCCACTTAAAAGCCCCTATTTGCTGGAACAATCAATCCAAGCAAGTAAGCTTGCCTTTCCAGATAACATCCTCGTCTAAGTGGCTGTTCTGACCTATTTTACTTCAGTGATCAACCTGGTTAGAATTGGAAGAATCAGTTCAGATCCCTCAGAAAAGGATCGCAGCTGAGTGGTATTAGCCTCCTGTGGGGCTTCCAACAGTAGCCGTTGCTGGTGCTGCTGTGCCACTCCACGGGCATCCACCAGATTACCCACTGTGCTGGGAAACAAACTGAGATTCCAGCCACAGTGCTCTTTCTTACCTCGTTGAAAAGGCGGTAAATGCTGAGCGAAATAAGTCAATCAGAGAAAGACATGTATCATATGACCTCACTGATATGAGGAATTCTTAATCTCAGGAAACAAACGGAGGGTTGCTGGAGTGGTGGGGGGTGGGAGGGATGGGGTGGCTGGGGGATAGACACTGGGGAGGGGATGTGCCATGGTGAGCGCTGTGAATTGTGCAAGACTGTTGAATCACAGACCTGTACCTCTGAAACAAATAATACATTATATGTTAAAAAAAAAGAAGAAGAAGGAGAAGAAGATAGCAGGAGGGGAAGAATGAAGGGGGGAGATCGGAGGGGGAGATGAACCATGAGAGACGATGGACTCTGAAAAACAAACTGAGGGTTCTAGAGGGGAGGGGGGTGGGGGGATGGGTTAGCCTGGTGATGGGTATTAAAGAGGGCACGTACTGAATGGAGCACTGGGTGTTATACACAAACAATGAATCATGGAACACTACATCAAAAACTAATGATGTAATGTATGGTGATTAACATAACATAATAAAAAAACAGAAAAAAAAAGGCGGTAAAGACGACTGGTAAAGCACAGGCTCTGGAACGGGTCTCTGGTTCTCTTTGGTCTCCACTCGCAACTAGCCTTGCAACCCTGCGCCACACCCTTAATGGAGCCATGCCTTGGCTCCCTCATTTGTAAAAATATGTCACGATAATGATAGTACCTACCCTCATGTTGTTGTCATAAAGATTAAATAGATAAATAATTAAAATGCCTAGAATTTAAATGCTTAACAAAGGTAAGTTTACCAGTTTACATTTTCCAGTTCTCCCTTCACTCAGGTATTCTCCCATGTTCATCACCTGGAATTCTTCCCATTGTCACCCACCCAAATTCCTTTATCGTCACTGATTGTAGCAAAGGAAAACCAAGTCGTAAAAATACCAAAATGATTAAACCTTTTATCAGATAACAAATTCTCTATATACGTTTTCCAAAATATATTAAGTACCTTTCTCTCCTTTTGTGTCACCACTATCAGTAAATAATGTTGAGAGTTCTTAATTCAAAAATAACACCTCGATTGTGTCTAGTTTAAGCTTTGTGCTATCCTGACTCAATTTTTTTCAACGATCTCTAGGTCTTAGTATTCCCATAACCTACTCTATATGACTTGTTGTAGAGCTAAAATAACCCTTTTGGGCAGGAAATTCGTTTTCATGTCCAAGTTTATTCGGTCATGCTGAACTTAAATGCCATTTTCTCTAAGTTTGGATTTTGTGCCCATTTAAAAAACTGGGACTTGTGATAACTATCATTATTTAGTATTTACTGTAGAAAGAACTTCAAATCTTAAAAAAAGTAAACTAAAATGTTAGAATATGTTTTCTTTTGAGTTAAATTTCATATATAAGAGATTTTTCAAGAACTACTAAAGGAAATATTATTGAGGTAATTTCAATCATAAAATGGCCCCCATCATAGACCCTGAGATCAGGATTCTGGTAACATGTATATGAATTCTGGCCCTAATGTTAAGATAAAAATATTTCACACCAGTAATTAAGCTAGTAGTTTCAAAGGCCACTATCTAAAAGGATGAATAAGCAGCCAATCTAGCAGATATAAAACACAGCCAAATTATAAAATTTGGTCACTTATTATTATTAACAGTATTTACTACTTTGTCTTGTTCCTGAGAAGCAGCTGGTCATCTAAAACCATCTGCTTTTTTTGTGCTGGATAGAAAGGTGTCAACAATCAAGGTGTTTCCAAATCCTCACTCTAGGAGTAAACATATTTGAAACCTGGGAAATTCACAGAAAGTCACCCTGAAAATACATCTCAGACATTTTTATTTTCAAAGACCACTTCATATTACAAAGCCAAGTGTAGTTACTGATACATTGAAAATAATTAATGCTAGAATCCCTTTGGCTATGAATAATTTAGGTCATTTCAGTGATAGGATAATGTCTATGTTAATTCTACAAATCCCACAGGAACCAGGTCAGGGATCTACATACTGCAGGAAAGGAAAACATAATTTTAGGTAAGAGTTGAAGATGATGATTATGGTGACTACAATGAAAGAATACCTTTTAATTATGTCAGTTCACAAAAAAGTGATTATCGTTCTTAAAATGTCAACTCTGATATCCAATAGTCATGCAAATAGTTTGAAAAACCTACTAAAGTGACTCAAAATCTGTATCAGTACTTTTCTTGTAGGAGCTGAGTTTTCATATTTATAAATATAAATATTTATATATATATACATCTATGTATACGGGTTATTTTTTGTGGACATCCTTTGAGTGTCATCCTTGATACTTTCTCTTTACCTACCCACTTTATCCCATTGTTTACTAAGTCTAATCGATTCTGTCTCCTCAGGATATCTAAAGTCCAACCATTTCTCTCCGTTCCACTGCTACTATGCCGGTCCCGCCATCACCATCTACTCTACTCACTCATTCCTAACTCCCTTTAGTCCATATTCCACATCATAGCTAGAGTGATCATTTAAAAATACAAATAGAATTATGTCTCTTCTCTACCTAAAGCCACTCGGTGGTTCCCTAAGTCAGATAAAACTAAATTAAAATATCGTCAAGACTCTGAGTGAACTGATCTTACCTGTATGGCCAGTGTCATCTCTAACAAAGGCGTGGGGAGTTTGGAGAGGTGGAACAGACACTGCTGCTTCGCCCACCGCTTGTTAATTTCTTCCTTGTTACCAGAACCCCAGTTTTGTCAGGACTGCCAATTTCCCCAGCTTTCCTTGTCATTTAGAGTTGGCCACCAGATTTCAGTCGATGCGATGTAAGTGGATATATATGCTGAGGGACTTGCTTCAAGTTTCCAGTTGAAGAGCTCTTACTCAGAGACACTTCCCTAATTATCCTTTATAAAATTAAATCTCCTCCTATTAATATCTCAAAATCCCATTTCTTCTTAGCATTGATTACAATTTTTGGTCTGTTGGCTGGTTTGTGTCTCTCTGACTCCTCTCCAAGTTCTGTGAAAGTAATGAACACTCATGCCCTATTTACTGCTATATGTCATCACCTATCACAGTAGGAGATTAATATTGGTGGACAAGGTAAATATTAGTAGACAAGAGAATGAATAAAATAACTAATTTTGTTAAGTCTTTATCAACACTACAAACTATATTAGAAATCCATATGTCAACAAACTTTGGTCTTATGTTTATTTTGTTTAAGGTATCATGCTTGGTGATATGGGAAATATAACAGTAAGTACAACATGACTTCAAAAAGCACCAGACTAGTACAAAGGAAAAACATTTACTCAAATAACCAGAAAGGGCAGCAGGTGATATAAACATGGAACAGATACTATATGAGTTCAGAGGAAGGAGAAATCCCTAATGACTGGAGTGTAGGAAGGTCTCCTGGGAGCATGTCTAAGTTGACGATGAAGTTGAGGACTATTATTTCAATGCAGGTAGAGGATGAGGGTGAGGGGGTAGGAGGAAAGCAGCTCAGATGGAGGGAACTAAAAAGGTACTTCCAGAATTGCAGGTTGTGGGTGAAAAACTTTAGTAGCCCATTAAAAAAAAAAGCAAAGCAAATATATCATTCCATTTATTGATTTGCTCAACAATTAAAGGTGTAGCTCATTAAGAAAGAAAAAGAAAAAGGAAAGCAAATACATCATTCCATTTGTTGATTAGCTCAGCATTTAAGGGTGTAGCTTATTAGAAAAGAAGAGAAAAGAAAAGAAAAGAAAAGAAAAGGCAAAGCAAATATATCATTCCATTTGTTTGCTTCCTGTAACACTCCCTCGAGGCAGGGCCTGGTGAGGACCCAGTTTGGTCTAAGGAATAAGGGTGACTGTGCTTTAATAAGGTTGATTTAAGAAAACAACCCATAGATACAGAAGAAAGAAACAGAGAGGAAACAAGATACGGTGTCTGGCACAAATTCAAATCTTCAATGGAGGTAGGAAAGGGGATTGGAGTAGTTAACACATCTAAAAATTATGTCCAAATTGGGAATTACTGGACAGAAAAGAAAGAAATCAGTCATAAGGGTGAGAATACAGATGATTAAACATTTAACACAAAGGTAAAAGGAGAGAAATGGAAAAGTACAGCTTTGGAATCAAGTCTAGTAACCTGTGACACAGTCTGGTATCACATGTACATGTACACACACAGGCATCTGTGACAAATTTTCAAATCATTACAAAAATGAGTTACAGTGAATCATCTATTTCACTTGTGTGTATCAATGTAAGAAACTTCAAGGGCTGCTCTTCAATGGTATCCTGTAACTAACATAATTGGAAGGGGTATATGTGACATGTACCTGTGCATATGGAAAGGTGTAAGAGTATATTATACATAATTACACAGAGTTTTATTATTTTATATGCATATATAGTCATAGACACTCATATATTTCAAAGTACATTATACATCTCACAGACTGTTCTCACTTCTTGTGTATTTGACCCTCACAGCGCCTCCGAGGGCTAAATACTATTATTATTCTGCACATTTTTTTAGATACGGAAACAAACGTAAAGAGATGACATAACTTGCCTAAAAAAATAGAGTCAGATAGTGCTCAAAGCCAAGAATAACTGTGATTTCAAAACTCGTTGAATCTAGGGATCTTTCTATTACATTTAGAACAGCACGAAGACATCTCGTCTCGTAGTGGGTGCAAGAATGATTAAGGTGGCGTCTCATATATAACACTGCCCTAGATTTATACATCACATTTCTTCCAAAGGGTTTTCAGATATTATCTCATTTGTCTTCCAACAACTCTGAAAGATAAGTAGGGGCAGGCGGGTTCATCTGCATTTCCCAAGATGGATTATCTGAGACAGGGAAGGGTGAAGTCACAGGGTGCTGCTGAGCTCTGCAGCAATCAGACTAGAATCTGAGTGGCTGTTTCCCTCCCAACTCTCTTTCTACTGATCTGGTTAATATAATCCCCTGAGTGGCGGTAGTGGGGAATAGGATGTGAGGTTGGAGGGATTCCAGAAAAGAGATACAGCTCAGTTATTTCACTGTTACTCTTTCTAACATCTCTCTCTGGTGCTTTTGCCCACAGGAATATGAGAACAGGTAACATGATCTTAAATGGGATTTTTCCTGTTGCTCCAAATTACTGATAAATGCTTAATGCTAAGAACATAAAGAATCTAAGTACCCCATATACTACGGAGAACTGCAAACAATAAAGGTTTTTCATCTTCAGAGCTTTCTAAGGCAGGTGAAGTAGCTCTACTATCCATAAACACCATTTTAACCTCCTGACTTCCCTTACCTATCTATTAAAAAACATAGGGAAAGGAGAAAGAAAAGAGGTCATCAAGAGCCATAGATTCTTGGCCTCATGGGAAGTAAAATCTCCTCCTTATTTATAAACAAGCTAAATAAGAGGGATCTGAGAGAACCCCTAATAGAGACTAGGATTCTAGCACCTCATTGGTTTCCCTTAGTGCAGGGTATTCCTGATTTCCCTGTATTTATCTAAGCAAAGTTAAAGTAGATTGACAAAAGACCAAAGACGGAGGTGATTTTAGTAGTGTAGCTTGTCCTTCTAGTATTTGGTTCCCATAATCAGGTGGGCATCTTTGAAGAGAACTGGACTGGAACCCCCTTAACCAACACCTCACAGAAAAAGACTTCCAGCCAAGTGAGAGGCCTCAAGTAGAAGGAGGATATGGGGTCCACGAACATGATCACGTTCTAGAGATTGTGCAGAAGGGAGGCCCCCCAACAGAGCCCTCCAACAAGTGCATGAATGCCTGCTATGGGAGAGCCATAGCCTTGGAAGTAGTGGCAATGAACAAAGAGAAAATTACAACAGTTCCAGTCAGGTGAGAGATAACTATTCTTTCTCCTTTTCCTTTCTCCCCTCCTCAGCACACAAGGAAAAGTGAGAGGAAGAAAGTGCTCAAAGGCAGGTCAACCAATCCTGTCCTGAGCTCCCAAGTGAGAACCTGGTAGGACTAGAAAAGCAAGCCAGGGATGGATCCGGGAGCCCTGAGCCTGGCTCATGATGTTGGAAGGGAAAGTTTTGTATTAGAAATGCAATTGGAAATTTCAACCGGTCAGAATTTGAATAATGGGAAATGACTCAAGAGTTACGGTATCTGCCTAGGATGTTGTTAAGGGATCTGGTACCCAGCTGGGAGGAGGAATTTGACACTACACAATAGGGGAGCAAAGACTGGTGAAAAATAAAACCATTTCATGTTTGTTCCCCACTGAGCTGAGTCTTCTCAATAAACTAGACACATACAGATGCAAAAATCAATGGAGACCATGGAGAAGGAAGGGCAGGCTTTAACAGTGAAAGGAGAATATGTATGTTTCCCTACAGAGATAATTTACTAGAATAAAAACAACCCATAAGGAATAGGCAGAAGACATACAAAGAAGTGAACATTTGGAGCCCACTATTTCAGTGGAACCTGCAGCTTTCAGACTCCTACTTTTACACTTAGATGTGGGCAGTGCACATTGAGGAATCTAGAGAGGTTTACACTTGACACTATAAGGAACATTTATTTCAGACATGTGGCTACATCAATTAAATGCGATGTGTATTCACAACATTAGTCATTTCACACAGCAGCTCATTATAATGCATGTGCCTTGCAAAAGCAGCCAAGATTCAGTGAGGCATAAAACCACAAAGCATCATTATAGATCATACATCACTATTTTTTAAAAAAATATTAAATTTTTACGATGGTTTTCTTCTCCAAATTACTAATACTCATCAAAAATAATCATTTTCCTCACCTACTCAGGGTAACTTCCACTTGACCTTACATCCTGATTATATAAATTGACCCTATAATTACCTTAATTCAACAATAATTTTTAAAAGTGTCTTTCCATATTATAAAATGACAACTATTTTTGCATAAATATTAAAGAATAAATGGCTCTATAAAATATTATCAGAGGGAGCCATTTCTAATTTAAAAAGAGTCATTAATTAAGTTTCTGCATGAGAATAAGGTAAATCACATAAATGAAAAAGGAGAAATAATGTGCAACATGATTATATAAACGACTGTTTTAATGTTATGTAGGCAGACTGTCACTCAATAATCTATGTGCAGCTTAGTATTATTACTCATGGTATCTGATGCAATAAAAATAAGAGAATTCAGTGTGAATTCAATTCAGTTCAACTGAACAAAGATTTCTTGAACACATTCTATGAGAGATACAATGTGCTGAGGGATTGATGTAGACTCAGAAATGCAAAGATAAACAAAACATAGTCAATAAAGAGGAAAGAGTGGAATAAATGTAAACATCCTGAGATTTAAAGGTATCACCATCAACATAATTCTAGGTAAAAAAAAAAAAAAAAATTTATTTCCTTACTGAAGCAAGTTGCATTTGCTGCATCAGTCAAGGCCGAGTAAGAAACAGATGGCACACTCAAAACGGTTTATCTGAAGAGGATTAATAAAAGGAACCTCTTCCAGCAGCGTAGGAGAGTCAAGAAATGCAAGATGGCCCCATGAAGCACCAGGGAATGTAGCCCCAGCAGTTGGTCTCCCCCACCCTAGGGGAAAGAACAAGGAATAGGCCAGAGACTGCATTTACTGAGGACTCACTGAGAGACAGGGCAAGGAGTATTGCCAACGACTAAACAAGGACTCTGGAAGGAGAGAAAAAGCAGTCAATTCTAGAAACCGAGCAAGGGCAGGAGTGGGAAGGGGGGCTGTACATGGTCAGATTTCTCTCTCCTGCTGTGCTCTCAGCTCTAGCAGAGATTCATATTGGCTGGACTCTATGCAAAGCTGAAAGCAGGAGAGCTCAGGTGCTGAGGTAGGTGAGGCCAGAACAGGACAGAGAAGTGTGGAGAATGCCTGTGGTGTGGAGTGGGGCAAGCAGAGGTAGGGCAAACAAAATAACCAGCTTATTTGTTCAAAGGGAATTTAGAATACAGTAAATCATTTTTGTTCATCAATAGTTTGAGGTTTCAAAAACCTGTTTGACATTTAAATGAGATACAACATTGAATATAGAAAAATTCAGAAGTTTAGGAAGAATGTTTTAAAATACTCTAGCCCTCAAAGCATCTGACATCCTGACATGGCCAGTCCACCTCACTAATCATCAATTAAAGAAATAAATGCCAGACATAAGCTTCCTTCTGCCTGGTGCTACTCGAAACAGGACAATAGTTCTAAACTTCTTTGGTACAAGAGGCATGTTCTCTTCCCTAATTACCTCCATCTCTCCTTGTATTTGGAGAACAAATTTGTTACATGTTAGGCACTCAACTGACAAATTATTCTACAGACCTTTGGTGAGTCAGGAAAACATACAGGAGGAAATATAGAGAGCTAGAAAGATGTAATGGATAATTTAGATTAAGTGAAATATTTATACTAAGAACAAGTGATGATTAAGTGCATTTAGGATTAGGGAAATTAAGTGAATTATTAGGCATGGACGGATTTACCCCAAATAATAACATCGTCACAGCTCTGTTAAGGTAGATCTGGTGGACAGAATGGAAATTTAAGAGCTGTGTAATTGGAGGACTGGGAGACTTTTCTTGATTATTGACACTTGGCTATGAACAGGCCCTTCCCAATAATATGTGGCTTTTGCAATATCATTGAATTGCTTGGAATTGATATCCATAGTCAACTGCTTGTTCTCATTTCTCATGACCCCATTTAAGAGAGGGACTGCATTTTTTATGTAAAGGAAAAAACATGAAGGCTTTGCCAGTGGGAAATGAGCAAGGCCATGGTTCTTTCCATAAATGAGTAGATAACGAAAATAAAGGGGCATAGCATGTTACAGGGCTCTCTTCTGAGTACACTAGTTGCACTTCTATCTCACAGGAACAAGGAGCATAGAATACACCCCCGGGCATCACGTAAGGATTCTGGCCATGTTGGCTGCTTGACTGCATCAGTTTATGTCATGAGGCTTGATTCTCTGGGGAGAGTATGTATATGATATAACAGGGAGATGCAGAAGAAATAACTACTCTGATACCTGCATATTGGTTACAGATACTAGCTCTTAATTGTTATCTAGGTATATGAAAATAAGAGAAATTTCTTTTAGGTGATTCCATCTAAATAGAAATCATCATAGAAATGCAAAATTCAAATCATACCTGGCCGATTATATTGCAGGTCTTTATAATTAACAAGGTCTAATAATTAGTTCAGCACAATTTCATTAAGTAGCTATGAGTAAGCCAATAATTTACAGTGGTAAAAGATACTATATAAGCACATTCAGAAACAAAAAGAATATTCACAAGGATGTTGAGAAGGTTAGGGGGATAAAAACAAAAACAAAAACAAAAACAAAACCCTCTGTTGTTGAATTTTCACTTAGGGATAGTGTCCTTGACCCCTGCAGCATCCTTGTGCTGTGGCAGAGTATCATTCAAAACCATGTTATCTGAAAAGTATGAACGGATGACCTAGAATTCCTTCAGAGAAGGACAAGGGTATGGATGCAATAGATGTGAGTTAAATAAAAACAAAACAAAACAAAAACTTTGGAACAATCCTTAAACCAACAATACTCTTGTTAACACAAGAATTCGTGTCCATGTTTTCTCTCAGGGAAAATGCTGATTGGACAACTAATAATCTTCTGCAACCAACCTTTTCTTTTGAATCTCTGTGAGAAAATTCTGTTTGCAGCATGCTTTTACCAAGATCCCTGGTTTTGATCTCAGTAAATGCTTTAAGTTCTTTTTGTATCACAGGAGATCCCAAGAGGAGATAAGGTGTATTTTTTTTTTTTTTTCTGATTCCTTATCATAAAAGAATTATCTACATTTGGAATACTTCTAATTTGCTTCCCTAGGATGAACGTCCTGTATCTTTTTACTGATTCACATGTTAGGTTTGTTTGTTCATAGATATGTCTGTATGTATACATGCGGTCATTAAGGGAGGTCTGGTTTGACTCCATTACATTCTTTTTTTCCTCAGCTGTTTCCATCCCCATCCAGAAATGGGAGCTCAATAGCTTTTGTATGAAATTTAAAATAATTTCTCTAAGATTGTTATTTATTTATTTATTTATTTGAGAGAGAGAGTGAAAGCATGGTGACAGGAGAGGGAGAGGGAGAAGCAGACTCCCTGCTGATCAGGGAGCCAGACACAGGACTCAATCCCAGGACCCTGGGATCATGACCTGAGCTGAAGGCAGACGCTTAACCGACTGAGCCACCAAGGCTTTTGTATGATTTTGTATGATTAATAACTGCATGATTCTTCCTACCTCATTTCAAGTAGCTTAAAGAGGAGTGAACTTTATTTAGCACACAATCCCCTGGAACTTCCTCTGATTCTCAACTCAGGCTTCATGTAAAATTTCTAACAGATATTGTCAAATATTGAAGGGCAGTGATGAAAATAATTGCATATGTGGAACCTTGGTGTGCCAGGAACTCTGCTAAGGGCCCAATATAACTAATTTAATACCCTTAACCTATGAGGAGGGTTCTCTTCCTATCTCCATTTCACAAAAGAGGAAACTGAAGCTTTAGTGATGTTACTTGTGTAAGGTCACACGGTTAGTAACTAGCAGTGTCAGGACTCGAACACAGATCTGCTTGTCATCAGGGCTTGTCTTTTTTAACCTTATGTTCTCCTGCCCCCGATTAACACATAATAACAAATCTCCTCCAGTCACCCTACAGACGCTCAACCCAGGGTTTGAAAATCTATGCCAGGTTCATAGCTCTGTCACTACATAGGGTTAGAGACCTACTCCTGTTTTGGAGTTCTATGTAGTTTATGTGTTTGGCCAGATATCCCAGTATGTTCTCTGGGTTGGAGGGATTATGGTTTGAGTCCTTTATGAATTTAATCCAGGACTAAAGACAGTAAACCATCACAACAGTAAATAGAGGGTTGGAGATAACTGCATGCCAGGCCCATTGATGGACAAGTAAGAAGCCCACCACGCTGTATTTCTGTCCCTCTATACCAAAATACCCAAACATACAAAAATCTCACCACTGTATGAAGTAACCCCTCTACTAAGCCATGCTGCCTTTGCAACCACACGAGACAAAGTGGTAGAAAATATTTACAAATAAAAAATAACCCATTCAAACAAAGGTCACTGTCCTTGCTTCTGGAATTAAAACAGTTAATTCTTTTCTCATACATCTTCCAATTAACATTGTAAAATTAAGTTATAATCATATAATGAATGGCTTGGTATCAAGTGATTATTCTCCTCTGTATCTTTTTTTTTTTTTTTTTAAGATTTATTTATTTTAGAGAGAGAGAGAGAGCACACAGGAGCAGGGAAAGGGACAGAGGGAGAGGAGAGGGAGAGAGAGAATCTTGAGCAGACTCCCCACTGAGAGCAGAGTCTGATGCAGGGCTAGATCTCACAATCCCGAGATCATGACCTGAGCCAAGTCAAGAGTCTAATGCTTAACTGAGCCACCCAGACGCCCCTCTCCTCTGTATCTCTAATTTTTTAAATTTATTTTTATTTTTTTAACTTTTATTTATTTATTTGAGAGAGTGAGCAAGAGCAAGGAAGAGAGGCAGAGGGAGAGGGAGAAGCAGGCTCCCCGCTGAGCAGGGAGCCTGATGTGGGGCTCGATCCCAGGACCCTGGGATCATGACCTGAGCCGAAGGCAGATGCTTAACCTACTGAGCCCCCCAGGTGCCCCTGTCTCTCTAATTTTAAATGTTGACTTAAATTCTGGTGTTTTTTTTAATTTAATTTTATTATGTTATGTTAATCACCATACGTTACATCATTAGTTTTTGATGTAGTGTTCCATGATTCATTGTTTGTGTATAACACCCAGTGCTCCATTCAGTACGTGCCCTCTTTAATACCCACCACCGGGCTAACCCATCCTCCCACCCCCATCCCCTCTAGAACCCTCAGTTTGTTTCTCAGAGTCCATAGTCTCTCATGGTTCATTTTTATTATTTTTTTTTCTAAAGATTTTATTTATTTATTTGACAGAGAGAGACACAGCGAGAGAGGGAACACAAGCAGGGGGAGTGGGAGAGGGAGAAGCAGGGGAGCCCCATGCGGGGCTCGATCCCAGGACCCTGGGATCATGACCTGAGCCGAAGGCAGTCACTTAACAACTGAGCCACCCAGGCGCCCCTCTCATGGTTCATTTTTAATAGTACCATTATCAATTTAAATTCAGTTGGTTTTGGTGTCTCCAAAACCAAATAATGATTTCCTTCTTTTCCAATATTCAACATTTTGGAAAATGATATCTCTATTCCTTCAGTCACAAAATATTAGTAATTAATGTCTTTTTCCTCCATGTTCTGTATAATAATAACTGATGTCTATAAAGCATGTAACCATTTACCAAAAAAAATGTTGTACATATTTATTTACTCATTCAAAAAAACCCCATAATCTGAGAAAGTGAAATTACAGAGTGGTAAAAGATACCACCCGCAATTCAAAAAGCATACAATCTAGTTTGAATGAAATAATGTGTAAAAACATAAAAACAAAAGCAAGGAATTGCTGAAATGTATGTTTGTACAAATTCTCATTGGATCAGAGAAAATTATGACCTAAATGAATGGAAAAGCACATCAAGGAATGTTTCCCAAGTTGCACAGGAAAAATTGGCAGGGGAGTGTAAGAAGAGAATTGGTGAAAGGAAAAAGAGTGACTACAAAGGAATAGAGACATGATAGGATGTCCAATGATGCAAGAAAAACAAGCCTGCAGGGGAAATATAGGGCTCCAGGTGATTGTAGGAGAGTAAAAAAAAAAAAAAAAAGAAGACATTTACTAACGTAATAAGCTGGGGTTGCTTCAAGAAGAGACTTGTATGCTAGGCTAAGGAGCTTAGACATTCTCCATGGGTGATAGTGAGAGAGAAAGGGGGTAAGGGGGAGAGGCCAAAAAGAAGAAAGGATGGAGAGAAGGAGGAAAGGAAGGGAAAAAGAGAAAGGAAAAAGTAGAGGAAATAGTAGAGGATGTCAGCTCCCCTAAGTCAGCACCTAAAGGATGTCAGCACCTAAAATCTCTAGGGGTTACTCTTGTTGAAACACATCTAGATCCTGGTGCTTAAATATCAGCTGAACACTTGGGGTTCTGATTTTTCCCCCTTGTTGTCCACATTCTCAGACAGGTTCATTCCAAGAGACAATAAAACTGCTGAGAATCTCAATTCACATCCTAAGAAGGAGGGCTTCTTCCTCCAATGCTTCTAAGGAAAACACAATCCTGGTAGATAAGGTAATGTCTCATTGCTCCGGTTGAGGTCAAATGCCAGGAAAACTCAAGATGGACCATACTGATATATCAATAGAAATAGACATATTGATTACTTAGACAATATTGCAGTTTACATTCGTTCTCTCATTTATACCTCCTTTCATAAATGAGATGACCTGACCCCAGGTTTAAATGTTCAAGGTCACTGACAGCCAATACTCAAACCCAAGTCTGTTCATCCTCAATGTCCATGTCCCAGATATAAATAAATGCCTTCATCACAGTCAATTACCAGCCTGGGACAGTGTCCAGCAGTATGCTTTGAAAAATTACTCCCTCTCATGAAGCACACTAATCTCTGCACAAGTCCCCATGGAGTTTGTCTGAAGTTCTAAAATCTCTTTTAGATTTTCCTTAAAAATAAATCACCTTGACAAAAGTAGTTCAGACTCTGAATAGATTCCCCAAGTCTTATATCTACATAATAATGCTGTGTATTAACGAAAAGGAAAGATGAAAAATATAATAAAGGCAGCAAATATCACTTGGATTTGGTTCTGCAGTGGAAAAGTGTCGAGAGCCCTGGGAGGTATTTCAGGGACAGGCAGGTGTCCCTTCCCAAGTCCTTATTCTGTTTTCCAGTAGGACTTCTGACAGTTGGTAGGAATGTATGCCTCTGACTGAGCAGCTTGACCTATTCTCGAGGACAAAAAGTAAGGTTGACAACATCTTTTCCATTCCAATCATCAGCAAAAGTGTTTCCTCTCCAGGAAACAGTATTAGCTCAGTCTTCTGGTACTGGAAGTGAATACCCGAGTCTCTTTCCAACGCCGAGTCCCACCCCCTTGATAGTACCACAAACAGTATGTCACAAGACGCTTACGTAGATTTTACCTGAATCTTGGCCCTGTACCAAGGACTTACCCTTTGTATCTGCCTACAGATAAATAAATACAAGGGCATGCAGTGCACTTCTCTTCTGGACTTGAAATATAGAGGGTTTTAAACTGAATCATTTATTCTCTTTGCCGAAACAGGGATCAGTCTCAAATAGCTGCAGGCTTTAACAATTACTATTTTGAAAATCTGACACTGTGTTTATGCAGCATAGTGGAAAGAGCTCTGGTTGAAGATCCAAGACCTGTATGTGTCATAAATTCTATTTTTGCATCTATATTGAATAGATTGGCGCCCTTTCATAAAGCAGAAAGTGTTTGAGAAGATGAATAGAGTAACAACGTCTGACCTTTTAAGGTTCTGAAAGCCTAAGATCGTAAATCTCAAATGCTTAGAGAAAAATACATTTTAGTGAAATTGTTAAAATTGCTCCCCTGGAGACCTAAAATATACATGTAAAAATGTTCTTGTGGTAAAATATAAAAGGTATCTAGACAATAAGTATCAGTTACCATGCTATCGATGGTCATTTAAAATGTAGTGATTAAGAAGAGCACAGGCTGGAGCTAAATGTCCTGGTTCCTAGCCAAGCACTTCTACTTCTAAGCTTTGGATCTCTCTGTGCCTCAGTTTTTTCACCGGGAAGATGGGAGACACTACTAATAGTATCTATCTCCTTGTGTTCTGTGAAGATTAAATGAGCAAATATATGAGGCCTAGAGAACAGTGTGTGATACAGAGTAGTGCTACTAAGGGATTGTTGTTATGATGAGGAGGAGGATGATTACATATAATTACGAAATATAAATAAAACATATTTAAACATAAATACGTAAGGTAAAGAGTCATTTAGGAAACGCTATCTTTTATCATATTCCCAGTTGAGAATCTTGCTGCAGTTATTGTTAAAGCAAGCAAACAAAAATAAAGTAAAACAAAAACATTTCCAAAGTTAGTTATGGTGCTAAAATATAAATATCATCATCATCATCATCATCATCATCATCACCATCCTGATAATATTAAAATAGCAGCTGTAGCAACAAGCATTCAGTGAGCAGCTACTGTATGTCAGGCACTGGGCTAGATTTACAACAATCGCCTCATTTCGTGCTTATAACTACCCTACGTCGTATTTATCATTAGCACCATTTCATTGTTTAATGAACTGAAACCCAGAATGATTAAGTGACTGCCTGTGCTTACAGAATTAATAGGTTCTGGGGCTTGGAAATAAGCTCTGGTTGAGATGGGTATAACTCACAATCTCGAAGACTATTGTTCCAAACAAAGATGCATTTATCATCCTAACATTTTTTTTTCTTATAATTTTTTGCAATGATCTGGATTTCTTAGCAAAACTCATTTGGGTAAACATTTTGGAAGACATAAAGATTTCAAAAAAAAAAAAGGACATATAAACCAGAACTGAATGTAATTTCATATATATTCTGTTTCTTGTTCTATCACACAATTGTCTTTTATTATAATTATTTTGGATTCCTGCATCTTGTCAAACTAGTTAAATTAATCTTTTTATTGATATTGTAATAAGCATTAAGAAATGATTAGACAACACTCATGTTCCTTAAGGAAGTCATATTACTGGTGATTTTCATATAACAATTCATTTCCCATCAGAATCTCCAAACACAACAAAAAAATAATTCTCAAGTCTACTTGTTACCCAAATGAGCCAAACATTTCACTATTTCTCACCTGGTAAACTGATCCAAGAAAGGGATTGTAACAAATATACTGCTACAGAGGAAATTTTATAATTAAAAAAATAATAATAATAATTCAGGAATTTCCAGGAAAGGCAAGACCAATTAGCAAGCAATCTCCAGCTCTCTGTTCTGGAGTCTCCCACTACCCACTACCCCAAAATTCCTGGGGACTCCCACGGTTTGCTTAGGTGGCCTAGATCTCCACAAATGTGTTCAAACTCACCCTAAACTAAATCCTTTGCTGTATATTCACTCACACTCCTTTTCTCTTCCTTGCTCTTGCTAGCCAGTATTTATATAGCATCAGCAGTCACTTGTTCCTTAATCCCTTGGACTCTAGCTTTTTCTCAGCACGTATTTTCTGAAAGACTAGTGACCTCCTAATCACTAAATTCAGTAGCCTTTCTTTTTTTTTTTTTAAGATTTTATTTATTTATCCATGAGATAGAGAGAGAGAGACAAGCAGAGGCAGAGGGAGAAGCAGGCTTCCCGCCAAGCAGGGAGCCCGATGTGGGGCTCGATCCCAGGACCCTGGGATCATGACCTGAGCCGAAGGCAGACGCTTAACCGACTGAGCCACCCAGGTGCCCCTTCAGTAGCCTTTCTTCATCTTCCTTAATATCTCTGTAGGTTTAGGCAATACTGACACCCCTCTCCATCTTAAAACTTGCCCCTAATTTGGTTTCTAGGACACTGCACTATCTGGTTCCCTGCATTTTTTTCCCATATTGCTTTTTATCTTTTTTTCCCTTTTTTATTTATGTAACATAAATTTATTCAGGAACAAACAGTGGGTTAGAATTGGGCATACACAAACAAGATGGTCCTTATTCCAGCAGAGAAGAGCTAGATCTATAGCTCTTATCCTACAGCATAATCCTAAAGGATTATGGTACTGGGTGATAAGGCTTTTTTTAAAGATTTTATTTACTTATTTATTTGAGAGAGAGAGAGAGCAGGGGAGGGGCAGAGGGAGAGAGAGAGAGAGAATCTCAAGCAGACTCTGCCCTGAGTACAGAGTCCAACGTGGGGCTTGATCTTAAGACCCTGAGATCAGGACCTGAGCCACAATCAAGAGTCGACCACTCAACCGACTGAGCCACCCAGGCACTCCAAGTGGTAAGTCTTATGTTAGAATCCTGATTCCCAAAGTATGACCAGAGGACCAGCAGCATGTGCATCACCTGGGGACGTGTGAGAAATTCAACTTTGTGCTCTCTAGCCCACATCTACCAAAGCAGAAAGCTGAGGTAGTTTTGTTTTGTTTTTTTAACTGTGGTAAAAAAAAAAAAACCACTAACATAATATTTACCATTGTACCATATTTAAATGTACAGTTCAGTAGTGTTAAGTATATTCACACTGTTGTGAAACAGATCTCCAAAACTTTTTCATCGTGCAAAACTCCACACTCATTAAACAACAGCTTCCCTTTTCCCTCTCTCACCAGCCCTGGTAACTACTATTCTACTTTCTGTTTCTATGAATTTGAATTTTTGTTTTTTTTAATTTTTTAAAAGATTTTATTTATTTATTCGACAGAGAGAGAGAGAGCGAGAGAGGGAACACAAGCAGGGGGAGTGGGAGAAGGAGAAGCAGGCTTTCCTGCAGAGCAGGGAGCCTGATGTGGTCCTCGATCCCATGACCTGAGCCGAAGGCAGACGCTTAACGAATGAGCTACCCAGGCGCACCTGAATTTGAATGTTTTAGATACCTCCTATATGTGGGATCATACAGAATTTGTCTTTTTGTGACTGGCTTATTTCACATAGCATAATGTCGTCAAGGTTCTCCAGTTATAGCGTTTGATGGGATTTTTTTCCTTTTTCAAGCTGAACAATATTCTATTATATATAAATGCCACATTTTGTTTATCCACTCATCCACTGATAGACATTTAATTTGCTTTCACCTCCTGGCTATTAAGAACAGTGCTGCTTTGAACATGGGTATGCAAATATCTCTTTGAGATCCTGATTTCAATTTTTTAGAAATTTCTTGGAAACAAGAAACGGGATTACTGGATCATATGGTGATTCTATCTGTAATTTTTTGAAGAACCTCCATACTGTTTCCCATAGCAGTTGCATTGTTTTGCATTTCTACCAAGAGTGCACCAGTGTTCCAATTTCTCCACAACTTAGCCATGGAGAAATAACACCTCTTATTTTCTGTTTGTTTGTTTGTTTTATTTGTTTGTTTTTTTTACAGTAGCCATTCTCACAGGTGAGAGGTTACTTTTCACATTTTCTTTTTAAGATTTATTTATTTTTGAGAGAGAGAGAGAGCACATCTAAGTTGGTGGGGGAGCAGAGGGAGAGAATCTGAAGCAGACTCCCCACTGAGCTCAATGCAGGAATGTGGGTCTCGATCCCACGGCCCATTGGATCATGACCTGAGCCAAAACTAAGAGTCGGATACTCAACCGGTTGAGCCACCTGTTCTTCAGCTTTTTACTGAAACCTAATCAACTCTCATTCTCCACGTCAGTATTCCCCAAGTTTCTGGCTTTGTTCATTTTCTCCTATTTTTCTTTCTTGATTCTCTCATTTTCAAAGATCACTTCTGTAAGGATGCCTTTCAAATCGTTATTCCAAATCTTGGGGTTATTTGCCTAATTCAAAAGTCATTTCCAAGTTGCTTCTTTTTTGCACATTCCAATATAGAAAGTTTGGAAGAATAGATACTTGCTTTATCAGCTTCCCTTGCTATTACTGAGACCACAGGATACAATTCTAGTCAATAAGGTACAAGAAGGAGTCTGGGTCAGAGTTGCTTTCCTAATGTAAAAGGGAAAGAATCTGATGATATTACACCTTTCCCATTTGCTGTGTGAGAAAAAAAAAAAATAAGGAATAATTATTTAAGCTACTATTAGGGAGAGGTTTCTAGACAATATAGATCTTGTCACTTTCCCTTAATTCCATGTTCCTATTTCCAAATGCTTGCTTAGTAATTTCCACATGGATATCCCATCAGCCTGTCAAATTCATCATAACAAAAATCAAATTTATATAAATAAGCCTATGTATTCATCATCTCTTTATGCTTTCTTAAAACATGCAATCTTTAACAGAATAAGTATAAAAATATTTAAGTGAATTAGTAAGTTGTGATACAACTAAACATGGTATAGCAAGTAATCTGAAGGAACTTCTAATTAGAGGAAATAGCATTAAAATATATAGCTCTTCCTCTTACTTGGCTATTTTTATCTTGACATTATCAGCATCCTAGGATAAGATCTCATGATGACTTGACAACATGGCTTAGCTCCTCTTGGATGTCAGTCCTTCAACACTGAAGACTTGCTCAGCTAACCTAAGACAGGCACCAGATAATACTGTTTTGCATCATCAAACTCAAATACAGTGGTCACAGCTACTATACAGCAAACTAAGGTACGCTTATACAAATAGAAATGAACAATCATAATGCCATCAGGGCATTTTAGCACCTGTACTCAGGTACACTGATGCCACGAGCAAGATGCTTTATCCAAGGCAGTTACTCTTGATATCCACAGTGTCTTCATACTTTCAAAAAGTAAATTCCCCTTTTTTCCTTTACTGAAGGTCTACTTACAGAGAAATTCACCACATTTACAGATGTGCTTATCCTTAGCAGTGATTGAAAGTCATCATCAAACTCAAATTATTGGAGGAGGAGCATGATGGCAGAGGAGTAGGAGACCTAAATTTTGTCTGGTCCTAGGAATTCAGCTAGATAGGTATCAAACCATTCTGAACACCTACGAACTCAACAGGAGATCAAAGAAAAGAATAGCAGCAACTCTCTGAACAGAAAAGCGACCACTTTCTGGAAGGTCTCTTCTGATTTGTTTAGTGTATATTTTTCTGGGGTTGTTGTCACCCTTTTAGCATTTTGCTCTCTCATTCATCTGTTCTCCTCTGGACAAAATGACAAGACGGAAAAACTCACCTCAAAAAAAAGAACAAGAGGCAGTACCGACGGCCACGGACCTAATCAATACGGACATTAGTAAGATGTCAGAACTAGAGTTCAGAATGACAATTATAAAGATACTAGCTGGGCTTGAAAAAAGCATGGAAGATACTAGAGAAAACTTTTCTGGAGAAATAAAAGAACTAAAATCTAACCAAATTGAAATAAAAAAGGCTATTAATGAGGTGCAATCAAAAATGGAGGCTCTATGAAATAAGTCAATCAGAGAAAGACATATACCATATGATCTCACTGATATGAGGAATTCTTAATCTCAGGAAACAAACTGAGGGTTGCTGGAGTGGTGAGGGGTGGGAGGGATGAGGTGGCTGGGTGATAGACACTGGGGAGGGTATGTGCTATGGTGAGCACTGTGAATTCTGTAAGACTGTTGAATCACAGACCTGTACCTCTGAAACAAATAATACATTATATGTTAAAAGAAGAAGAAGAAGAAGAAGAAGATAGCAGTAAGGGAAAAATGAAGGGGGGGAATCAGAGGGAGAGATGAACCATGAGAGACTATGGACTCTGAGAAACAAACTGAGAGTTCTAGAGGGGAGGGGGGTGGGGGGATGGGTTAGCCTGGTGATGGGTACTAAGGAGGGCACATACTGAATGGAGCACTGGGTGTTATGCACAAACAATGAATCATGGAACACTATATTTAAAACTAATAATGTAATGTACGGGGATTAACATAACAATAAAAAACTAAACAAAAAAAACAATGAATCATGGAACGCTACATCAAAAACTAATGATGTAACGTATGGTGATTAACATAACATAATAAAATTAAAAAAAAATGGAGGCTCCAACTGCTAGGATAAATGAGGCAGAAGAGAAAATTAGTGATATAGAAGACCAAATGATGGAGAATAAAGAGGCTGAGAAAAACAGAGATAAACAACTACTGGATCACGGGGCAGAATTTGAGAGATAAGTGATACCATAAGATGAGACAATATTAGAATAATTGGGATCCCAGAAGAAGAAGAAAGCGAGAGAGGGGCAGAACGTGTATTGGAGCAAATTATAGCAGAGAACTTCCCTAATTTGGGGAAGGAAACAGGCATCAAAACCCCGGAGGCACAGAGAACCCCCCTCAAAATCAATAAAAATAGGTTAACACCCCAACATCTAAAAGTAAAACTTACGAGTCTCAGAAACAAAGAGAAAATCCTGAAAGCAGCTCAGGACAAGAGGTTTGTAACCTACAATGGTAGAAATATTAGATTGACAACAGACCTATCTACAGAGACCTGGCAGGCCAGAAAGGACTGGCATAATATATTTAGAGCACTAAATGAGAAAAATATGCAGCCAAGAATACTATATCCAGCTAGGCTGTCATTGAAAATTGAAGGAGAGATAAAAAGCTTCCAGGACAAACAAAAACTAAAGGAATTTGCAAACACGAAACCAGCCCTCCAAGAAATATTGAAAGGGGTCCTCTAAGCAAAGAGGGAGCCTAAAAGTAACATAGACCAGAAAGGAACACAGACAATATACAGTAACAGTCACCTTACAGGCAATACAATGGCACTAAATTCATATCTTTCAATAGTTACCCTGATTGTAAATGGGCTAAGTGCCCGAATCAAAAGACACAGGGTATCAGACTGGATAAAAACAGAAGACCCATTGATATGCTGTCTGCAGGAGACTCATTTTAGATCCAAAGATACCTCCAGATTGAAAGTGAGGGGGTGGAAAACCATTTACCATGCTAATGGACACCAAAAGAAAGCTGGGGTGGCAATCCTTATATCAGACAAATTAGATTTTAAACCAAAGACTGTAATAAGACATGAGGAAGGACAGTATATCCTACTTAAAGGGTCTATCCAACAAGAAGATCTAACAATTGTAAATATCTATGCCCCTAACATGGGAGCAGCCAATTATATAAGCCAACTAATAACAAAATAAAAGAAATACATTGACAACAATACAATAATAGTAGGGGACTTTAACACCCCCCTCACTGAAATGGACAGATCATCTAAGCAAAAGATCAACAAGGAAATAAACACTTTAAATGACACACTGGACCAAATGGACTTCACAGATCTATTCAGAACATTCCATCCCAAAGCAACAGAATACACATTCTTCTCTAGTGCCCATGGAATATTCTCCATATTAGATCACACCCTAGGTCACAAATCAGGTCTCAACTGGTACCAAAAGATTGGTATCATTCCCTGCATATTTTCAGACCACAATGCTTTGAAACTAGAACTCAATCACAAGAGGAAAGTCGGAAAGAACTCAAATCCATGGAGGCTAAAGAGCATCCTACTAAAGCATGAATGGGTCAACCAGGAAATTAAAGAAGAATTAAAAAAATTCACGGAAACCAATGAAAATGAAAACACAACTGTGCAAAATCTTTGGAATGCAGCAAAGGCGGTCCTAAGAGGAAAGCATATAGCAATACAAGCCTTTCTCAAGAAATGAGAAAGGTCTCAAGTACACAACCTAACCCTACACCTAAAGGAGCTGGAGAAAGAGCAGCAAATAAAGCCTAAACCCAGCAGGAGAAGACAAATAATAAAGATCAGAGCAGAAATCAATGAAATAGAAACCAAAAGAACAGTAGAACAGATCGATGAAACTAGGAGCTGGTTCCTTGAAAGAATTAATAAGACTGATAAGCCCCTGGCCAGACTTATCAAAAAGAAACAAGAAATGACCCAAATAAATAAAATCATGAATGAAAGAGGAGAGATCACAACCAACACCAAAGAAATACAAACAATTATAAGAACATATTATGAGCAACTATGTGCCAGCAAATTAGATAATCTGGAAGAAATGGATGCATTCCTAGAGATGTATCAGCTACCAAAACTGAACCAGGAAGAAATAGAAAACCTGAACAGACGTATAACCACTAAGGAAATTAAAGCAGTAATCAAAAATCTCCCAACAAACAAGAGCCCAGGACCAGATGGCTTCCCAGGGGAATTCTACCAAACATTTAAAGAAAAATTAGCACCTATTCTTCTGAAACTGTTCCAAAAAATAGAAATGGAAGAAAAACTTCCAAACTCGTTTTGAGGCCACCATTACTTTGATCCCAAAACCAGACAAAGACCCCATCAAAAAGGAGAATTACAGACCAATATCCCTGATGAACACGGATGCAAAAATTCTCACCAAAATACTAGCCAATAGGATCTAACAGTACATTAAAAGGATTATTCATCAGGACTATGTGGGATTTATCCCTGGGCTGCAAGGTTGGTTCAACATCTGCAAATCAATCAACGTGATACAATACATTAATAAAAGAAAGAACAAGAACCACAGGATCCTCTCAATAGATGCAGAAAAAGCATTTGACAAAGTACAGCATCCTTTCTTGACTAAAACTCTTCAGAGTGTAGGGATAGAGGGTGCATACCTCAATATCATAAAAGCCATCTACAAAAAACCCACAGCAAATATCATTCTCAATGGGGAAAAACTGAGAGCTTTTCCCCTAAGGTCAGGAAAAAGGCAGGGATGTCCACTATCACCAATGCTATTCAACATAGTACTAGAAGTCCTAGCCACGGCAATCAGACAACAAAAAGAAATCAAATGCATCCAAATAGGCAAAGAAAAACTCTCACTCTTTGCAGATGACATACTTTATGTGGAAAACCCAAAATACTCCACCCCAAAACTGCTAGAACTCATCCAGGAATTCAGTAAAGTGGCAGGTTATAAAATCAATGCACAGAAATCAGTTACATTTATATATACCAAGAAGACAGAAGAAAAAGAAATTAAGGAGTCGATCCCATTTACAATTGCACCCAAAACCAAAAGATACTTAGGAATAAATCTAACCAAAGAGGCAAAGAATCTGTACTCAGAAAACTATAAAATACTCATGAAAGAAATTGAGGAAGACACAAAGAAATGGAAAAACGTTCTATGCTCATGGATGGGAAGAACAAATATTGTGAAGATGTCAATGCTACCTAGAGCAATCTACACATTCAATGCTATCCCTATCAAAATACCATCCACTTTTTTCAAAGAAATGGAACAAATAATCCTAAAATTTGTTTGGAACCAGAAAAGACCCCGAATAGCCAGAGGAATGTTGAAAAAGAAAAGCAAAGCTGGCGGCATTACAATTCCGGACTTCAAGCTCTATCACAAAGCTGTCATCATCAAGACAGTATGGTACTGGCACAAAAACAGACACATAGATCAATGGAACAGAATAGAGAGCCCAGAAATGGACCCTCAACTCTATGGTCAACTAATCTTCGACAAAGCAGGAAAGAATGTCCAATGGAAAAAAGACAGTCTCTTCAACAAATGGTGTTGGGAAAATTGGACAGGCACATGCAGAAGAATAAAACTGGACCATTTCCTTACTCCACACACAAAAATAGACTCAAAATGGTTGAAAGACCTAAATGTGAGACAGGCGTCCATCAAAATCCTAGAGAAGAACACAGGCAACAATCTCTTTGACATCAGCCGCAGCAACTTCTTCCTAGAAACATCGCCAAAGGCAAGGGAAGCAAGGGCAAAAATGAACTATTGGGATTCCATCAAGATAAAAAGCTTTTGCACAGCGAAGGAAACAGTCAACAAAACCAAAGACCACCGACAGAATGGGAGAAGATATTTGCAAGTGACATATTAGATAAAGGGCTAGTATCCAAAATCTATAAAGAACTTATCAAGCTCAACACCCAAAGAACAAATAATCCAATCAAGAAATGGGCAGAAGACATGAACAGACATTTTTCCAAAGAAGACATCCAAATGGCCAACAGACACATGAAAAAGTGCTCAACATTGCTCGGCATCAGGGAAATCCAAATCGAAACCTCAATGAGATACCACCTCACGCCAGTCAGAATGGCTAAAATTAACAAGTCAGGAAACGACAGATGTTGGTGAGGATGCAGAGCAAGGGGAACCCTCCTACACTGTTGTTGGGAATGCAAGCTTGTGCAGCCACTCTGGAAAATAATATGGAGGTTCCTCAAAAAGTTGAAAATAGAGCTACCATATGACACAGCAATTGCACTACTGGGTATTTACCCCAAAGATACAAATGTAGGGATCCAAAGGGGTACATGCACCCCAATGTTTATAGCAGCAATGTCTACAATAGCCAAACTATGGAAAGAGCCAAGACGTCCATCGACAGATGAATGGATAAAGAAGAAGTGGTATATATATACAATGGAATATTATGCAGCCATCAAAAAAAAAAAACCCACAAGATCTTGCCATTTGCAATGATGTGGATGGAACTAGAGGGTATTATGCTAAGCGAAATAAGTCAATCAGAGAAAGACATGTATCATATGATCTCACTGATATGAGGAATTCTTAATCTCAGGAAACAAACTGAGGGTTGCTGGAGTGGTAGGGGGTGGGAGGGATGGGGTGGCTGGGTGATAGACATTGGGGAGGGTATGTGCTATGGTGAGCGCTGTGAATTGTGTAAGACTGATGAATCATAGTCCTGTACCTCTGAAACAAATAATACATTATATGTTAAAAAAAAAAAAAAAGAAAATAGTAGGAAGGGAAAAATGAAGGGGGGGAAATCGGAGAGGGAGACAAACCATGAGAGACTATGGACTCTGAGAAATAAACTGAGAGTTCTAGAGGGGAGGGGGTGGGGGGATGGGTTAGCCTGGTGATGGGTATTAAAGAGGGCACGTACTGCATGGAGCACTGGGTGTTATATGCAAAGAATGAATCATGGAACACTACATCAAAATCTAATGATGTAATGTATGGTGATTAACACAACATAATAAAAAAAAAAACCCTCAAATTATTAAGAGAGTTAGGGACCTTAATATTATTCCTGAGAAACTTCCTTAGTTTCTTAGACTTAGATTCTCGTGATTTCAGTGTGACCCTCAGCAAATTGTTTAAATTTACTTTCCAGCTCCCTGACACAACAGGGCCCTGTGTAACACAACAGGGTCCCTAGGAAGATCAAATGTGATACTGTATGGACGAATTCTTTGTAATTGAGATTTTATGTCATTTATTTGGTCTTTACTTTCTGTGATGTCCCAAAAAGAATTAGCACGGTTATAAAGGATGAAGTGATATGTGTAGCTAGGATAAAGTAAAATAATCCTCTTCTTTAATCTGCCATCCAGTAACACCACTTGTAGTTTGGTCTGATGTTTAATTAATAAATAACACTCAAAACTTTCCTTCTATCTTTGATGTTTCTGAGAGTCTAAATGGTTAAACTATTTTCTTTAGAGGAAAAAAAAACCTTTTTTTCACAATTTTTAGGTGGCTGTGGCCTCAGAAGTTCTTCAAACGATCTCATCTAGTTAAGCATTCATGAATTTCATGAGGTCAGGCTAGAGAAGAAACATTCTGCTAATCTTTGGTCTAACAAATGTCATTAGAAGGAAAATGAAGTAAGTTTGTGAAGAAGGTAGAAAAGAATTCTTTATTCGCTGCTTTTTACTTTCTGCTCCGTCTAAGGTCAAAGAATCCTATAAAAGCCTGTCATTTTAGGCAGTTTGAATGATGTCTCAAAAATCAAACTGGATGATGACTCAAAGTTGGAAGAATGAAAAAGAGGGACAAGGTGATTCGCTGGTCAGCCCATCAGGTATAAGTATGATTTGGAAAGTGAATCTTAAAGAAGAGGGTTTTTTTTCCTCTCATATTCTTTTTCGCAGTGGTTTCAGAAGACAGATCTCTAGGGGCACGGCTATTTGTAACTCAAGTTAGAACGAGAATCAGGTATCAAAATGACTGCAATGGAAAATGCGGGCATGCCTTTGCAGTAATCATCTTTTTCAGTTTTTCTCCCTTTTGGAAAGACACACTCAGGAAATGAATGTTGGAGTATCACACTGCAGAGTGTCAGATTAATAAAATGCTAAAATAACAACAGAGAAAATAGATTCTTATTCATTGCTGTTGATATGTTTCAACCTGAAACATGGCTGGTGCACAGCATAGGTCTGCACCCAGCCACAAATCACCAGACAAGAACATCCGGGATATCCAGACCAATCAGTTCACTGGAAACATGGTCAACCTTGGGGAGTCTGATACCATGAAACCGCTAATCCTTCTCTTGGAATTATACCAATGTCACTCAGGAAAGAATGTCCTGAGTACAAGAATAATATCTGAATAATATCTGCAATAAGTGATGACGATATTTGTATTTCTACTACAGTTTTATTTTCCAAAGCACTTTTACATGCGTTAGTCTCTTTTCATTCCAGTAGTAGACAGACCAGGACATTATCATCATTTTAGAGCTGGGAAACTGAGCCCCCAAATGGGTAACTTGTCTAAAGTCGCACAACTAAGTAGCAGATCTGAGATTAGAGCTTCCAGTTCTTAACTTTATTACGTTCTTTGCTCTCAATGTGGCATCCCAATTGAGAAGGAATCCTTGCGGGGTCAAAGAGTTATATTCTTTTTAAAAAATATTTATTTATTTTAGAGAGAGAGACCACGCAAGCAGGGGTGGGGAGGGGCAGAGGGAGAAGGAGAGAGAGAATCTCAAGCAGACTCCCCTCTGAGTGCACAGCCCCCCACAGGGCTCAATCCCTGCATTTTCCCATAATAGCATTCAGAAATCTTGTTTTTATATCCACTGCTGGGGTTTTCAGATGCATCCTATGGTTTATTGCAACAGTTCATCTCCAGTTTGGCATGGTCTTTTTTCAGATACTTCTTCAGATTGCAAGTTCAAGGTCAAGGAAGCTACTGCTCAGGGAAAGCATGTACTGCACATGGATGCTGGAGAAAGCAGAATGGAGAAGGCACTGAAGCAGAATCTGAAAGATATGCTTCTGCCTTTAAACCTACACTAACTGGAAAGATTCTCCTTCCAGAGAGAGAAAAATTTCTCTGAATACTAACATCGCTGTAAGGGTATTTTTGGCTTTTTTTTTTTTTTTTTTTGCAACAAATGAACTTGATCCTGGAATTTAAAGTTTAAACCCTTATTTAATGTTTAAAGCCTTATATTACTCAATGTACATATTCATATTTAAAACCATGTGTATATGTATGTGTGAATACACATGCAGCGGTCTAGGGTTTCCGTCATGAGGCCTCCCTTTCTTTGAGGCTCTGAGGCCCCAGCCAGCTACTATGTACATTTCACTATGCCTCAACTTAAATTCAGGAATGAAAAACAAAGCTGTAACATATACTTCAAATGTTCTTTTTTTTTTTTTTTTTTTTAAGATTTTATTTATTTGACAGAGAGAGACACAGCGAGAGAGGGAACACAAGCAGAGGGAATGGGGGAGGGAGAAGCAGGCTTCCTGTGGAGCAGGAACCGGTCGTGGGGCTCGATCCCAGGACCTTGGGATCATGACCTGAGCCGAAGGCAGACGCTTAACGACTGAGCCACCCAGGCGCCCCTACTTCAAATATTCTGAATTAGGGGCCGGCTGCAGTTTGAGGTGGGTGAGCTCTTGTTGATATCCAATTAAGATTTTTCTTGGGAAAATGCTTTCAGACATTTTAAACCACCAATATGCCTATCAGTGTCCTTTTCATAAAACCAAAATAGCAATTAAAAAAAAATCGGAATAATATTTAAAATTGTAAATATCCCTACAGATCCCATATCTGATTAAACAAATATGCATAGTGCCTTCCGAAGACTGCTTTCTCTATCATGGTTAAAAACTACCACCCAAGTTTGTACGTAAGACCAATAATTGCGTGAATTCACACATCGAATTCCTCAGGACATGATATAAGGAACAGCGGCCAACTCAACATTTAGCTCCAACCTCAATGAGCACATCTTAAAAGACAGCTTGACTTAATGTCGTGAAACCGAAGTAACCTGGCTCGTGGCAACATGAGAAGAAAATCTTTGTGATGTGGGAACAGATGTCCCTTAACACTTTTCAGGATGTGACATCACCTTCTGCCTTGGTGTACACGACTCCTCTCAGTAAATTATTTAAAAATAATTTTCACGTGAATTTAAACACCAGCCTGAACTTAGTTGTAATTATCATTCCATTCAGATGGCTCCAAGGAAAGCCTGTTTCTTCAGAATTTCCTTTTCTCCCGCGGCGCCGCATGTATAAACTTATGGTAATGAAAAGCTATTCCTAGCTGAAGCAGTCTAACCTTTTAAATTGCTAGTCTCTGCTCCTTTCTCATCAGAAGAAATGTTTTGGCAACACGTCACATTTCAGCTTTGCAAAACCCAGAGAGAAGGGGAAGCCGAAGCCACACACGCGCCCTCCGTGCCCACGTCGGTCTGTTTCTGGGAGGGCCCTCGTCCGACAGGGCGCTCCCCGAGCTTCCGCCCGCACAGCAGCTGTGCCAAGACGGAGGCTGCTTGAGCCAGACGGGGCCGGCCGGCCACTAAAGGCCGGGACACCGAACAAATGGTAACACCTGCGGGATACCTGAAAACTGTGGCAACGAGGGAAATAAACTGAAGCAGAAATAGCTCAGCTCAGGGTCCAAATTAGACTCACAAATCGCAGGTAGAAAGATAAATGCTCCTAGATCGACTTTGAAGCATAATTCATTGTACAGCTTACTGTCTATAATGTAGCATGGGAAGATGGTGCGTCCCCCTGAGACTGCAGATCCTAGAGTCCCCTACGAGTGCCCCCCCGCAATTGTTTCGGGGAGTTCCCAGGGGGCTTCATCAAGTGTTGCAGATGATTGCCATTCTCCTCCTCTTCTGCTCTGACCGGGCTCAGTGATGTTCTCAGCTGCTGCCTCCATTCCGTACAGGTGAGCCCCTGACAGTGGGTCCTTCCCATCTCCCCAGGCACTGAAGCCCCTGCCCTGTGCCCACCAGTCCTCCTCCAGGCGGCCACTTGTTTGTGGCAGTTCCCTTTCATCCAGGACCACCCGCAGACCCCCTGCACTGAATCGTCATGACGCAAAAGTAACACTCCTCTTAGGACAACATATTTTGTGTAAAAGTAATGGGAATGACAGTCATTTTTTAAAGTTACATTTTATTTTATTAAAAATCAGGAAATCTTTCAGGAAATCCATTGACATGACTGTTTCATCACTATTATTTTATTTCATGCTCTCCGTTTTCTCTTCTTTTTACTCTGCTCTCATTATCCACACCCCTCCTCCCCCACCCAATCCACTGCCTTCATCCTCCTACATTTTCTACATACTCAGGACAGTCATCCACAAGTGTATATTTCTTAAATACAAAAACAACACACACACATATATGAAGGCATTTTTAATTAGGTTTTTTTTTTTAATGAAATTATATTACTCACCATTTTTGGCATTTGCTGTTCTCAATTACGCAGTCCCTCCTGAATCTTCCAAGTCTGCTTTTAGAGCTCCCGTTAATTACAACCACTTTTTCTAAGGCTTCATAATATCCCTAGTTTGGACACACCAGAATTTATTCACACATTCCACTACTGATAGCCATTCCCCTGTTTCCAGTTTTTCACTATTTGAGCAATGCTCAAATATCCTTTTCCATACATCCTCAAGTACAAGTGTTTTACTTCTAAGAGGTTAATACCCAGGAATAACGTTGCTAAATCAAAATGTACACTTACTTTCCATTTTAATAAATGCCGGCAGATTGTTTTTTTTAAGTTGCAAATTTTCACATTAAATCAGCAGTGCATGACAGTACACTTTTTCCCACATCCCTGCCAGCAATGGTCTTTAATTTTTTTGTCAGTCTATTTGTAAATTGATGATCACATTACTATCTTAATTTTGTGTCTCCAAGAAAATATAGTTAGAACATTTTTTAATGCTTCTTGGTCAGTTGAATTTATTTTTCTGAGGACTACCTCTTCAAATGCCCTTTTCTAAACTTGGAAGAACTTTTTAAATAATATAGGGATTAATCCACCAATCTTTGACTTGCATATAATTTTCCATATCTACTTTTTCTCTCTTGTTTATGCCATATATTTTTTCTCATGTAAAATGTGTAGATTTCCATATGGTCAAATGCCAACCTATCTGGATTCCCATTCTTAAGAAAAACTTCCCTACCTCCTGCTTCTAGATTGTACAATCTTTTAAGCTATCTTATAAGAGCTTTAATACAATTTAGTTTCTATATTTAACTAATCTACCAAAAATGTATTTTTATACATAAAATATGACATGACTGTACTATCATTTACATCCAGATGGACAGTCATTTAACCAGTACTTTTTATATTAAGCCCTGTTCTTTTTACCTGCTGAGTTAAACCATCTCATAGAGTTAATCACCAGGTATCCTGGAATGTGGTCTTGGATTTGATATTCTGTCTCACTTCTCTATTTGTCCATTCCTATGATCAAACCATACAGATTTGACTGCAGTAGCTTTATGTTTTGTTTTGATGCCTGATCAGGTAAATCTTACTATTTTTAAAAATGTCCTTGGCTATTTTTGGATATTGATTTAATAAAGTAAATTTTAAGATCATTTTATCCAATCCCCCAAATCCCTCTCCATAAGAATACTTATGCTATTTCATTTGAAATTATATTAAATTTATAAATTGAATTTAGATCAATTTTTGTTTTACAGTAATTATAATTTTTTTCTTTTTTTTTTAAGATTTTATTTATTTATTTGACAGAGAGAGAGATTCACAGCAGGAGAGGGAACACAGAGGGAGTGGGGGATGGAGAAGCAGGCTTCCCGCTGGGCAGGGAGCCCGATGCGGGGCTCAATCCCAGGACCCTGGGATCATGACCTAAGCCGAAGGCAGACACTTAAGGACTGAGCCACCCAGGTGCCCCTATAATTTTTTCTAACACAAGTTTTCCTATTGGCAAAGATCTTATTTTATAGTCTTCAATAAGATTTTATACTTTTCTATGTAATTTATGCTATAAAACAAGGAAGCTATTGATTTTTAAATATATTGATCTTATAACCAACCAACTTACCAAATCATATTTGGTCTTTATCTAAAGTCTCTTGGGCTTTCTATATTTTAATCATATCAATAGAGAAATAGTTTTGCTTCTCTGCCTTCCAAATTTTAAATAAGTAATATAACTTTCTCATTTCATTTTCTACAGCCTCCAAGAAAATGTTGAATAATAATGATGAGAGTGGTTAATTTGGTGTCTAGTTGAAATGACTTTAGCATTTCATTGTTTAGAACATTTATATTATCTTATTAGGATAGATTTTTGTTATATAATATAATCTATTTTTTATTAGATGTGGCCACTAGATTTACTAAAGAAGTCTTTAGCATCCATTGACAGAATCAAATGAGTTTTCTCCTTTAGTTATTAATAAAATGGATCATGTTGATAGACATATTGATATTGAACCATTTTTGCTTTTCAGATCATATTTTTCTTTTTCCACACAGATGAACTCTACTGAATAGTATTTCAATTATAATTTATGTACCTTTGTTTTTAATTGAAATTTGGTTATTGCTTTTTAAAAAAAAAAAACATTCATCAGATTTGGGTATTAAAGTGCTCCCTATTTATGTAGGCTGTATTCTTATGTGAAACCTAACTGCCTAAATTTCTGCTCCCTTGTGATGAGAGATCAGAGAGCTTCCTAAAACTTCTGGGCAACACCCATCAAATGAGATTTATATAGACATGACTAAATTCCAGTTTGTGGACTCAACTCGTTCAAACTAGAGTTACCCTGCAACTCTCCCAACCACCCTTCCCAGTGATATCTCATGATTCTTAAAAATAAAAGGGCTCACTGCCCAAAAACTTACAAAAGTAAAAACTTAAAAGCCATTCTTAAATGTTCAGTGGAGGTAGGACTCAGTCGAATAAGAGTCCATTAGGAAACACAGGGTAAATTATGTTCCTCTATGTTTGTGATTAACATTAATTAAGTTTCCCAGCTTTGAAAAGAGAATGGAAAGTGGCCCTACCTCATCATTTCTATTTTAATTGGAAAAAAGGCATATTAATTCTAGGTATTATTGTGTTGTTGTTGTTGTTGTTTTAAACTAGGTTAAACAATGTTTCTAAAACTCACACATTCATAGACAGCCAAGTGCGAAAATACTCAAAGTACAGTTTTGCTGATCTCCATGAAATAAGGATGTGGGTACTTTACAGTCAAACAGCCACTCTGCTAAGGCCAAAAGATTTTGTAAGAAACATACTTTGCATCATGAGTCAATTCATTTTCTTATTTCACTGTCAAATAGCCAGTCTTTCTCCCTGCCAACATCATTATTTTCTTATGGAAAGTTAGGAGGTATTGAATAGTCTTTCCTCTATTGTGGGAGCCCAAACAAAAACAAAGACAAAAAACGAACAAAAGCCCTGGACAGATGATAGAGAGGGAGTACTGTGCAAATGCAGACAGTAGCACAGAGAGAGAACAGGAATAAGAGAGAAAGGGAAAAACAGCGTAAAGAGCAGCAAGGACTGTAATGCACTTGATACGTGGATGACAGAGGAGGGGAAAAAGGTAGAGATGGAAATGCTAATATATAGAGAGTAGCATAAGTGCTAAAGGAAAGAAATTTGTAGCACTTCTGCTTCTGGTTAAGATGCAAAAACTTGCAAGAGAGACTGTCACCCTTAAGGAACACTAAGAAGTCAGAGACACTACCAAATCAGAGTTTTTGCTAAACCCATCAGAAAACTGAGGGTGTCAAGCAACCAAAATGAAATGAAATCCAGGGAATGACAGACCCTTCCTGGAGGAAGAAATGCCCATGGTCCGTATTATTCCTGGCTGAGCAGCAGCAGGGGAGAACATTCCATAGAAACCAGCTGGACTTGCAATAAACTTTTAATGAGCACATGTTACCTGGCATGAGAGATCTGAATCCTGAGGAGCCCTAGCCATAGCATGGGTCTTGCCCATTCACCTACTCCTTCCCACTGAAAGTCACATACTGAAGGAGGACATTTCAATGTGCAGGAGAGCTGAGAGATTCACCAAAGCTGCACGGGGCTTTCTCCAATGTGAGGCAGAAGAGCAGAGGTTGATCTCCCCATGCGCTAGGCTGAAGCTTGAGAAAGAGGTGAGATTGCTGCATAGTGAAAATATTGCTCCAGGAATCCAAGGTTGGTTTAACTTACAGAGACAATTAATGTAATTCACTCCATTAACAGAGTAAGTAAGAAAAACATTTGAGCATCTCAATATATACCAAAAAAGTCATTTGACTAAATTCAACATGATTCATGATAAAAAAAAAAAAAAACCTCACAGGAAATTGGGGATAGAGGGAAATTCCTCCCTCTGATAAAAGACATCTCTGAAAAGCCTACAGTTAAGATCAAATTTAATGGTGAAATACTGAACACTTCCACCTTAAATCTGGAAACAAAACGAGAATTTCCACTCTTACCACTTCTATCAATATTGTACTGAAAGTCCTATTGCACCGAGCTAGTGCAATAAGGAAAGATAAAATGCACTTTGACTG
This sequence comes from Phoca vitulina, assembly GCF_004348235.1. Lineage (NCBI taxonomy): Eukaryota > Metazoa > Chordata > Mammalia > Carnivora > Phocidae > Phoca > Phoca vitulina. Next base: position 19,436,465 of record NW_022589717.1, read on the forward strand.
GAAAAGGAAACATAAAAATCTTTCATTATTCACAGATAACATAATCATATGTTTACAAACCCCTATGGAGTCTTAAAAAGTGTTTTAGGACTAATATGTGAATTTAGCAAGACTGCAGGATACAAGGTCAATACACAAAAAGTAACTGTATTTCTATCTACTAACAAACAGGAATTTAAAACTGTATTTTTAAAAATCCCTCGTACGTTAGCATGAAAAACTATCAAAAATACCTGTCTTAAAATGTATTATGACCACACACAAAGGATCTGAACACAAATATATTGCTGATAAAATTTAAATACCTAAGTAAGTGGAATGATATGCCTACCATATTTATAGATCAACAGACTCAATATTGTTAAGATGTCCAGTCTCTCCAAATTGATCTACAGATTTAACACGATTCCAATCCAAATCCCAACGGGCTTTTTGAAGAAATCGACAAGTGATTCTCAAACTTATGTGGAAAAACTAAGGCTCTTAGAATAGGCAAAACCAAAACCTTGATAAAAAAACAAAGCTGGCAAAGATAGAGGACTTAAATCACCTATTTCAGGATTTACTATAAAGCTACAATAGTCATGTGGTCATGAAGCTAGACAAAGTGATCAATGGAACAGAACAGATCATCGAGAAATAGACCTGCATCTATCCGTAGACAACTGAATTTCTAGTCAAGGCACCTACTGAATTTAGTGAAGAAAAAAGTATTTTTGACAAATAGTGCTGCAATAACTAGATATCTACATAGGGGAAAATAACTTTGATTCCTATCTTATTCATAAATGTAAAGGCTAGAACAATAAAACATTTTGAAGGAAGACCCTGGAGAATATTCTCATGACCCAAAGCATAATCATCTTTGGGGGCACAAAAAGCACTAATGAAAAGATTGATAAACTGAACTTACTCAGAATTTAAAGTCTCTGAACAACAAAATACATCATTAAGGAAATTATAAGGCAAGCCAAAGGGAAGAGAGGGGACCTGTAACACATATATCCTTTTTTTTGGTAACACATATATTCATAAAAGCACTTACATCCACATATATGAAAAGTTCTTATAAATTAACAATAAAAAAAACCCCACTTTTTAAAAAGAAAAAAGTCTTGAGCAGAAACGTCATTTAAAAAAAAAAGAGGGGTCCTTGGGTAGCTCAGTCAGTTAAGCGTCTGACTTCAGCTCAGGTCATGATCTCAGGGTCCTGGGATCCAGCCCTGCATTGGCTCCTCGCTCAATGGGGAATCTGCTTGTCCCTCTGCCCCTCCCCCTCTCATTTTCTCTCTCTCTCTCAAATAAATAAATAAAATCTTAAAAAAAAAAGATAGATGAATGGCCAATAAGCACAGGAAAAAGGGCTTAACAGAATTAGTCATCAGGAAAATGCAAATTAAGACCCAGTAAGATAACCACTTCATACCCACTAGAATGCTAAATGAAAAAGATTGACAATATCATCATTGGTGGAGTTAATTGGAACTCTCACACAGAATTAAGAGTAGGAGAATAAAGTCATACAATAACTTTGAAGAACCGTTGGCAGTTTCTAAAACAGTTAAACCTGCATCTATCTGCCCTATGACTTAACAATTTTAACTCCTCAGTATTTACCTCCCAAAATAAAAAATATCCACACAAATACTTGTACTCGAATATTCATAGACACTTAGTTCATTGTTGTCAAAAGCTGTAAGTTATTAAATGTAGAGAAATGTAAATAAGAGAATGAATAAACAAACTGTGGTATCACTGCAACATAATACCATTCAGTAATAATACCATTCAGCAACATATATGAACCTCAAAAATATGTTGAGCAAAAGATACCAGGCACAAGGGAACACATATTATATGATTTTATTCACATACATTTCAACAAGCAAAACAAATCCATGTTGTTATATATGGAAAAGTGGTTGCCTCAGAGTATGTGGGGTGGCAATTGACCAGAATGGGGCACAAAGGAACTTTCTGGAATGATGGAAATGTTCTATATCTTGCGTCGGGTAGAGGTTATGTGGCCATATGCAACTATCAAACTCATTGAACTGAACACTTTAGATCTGTCCATTTTGTTATATGTAAATTATGCCTCAATAAAATATAAATATGCCTTTGTAAATATATACTATTCATCAACAGATAGAAAGGAAGTGAAATTATTTGTGAAGGGCAGCAACATCTTAGAACCCTGAACTACTTCTATACGGAATTGGTAACTCCCCTTGCAAATTATGTTACCATAGAGACCAGAGCATTACAAAAGGCAAAGTGAACCAACAAGTTGAGAGGACCATGCAGTATACACAAAAGGAAAGGGCCAGGTGGACAAAAGCAAAAGTCTAAGGCATAAACTTAACCATTTCACAACAGGTAATAACAGCTACCTTTTCATTAATATTAGTTGGCCACTTCATAAAACTTATTCAGACATTTGCAATTAGTTATACATGCTTAATCTAAGCGCTTAAAAATTTTGGGTATGTTTTTTCCCCTATACTGGCATACCGACATTTTTTTTTTTCTCAATCAATTTTGAAGATCCAACTGAAGGATATTTTTTTAATATCATTTTTTTAAAGATTTTATTTATTTATTTGAGAGAGAGCGAATGAGAGACAGATAGCAAGAGAGGGAAGAGGGTCAGAGAGAGAAGCAGACCCCCTGCTGAGCAGGGAGCCCGATGTGGGACTCGATCCCGGGACTCCAGGATCATGACCCGAGCCGAAGGCAGTCGCTCAACCAACTGAGCCACCCAGGCGCCCCAACTGAAGAATATTTTTAAAGCATCAGCTGAAGTAAAAATACCACCATGCGTAAGTGAAAATGAGGGTAATCCTAACAATATATGTACTCTGGAGAAAAGAAACGATTTTTGACTTGGCCTACTTAAGTTTTCAGAATCTCAGTTTCTTCACCTTTAAAATGGGCAAGGTAATACCTCCCTCAATGAATTTTTTGGAGAGTAAAGAAAAAACCATGTATAACAAATTTAAACACAGTGCTTGGTATGTGCTTAGTGATCAATAGTATCAGTTTCTTTTCCTAATCAGCTGTACTGTATGTTCTACAAAGAGAAGGCAAGCTTACAGAATTTGTATCTCAACAAGTATAATTAGACCTAACCTTCTAAGAAGTTAGTGTAGAAAATCAAAGCAAGTCAGAGTATACCAAATGTAAATGATTTTCTTTTCCATAGAAAAACACAAAAAACTGGACACTTCCATGTAGGGAATTGTGCTAGAAATAAACTGCCTCGGACATAATAACTCACATAATGTAATAAATTTACATCCAATCTTGATAAGGTCACTTTTTTCTGAAAGGTACAAATGGAGAGTTGCTAGTAACTGGCAGTAAAAAATATCACCTGAGAAATGTTCCGTATCTACTGGACACAGGACTCTGTCTTATAAATGAACATCTAACAAGTTGAGGATACAGCAAACATTTATTTACCCTAAGAACAAATGAAGCAATGTGTACTCCTGCAAAATAGACAGAAATTCAAATTTCTACCATGAGCAAAGCCAATTTTGTGACCTAATTATATGTTTGCAGATTGATGGCTATCCTCAGTGTGGTGTTGAAAGAGCTTCTTCAGTATCTTCCAAGACACCAGTTGCATGGGAGGAAGGGAAAAAGACAAAGTTTGATGGTGATGTTCTTCTCCTATGTAAATTTCACCTTCTTCTGAGTTTTTTCTGTAACATATGAAAGACCCATAGTCCCAGCTTGATTCCCTAGGGCTGAACACTGTGAGCTATGTGCTAAAAGCAATTGTGTCTATGTTGTTTCATTTTCCAGGAAGTTTAAAATAGAGCACACAACCAGTATATATCCAGAAGATACCAGCTTCACTGTTTGAACTTGGGCTCTCCCATCCTAGCCATGGGCTTCAATTTCAAGCTTTGAAGTCCCCACCAAACAGCTGGATGTTAGAGCCGCACATTCTGAGAAAACAGATCATTTTCTCATGATGAGGAAAATAGTAAAAAGGTCACTCCAGTTTTAATAATGACCCTGTCACCCACCGTATCCCACCTCCCCACCTGCCAAGCATTATCTATCCATCTGCCACAGTGCAAGACTTACTGCAGTGAATGAGGAGGATGAAGGATGTAGTAGGAGGAAACAACAGTCATTCTGAATGGACAGACTCTTCTCCTTGGTTACAATGATTAATTGCATTTCTGCTGAAGTTACTAAGTAAGATAATCAATCTTAGGTCCAATGTTTAGAGGAATACAAGAACAACAACCAGTTACATATTAGCAGTATCAAGGGCACAGATGAAAGGTTATCATTTCTCTTTAAAAATATCTAATATTAATAGGTATGTAAATGAATATGAAATGGCAAAGTAACACATTTATTTGACTGATGAAATCCCAGTAATGATAAATTCAATAGGAAAGGGCAAGCAACTTAGTCATCTGACTCAACTCATTAGTTTTCAGTCAGTAGAAAAATCTCGTTGTTCTGGGTCAGCCTAACATGATCAATGCTTTGCTAGGATCAAATATTTAAACTACTTTTAAATACATGCACATAATTCATTAATTTTCTAAAACACATATACATATTCTCATTTCTTAGGCCTTAAAAGTACTATGATCTTAATTTTTTTAGGTTGTTAAGTGCTCACAATTATAAACTGTACTTGAAAACCACTTCCTGCTTTCCCTTCCCCCCTCCCCGCCCCCAACCCAAAGAAAATCTTAAGAAATGAGAGAACAAGGGCCAGGATAAAGACTGTATGTCCATGGGGACTATTAGCATATTAATAAACTGTGTTTCTATTTACACTTCCATCACCAGGGCTAATTGTTAGTTATTTTAAGGAAGAGGTTATGCCTTAATTAACAGCTCTTAGTAAATGAAAGCTGGTTGCATCTCTTAAGTATGCTCAAATTTCACAAGTCTTATTTCATAGCAGGGATTCAGGTTCATCCAATACTTTTATGTGATGACACCTCTGATGAAGGAAGGAAGTCTTTAATAGACCTTAAATAAGTAGCTTTCAGAATAGAAGCCAATAAAAAGCATAATTAATGAGTAAGCTAATTATCTATCTGTAAATCATTAACATCCATGCACATTTTAAATGAGGGAGAGTAAAGGGGATAGAAACATCTTAGGTATTTCATATTTCTAACTCTGACATTTCTTTTTTTTTTTTTTTAAGATGTTATTTATTTATTTGACAGAGAGAGACACAGCGAGAGAGGGAACACAAGCAGGGGGAGTGGGAGAGGGAGAAGCAGGCTTCCCATGGAGCAGGGAGCCCGACGCAGGGCTCGATCCCAGGACCCTGGGATCATGACCTGAGCTGAAGGTAGATGCTTAACAACTGAGCTACCCAGGCACCCCATAACTCTGACATTTCTAAGGACTTCACAAACTCAAGAGTTTAGGGGAAACATTCATTTCTGTAAGTGTTCTTAGACCTCTGCCCTTGCCATATTCTGTCCTGTCTATGCTTTGGGATTGCTGGGGGAATTGAATTTGATCGTGTGCTTGGAGGAACAGAAAATCCCACAGTTCACATCATCCTAATCATTTCTCTGCTTACTACTCCCCTGCACAGTTGCATCACCTCCTCCCATTATCTATTTGAACCATAACCTTACATGAGGGTGGAGTTTAAAGTGACGTTTTCCCCAGATGAGGTATGGGTGATTCTCTGTGTCCAGCAGCACCGCTTAGCTTCAACAGAAACTCTACTGGAACCTAAAGGCCTCCCTGCCTTCAAAGTGTTCCCTGGCATGTGCCTCACTATGGATCATCAACACTGCCGTAGCTTCCCTGCCTTGAAAATGGACAGGAGAGATTTGAAGGAGAGGGCCCCTTTTAAGCCATCCCCTTCCCAGCACCTACCCAACAGCATTCTCTTCTGTCCAGGAATTTTAAGAATGGCCTCTAGAGATAGTGCCTAGGTCCTTGACTATCTAACCAGGCAGTCTGATGCAGGGAGAAGAAAAGTCAGACCCTGTAGGAAGACTGAAGAATTTAGGACAAAAGCCCACGGGGGCTTTACATAACCTCCACGCAAGGAGGCCGATTAAAACGTGTGGCTAGTGCTTCTCGTTACCCCCTCTGTTTGCTTTGGTGCCAAGAACAACTTCAGGAAAATAGAGGGAGTATCTCTCTACACAGTCTTGTCCAGAATAAACAGTGAAAGTAGAGCACTTTATCAACCTCCTGTTTTAGAATAATTACAATATCTAGAAAGTTTTAAAACAGTATATAAAGTTCATCTCTTCCACTTGCCTTATGCCCACACTATGACTCCTTCAGCAACTCCTTAAAACAACCACAGAAAGGTAAACCAAGAAATCAAGCCAGCCTTCCTGAGAAAGAGAAAAATCTGTTCTGAAAGCTTTTGCTCCTCACCAATTGCCAAATGAATTGGGCATGGAGGGGTGGGGGTGGGGATCCTCAGCACACCATAAACATAAGACAAGCATAAACACAGTATAAACACCCTCTTTGAAAAATGCCAGTTATATCCAAACCCAATGGTTTGGAAAAGCATAACTCCTTCCCCCCCCCCCCCCCAAAAAGAGAAATAAGTACAAGTACTTACAGTATCATGAGACTTATCCTTGACATCATAGACTGTTAGCTTTATTTTGGTCTCCTCATAGATGGGATACTCAGATGGGAATGTGACACCAGTCAAAAACAGCGGGTCTCTTGTTCCCTGTAACAGCACAAGCAGACCACTTTGATTCAATAAAGCAGCAACTGCAGTTGGCAGCATGCAGGGACACATGAGAATGCAGAAAGTGTGTCTGAGTCTGTTTGTTTTTCTAGGAAATAGTTCTATTGGAAAAGTGATGTGAATTGCCGAATGATGCTCGTGGGCGACAGCAAGGCCCAGAGCCCCAAATACTGATAGAGCTGCTGATAGTAAATGGCACTGCAACAGTGTCAGAACTGCTAATACTCTGGAAAAACAATTTATTTTCATTATATGTAGAATCCTTAATTAGGGTCAGTTGTCAGTCCATTAAGAATAGATTTAATGGATTTAACCTGAAATTCACACAAATGATCTAAGATATTGACTGATCAAATTAAAATGAAGCTATTTGCTCATCAAGTACCATTTACTTCCTTTCTGTAATGATTCGATTGAAAGCCATGCTCTGATAATGTCCATTTGTTTTCAGGTGTTCAGCTGTGTTTTTTCTCAGACCGATTTGAAAACTAATGAAAGAAACTAAATATGATGGATTTGGGGCTATAAAATTACTAGTGTAGGATGCAGTGCACAGGATATTTCAATGCCTCAGATTTCATTTTGAGAGAGCTGACATCCAACACTAAATTTTACATCTATATTTAAATATGAATATCGCCAAATATTATTGAGATGTTTGCTAGAATTTAGTAAACCAGGTGTCTATGAGTTTCTGGAAGCCCAAGTTATTTAGTCATTCATTCTTTCTCCTTTTCTTCAACAAATACTACTTTTTGTTCAGCTCTGTGTTAGACACTTTGGAAAAACAGTCAGTAAAACAGCCCAAAACAGCTATGTATGTTCAAACATAAACAACTGAAGTGTGTCAAAATCATTTCTTTTAAGTTTTGGCAATATTTTAAGAATAAACTGGGACAAACTTGAAATTTTTTTTTCATAGAAATGAACAATTTTACAATTTTAGTCAAGTTTTCGCTATATGAACGGACTATTTTTGTTATTTCAACTACAGCATTAACTACAAATTATACCAGCATTGGAACCTAAAGTTTCCAAAGGGCAGATTCAAGGCTACATGCAGGATCTGGGTCATTCCCATTAGAGAAATGAGTTGAGTTCAGTCTGAATCATTTATTCCAGCAACCAAGCACAGGGCAGCACTGAGCAAACCGGGTGTCTAGGGTAGGCTACTTAGTTCCCTACAGAGAAATTCCCCGGTCAAAACAGACAGGGCTTACAAATCTGAAAAAAAGCATGCAAAGCTAAGGAGTTTAAAGCACTCTTTCTGTAGTCCCAGATGTTCCGTATTTCTCATTCACTAAGTGCGTGAAATATGTGTGATGAGAACAAAATAATCAAAAGGGAAACACTTCCTCTTTTGAATCTGATCCAATACAATAACAAGTTTCCTCCCGACACATTTTGAATGTTATATTAGTAACAATAAATGTAAATAGGAAATCTCTCATCTGATGAGTAATGTAACACCCTTTAGCTAGAAACATTACAGTTTTTCAAATTAATCACCTACCTTTCTTTGAAAAACACGGTACTTTAAAAAGACACACAAATAGCAAAGAATATAAAGTTTCCATGGGCAGCCTGAAGAACACAGGAAAAAATGAAAAGTGCAAAAACACTTAACTTCTCTGGGGGCACTTTAGGACTCTCTTTTATTCCTCCCAAATAAGTATTCATTCCATTTAATTTTTTAAAAATGTGTATTTTTTTCTCTACTTGGTGATCTATTTAAGGATTCAAAGTGAGATTTTTTTTTTTCCTATTTACTAAAGAAAATAAGGTCTCTTATGAAAAAGGCAAGCTCTCCTCTCATCTGTTTATTTTGGTAAGTTAGCAATGCATGCTTTAATAACCTCAGGTATGCTTTCCTAAATGACAGAGGACAGTAACACAGCATAGCTACAGGCCATGGACTAACTTATTTCAGCTGTTTGCTCAAATCCAGAGAGAGGCTGAGAAGGCGACAGCAGGGCAGAGGAAGGCAGGCACACAGCACGCTCACTCACCTCCACAATTTCCGTGCTTGAGTATCTTGTCAGACCCTGCTCCGCGGGGTGGATTACTGAGATCTGCACCAGTGTATTCAGCTTCCGATCACGAACGGGAGCCACAAGATCCTTGCATGCTGGCAATGACAGAGGAAAGAGAAAGAAAAGAAACTAACACGGTGTCTCAGGGAAAACTTCTGTCCCGAGTTGGAAGTAAACTTAGCGACTGCGCTGAATGAAATCTCCCGGGACTCAGACTGATTTTTACAGAGGAAGTCCCTTGGAAGTACCTTACAGAAATAGGAAGTCACGTGCTGCGGAGCTGAACTGAGGGTTCATTTCCACTGACCGCATTTGCCGCTCCTGCTAGTCTCGACCGACCTCCCTGGGATCCCAGCTCTAACAGGCGATTGTGCACACACAGCTCAGGGACTTGAGGGACTTTAATTAGTCATTAAACCCTGGGCTTTAATTCACACCTAGGCAAAGTAAGCTGAGCTGGGCTATATCCGGGAAACTTTATGCTGTTCCTTATTGACATTGGCGGGAGTAGTTCAAATGTACCGATGCACCCTTCCTTGGTCCTTACCAATCTATTGGCTACGATCAAACACAGCGACAGAAACTGGGACGAGGGGCTACCCTACCAAAGCAGCACACAAGCCACAGGCGAGCGGCAGAGGAAGAAGATGAGGGGTTAGAAAAGCCCTCCGTCTGGGATTCCAGCCAAGTCTGGGAGGGAGAAGTGTGGAATAAGAATGGGTTAATTCTTGCCCTGGGGCCACAAATGTAGGAACTTTCCCTTGAGACACCAGGCTCATATTACAGACGCTCTGCACCATACCATATTTACTTGAATATTTTCTCCCCCCACATATCATTCCCACAATTTGGGGGAAAAAATCCAAAAATATATTCCTTTTCAGCATGTCCCAACACCTCTTCTCCCCTGGCTTTGAAATAGTAGTTTTACTACCTGCAGTTGGATGGCTAAGTCTGATGCAAAGTGTCCTCACCAGAGGGGGTTCAAGTTTATGCTCAGCTGGTGGCTTAAGGCAGCCTGGGGGAACCAGGGATCTAGATCCCAGGTGAGAGTGTGCGGGCTCTGTATCACCATCCTTACCCCACACTTCTGACTGCTTCAGTAAGGGACAGAAGGACAGTTGCATTTAAGCTATGTTCTGCCACTGCAGCAATTTACAGCACCTTCATCCACTGGGACAGAGGTACTACGGCTTAAATCGGAAACTTGAAAGCAAAGGAAATTTTAAATCTAATTATCACCTTTCAGTGGCTTACAGATCATCTCATTTATAGAAGCAGAATGGGATAGAGGAAAATGCAGGAGCTTTGGAATCAAACAGTTCTGTTTTTTTGCTTAGTTCTACTAGCTAGGCAATGCTGGGCAAATTTTTTACCTTCTGAACTCTTCTTGCCAGACTTTGAGATCCTGTTATTCCTGTATGTCATGATTTGTTCCTTATTTAAACCACCTCTATTTAAATGCCTCTGTCAATACAGGAGAGCTTAGGAAAGCATGTGTGGAAAATATAATAGCTACAGTTTATTTAGCCCTCCCTATTTTTGAGGCATTTTGCTAATTATATTTTGATTTCTCAAAACAGAACTTTGAATTATTATTTCAGTTTTACATATTAAGAACTAGAGGCTTAGGAATAGTAAGCACTCACATTTCCATTAGTAAAACCCTGGTGGCTTGTTTACATCATTCCTCATTAGCTCCATTTCTTTTCTTGACATACTGAATTCCTCTCCTGCACAACGGCATCTCTCTTTGGAAGACCCACTGCCATGATTCTTTATTGTCTGACTCAAGAGATCTACAGTTTTAGGAAATACTGATGCAAGGTTTCAATGTCAACATATCTCCGGAAGGAAAAAAAAAAAAGCTAGATTTAGACTTTACTGTTCTTTGGTGGTTACTTTGATCATTTCCTCTACTTGCCTTATGAATGTGTTTAACTTCATCACTCATTTGCTTGCTTCTCTGTTCAGAGTGTACAGCTTTCTCTCCACTTACTGATATTGACTGTATCTGTCCCTGGATTTTAAAGCTGGAGTTTATTTGCCTCAAACACATGCATCTTGCCCTCTTCCTTGGTTGTAGCCTCATCTCTACCTGATGAGCTTATGACACCTTTGCTCAAAATAAGTTACTCCTTTTCAGATTTCTTATCAGGCTTGATTGTGGGCTGTGGTTACTTCCCAGAAGTGAGCAGCTATTCTCCATTTTATCAGTGAAACTCTCAGACTCACTCCTAATAAAAACGGAAAATCTTCATTAAACTGAAATGTTCTGTCCAACCCAATTTACAGATATCCCAATACTGAAGAAGTAAAAACAGCAATAATGACACTTCGTATTTCTCTATATTCTGTATCTAAAAACAGCACAGAAAACAAAAACTAAACTCCTATCTTGGGCAGTACATATCTCTTTTCTTCCCAACAGCCCAGAGGATTTTCTGTTCCCTCATGCTTACGCAGTAAGATATCATGTAAAGATTCTGAGATCATTCAGGATTCCTCAGCTGTATTCCTACATTCCTTGTTTTTTAGTTATGTGATGTTAAGTCACAAACTCTTGGACACTCAATTTCTTCATCTGTTTACCTGTCCCTTAGGGTGGAGTTGAGAAAGACATTAGCCCCTTTTTATTAATGGATTTTCTATGAAAAACAAAATTTACCAGTATCATTATACTAATATTTTTATTATTATTTTAAAGATTTTTATTTATTTATTTATTTATTTATTTATTTATTTGAGAGAGAGAGAACACATGAGAGGGGGGAGGGTCAGAGGGAGAAGCAGACTCCCCCCTGAACAGGGAGCCCGATGCGGGACTCGATCCAGGGACTCCAGGATCATGACCTGAGCCGAAGGCAGTTGTTTAACCAACTGAGCCACCCAGGTGCCCTTCACTATATTAAATTTACCAATGTTAATATCAACACTTACCAATATTTAGTGTTTTATTATTCTGTAAAATGTTTTTTATTGACTCAGTCATAGTCAGGTAACTCCTTAAACACTGTCACCAGGTCCAATATTTCTTGGTAAATACCAAACCAGTGCATGAGTCATTGCATTTCATATAGTGAAACCCATACACACCACGGATCTATACATACTGAAACTGTCCCATTGGAGGGGTGATAAATGATGAGTGATTGGATTGCTTCATGGCGATATTACTCATTTGATCGCTATAAAGTCTAACCTGCATAAGAATTATTTGGTAGCCAATAAAGAAGCCTGAAAACTCTATTTCTCAGTCTTCCAACCATACTTGCCACTGCCCATTATCCAAACAAAACTCTGCTCTGCATAAATGGCCTTCTTCAACTCATAAGACTAAAAGCGCACTTTGGGTTTTGCTTCTGTTGTTTTGTTTTATTCATTTAGGAATTTCTTGAATTAAATGGGCAGTTAATAAAAGCCTCTCTGCAATCATTCTATCTATCTATCTATCTATCTATCTATCTATCTATCTATCTATCTATCTATCTATCATCTATCTATATATATATATATTTTAATTTTTATTGCTGCCTTTTTACTGGTTTTGTTTTGGACTAAGCTATTTAAAAAAAATGTTCCCAAAGTCCAGAAGAATTTACATATACAAGATGCTGACAGGTTGGGATTCAAATGTGCTTGTGTTCACTGAATAGACTGTTTTATTTTTTACTGAAAAGGGGAAAAGTTAGCAATATAGAAGTAATGAGTATTTTTTTAAAAAGCTATAATTTGAAACTTTTATTTAAAAAAATAAAAGAGCTCTGAGCTGCTATTTTTTTTCTGTTAACTTTTCTGGAGTAACTAGCAACATGAGGGTTCACCTTCTATTGCCAATGCTTTGATGAGATGCCCACCGGCATCCCCAGCACAGATTCATACAGGAGCCAGACAGCTCTCACTCCATGGAAGGGAATGCTCGCTATAAGTGCAAGAATAAAAATAAATAAAGCTTCAATACCTCGGGGGGAGGTCTAGGCATTGAGCAAACTGGAAAGCTTATGCTATGTTACCAGAGGGGACCTCTATTCAAATTCATTGCCCGAAGAAATGAAAGCCCACCGTGGCTTGATTTGAGGATTTGTCCAGGGCTTGAAATTCCAGTCACTGTGTAGGCTAAAGCTGTAAGAACCACACAACATACCTCTGTGACTAGATCTGGCCTAAGGACCAGAAGTTTCTAACCTCTGCTCGAGATGCTCCAAGCTACTACTTGGAGTCTTAGGAAGATAGCACAGATCATCTTTTGCTCTTGTAGTTCTACTATATGAGGGTCCAGGAGCTAAGGGGCAGGGTCTGCAGCGTTCTTGTTAAGTTAAATATTCTCTCTACCCAGAAATACTGTTTTCATAAAATATCAGTTTTTGCTTCATCCAGCCATCATTTCTAAATCATGTCAAGTCTCTTGAGTCCACACAGCCTTGTCAGCATTCTAGCCCACTTTGGCTGGAAGCCTCGAACTGTCTCCATACTCTGCTATCAGAGAGTTCAGTCCCAGCAATAATCATCAGAAGCAGAACACAACTATTCATTCAGGTGCCTTCAAATTCAGCAGCACTGGCCAAATCCTAACGTTCTAGGACCTTCATTGGATATGGAGTGTGCGAATTAGCAAAGATGTAGGCCATAGGCTTTCACAAGAGCAGAGGCAGGAGCTGCGGGGGTGCTGTGAATTCACAGTTGACTCTAAGCAGCTCTCTCTTTCTCCTAAGGACTCTTTCTTCTTTGAAGTCAGGTCATTTTTCTTGCCTCACTCCATTTCATTTCTCTTCTTGCCATTCAGTGTTAGTGGCATCTAACAAAGTTTATCCTCTTTCCTCCAGAACAAAGCAATGGCCACAAGCAAAGGAGACGGGGGCAGGGGACTTTGACAAGAATTTTCACATCTCTATTTTCTGTTCTTACATTAGCAAAAAGAAAGTCAGGCTTAGAGGAGAAACCACACAGTATAGCATAAAGAACATAGAGGAATGGCTTTTTCACTCAAGATAACACTGTATTTGATACCTGGATCCAGCCTAAGGGGTTATGTGACTTTGTATAAATTATCTCTTCGAGTCACTATATTTTAATCTTTAGAATGAACGTAAAAGGACATATTTCATAGATTTGTTATAAAGATTATATGAAGCAATCTACTTAGAATGCTAGGCACATGTTATTATTAACGTTAATATGAATATAGTTATGGCTCGGCACAAAAATGGATTTTATCTCTCCAATATTCTTATGGTAGTTATATGCTTAACATGGTCCAGGTTGGTCCTAATTTTGTGTAACCTTCTGATTTTTCAGTAAAAGCATTTTATTAAATTTATAGCTGTGATTTTTGGGGGTGGGTATTTTCTTGTTTTCATATAGATAAATAAAAATGTTTTAAAACCTTTTACTGGATTATTTGTTAATTTCAGAAATCATAGGTATCATTAATATGTTTCCTTCTATGGAATCAGATGTGTATGCTTACACTTGTTAACTTTACCTCTGACTAGGCACTTCCAAAGAAGAAGCCAAAAATAACAGAAGCTTATTTTCTGTCTGCCCGGCAGATGAGCTGCATGTAAATAGTCAACTCAACCTATGAGCAGGGGTTTAGCTGAGGCGTTAGTGTTCCTTTATACAAAGAGTGGTGGCTCACAGGGAGGCATTATTTTAACACCTGAGATGTCCCAACGGGTTATGGAAAGACTTGCTCCTCTGCTCTGTATACTTCCTTCATCGAAAAGGAAGACTGCAAATGCTAATAAGTTGTCTTTTTCTTGCAATTAAAAATAAATGTTATATCTAGAACCCAATATAGCCTGATGGAAGCATACCTCCTCCTTTGATGAAATCTTACCTCTTGTACCCTCTATGGACTCTTCATAGTGAAAATGGAAGAGATATATCCATGCCCCTCAAGGGCAAAAAAGGCCAGGGCACTGAGGATGGGGGATTTTGAATAAAAAAGCAGCCTTATACAAACAGGGCTTTAGGGAAATAACCATCTGGCTTCGAGGCTCCCTCAACAGCACCATTCTTATCTTACCATGGCTGAGAGGATCAGCCACTTCCCCAAGGCTGTCGGAAAGACTCTTGCAGCCTAGAATACAGTTTTTTTACTTCTCAAATTCTTTTTGTTTGGTCAGGTTTCTTATAAATGTCACATATATATCTTTCTCCTTGTACTCCAGAAAATTAGATGCCACTAATGAACTGATAAGCCAATTTGGGTTATGTTTCCAGTCTAATCAATTACTGTACTCCGTTAAATGGTTTCACAGTTACCATCCTATACCAGTGATTAAATCGAGATTACACAAATTTACAACATACATTTAAAAATGTAACACTTAAGCCGAATAGCCCCTCTTTCTAATTGCTTTGCCAGTATAACATGTATAATATGCTTTCCTGTATTTAGTCTCTTCTTCCTTTCTGTTCTTTATTCTTCCTTTCTCTCCAGAATTTTAAGACAACGATTTTTTGAAGCCTAGGCTGCTAATCTCTACAGTTCAGATCCCCTGAGTGGGTTCAGAAGACAATACTGCTTCGTTCCCAGGGCACTGCATTCCATGATAATTCAGTTGTGTGCAGTAAAATGGCAGAATACAGAGTGTCCCTGCTTCATATTAATATCCACAGAATGAGATTTTCCTAAGTAATTGGGAATACTCTATTCACTTTTAAATATTTTCTGAAGGCTGCTTCTTAGAAAAATGTGGCTCGATATCATACTGACTGATTTATGGCCATTAATGTATACATTCTATGAGCATTCAGTATTCTCTGTAGAATCTTTAAGAGTCTTTAATTCATTGAGTCTAGCATTACATCTTGCCATGCCTGTTCATTTTAGCATATTTTCACCTAATCAAGGCTACTTTCTGTAATTTTTCTCATCTGGCATTTTCCCTTTGTGTTCTCTTTTCTGCCATCTCAAATTTCCTCTCTAATGTATGTTTCTCTCATCATTCTGAAAGATGAGGTCATTGAAGTCATCACTGTATATTTATAAGATGTGGGACTATTAGGGTCAGGAATATATCTCTCTTAACCCACCACAGCTTTTCCTTCAATTAAACAACTGTTTTTAAGTCCTCATAGGGATAAAACAAAAACGTGTTATTTCCCCCTTAACTGTTGTGTGGGAGATTTTAATTAACACATACTTCCCTCAAGAGTATGTGAACCATGCATAACTGCCAACGTAAGCAATATTTGTTGGAAAAATAAAAAATACATAAAAGTTGGCATAAAAAGATTAGAATGTTTGGAATTCTTTCTCTTTTCCTTTTTTGGTTTTATTTGGTCTTTTAAGGCAATGAACTTAAAAAAAAAAAAAAGTCCCAAATTCAAAATCAGGGCCTGACTTTTCAAGGAGGATAAATACTCCTCCATAACATGAACCAACAGTATTAATTTTAGGTTTTTAGAAGGTCAGGGGGAAATAAGCAACTCAATGTTTAAGGTTGAAAGATAAGATATAAATCCAAGAGGAGCCTGGGTGGCTCAGTCAGTTAAGGTCTGCCTTTGGCTTAGGTCATGATCTCAGGGTCTTGGGATCAAGCCCAGCCTTGGGCTCCCTGCTCCATAGGGAGTCTGCTTCTCCCTCTCCCTCTGCTCCTCCCCCTGCTTGTGCTCACTCTCGCTCTTTCTCTTAAATAAATAAAAATCTTAAAAAAAAAACAACCCAAGAAATCATCACACACACACACACACACACACACACACACACACAAGAAGGAAAGCCATCCTAATGCAAGAATTTTTTAGACAAACTGAAATAATGCTATATTTTTTGCTCCTATATTACAACAATAAAATGCTAATATCATACAAATTTTAAGGTTGTTCTCATTTAAGATAATATGTGAAGCATGCAAAGAAGATGGGGGTTGGGGGGCAGGAAACAAAATGTACTGTATACCTACGATGTGTCAGGTTGCATTGGGCTTAAACTTTGCTTGTGTTAGCGCATGTCCAGAACAATAATGTGCCTGTTGCTACCTCATTGTTCCACTAAATTCCATCCGTCTCTCTCTTTTTTTTTTTTTACTAGTCAGTCAGATTTGTGGATCACAACATGTGGCTCAAGGATGAAGACTATATTTATTGATTTGCTTTTTACCAACAGCAGAGTATTCAGCAGCCTAATTTTTTCCCCCAAAAAACGTTGTTCTGCTCTGTCTGGTCCTCTGCATGTTCAATGGTGATTTAGCTTTGTAACAAGAATTTTAAGACTCTCGATACTTTGATAATAGAACCCAAATAAAACATGAGGAAAAGATGAGAGTAATGCCTTAGGGAGGAAGCAGATGACAAAGTTATTGAGGAATATAGGCAATAATTTGCAAGAGGGAATTTAAAAGATGTTGTTATAGAAACATTGCTTTAGAATTCTTGCTACACTGAGATTTGAGCACCACTGCTCCTAAATTTCATTATAACTGGTTCAGTTATAAATTAAGCTGATTTCCTTCATGTAAAAAGCTACATTCATGTTGTAGGGGGAAAAGGTCCCGAGATAAATTCTTTTACTTTTTCCCCATAACAGAATAATATAGAAATAAACCACCACATCTTATGCATATCTCTGTGTGTGTTAAATAAAAACATGTTGGCCTTTTAAAAGAAAAAAAAAATGTCTGAGAAGATGAAATTCACTTCCTTAGTGTGGAACATTATACATATGAAAATAAACTACCCACTCAGTACCGGTTCTGAATTTAAGTATCATTGAAGAATCTAGAGAGAGAGAAAAAAAGAACCTCTTCCTGGAACAACGGTGCGCTCTCGGGAAATGCTCTTTGATCGCCTGTGCTCTGGAGCAGTGAAGATGCCAGCTGTAGAGCAGACAGCGTATTTGCATATGAAAAGAACAAATTTGGTTCAAATTGCTCTCGTCAGTACCAGCAGACTCCCATTCTCCAGCTTGTCCCCAGCTCCCTCAGCTTCTCTCATGTCAATCCTCAGAAAATACTATTTTGTCTTGTTTTCATGACTATTACCTTGGTGACTGAGACTCCATCCTCAACGCTTTGAATTAAAAACAAGTCTGTGCTCATGTCTCTTCAAGTTTTGATAGCCGACCCTATACGCTGAAAGCCCCAAACTGGTCTGGCCTCATCACCTGACACTGGATACAGACTTCGTGTGCAAGCTCCAGATCCACGTTCCACTTGAGAAACAAGCGCTTGCAGCTTTCTGCTGCTCTTTTCAGCAGGAACATATGTGCTGCTTAAGAAAGGAGGAAAACATTATTCCAAGAATGGAAGCAGGTCCCTCTGAATACTAAAAGAAATATTGTCAGTTAATGGAAATCTGTAGTGTTAAAACTAGGATAGCAGAAGTAAGAGGGAACAACACAGAGAACAACCTTAAGCCTTTTACCTGCCCAGAGGCCAAGAGGACGACATTTTCCCAGGACTACCAGGTCGACATGGGAACCAATAGGATTGGAGGGCCCATCAGTAGATCCAGAAGGGCACGTGGGTTAGTGAGGAGCGGCTGCCTGCTTCCCTGTTTTACCTCCAAACCAAGAGATGAGGCCAGTGGAGCTGGTGAAGAGAGTTACAGGAGGGGTGACAGGAAAGTCAGAGCCCGAATCACCAAAGATGGATGGCGAAGAGAAGTGCACTCACAGTTGTTGAACTCTAAGGACACAGAATGATTGATGTCTAGGAGGTATTTGGGGGGCTGAGGACAAATAAAGGAAATAGGGGCCTGGAATGTTGCCTTCAGGGGTTGGTGGTCTCCTGAAAGAATCCATTTGTTTGGGCAGGAAGTAGCAAGCAATCTGGAAAGCAGTTGTTCAATCTGGACATCTTCACACACAACACATTGACTCACGGTCTGGCTTTCACCAAATCCTGAATGAGGCAATTTTTAGACATGCTTTCCCAAACCAAAATATTTTACAAGAGTTGCATTCTATATATTACACTTAAGGGCTTACACTTTAGGAGGTGGTGCTTAAATTAAGGTAATTTTTTAAAAAATTTTTCAGGAATATTATTTTTTATAAATGTGCTGCACTTAGTATCTATATGTGGAATTAGTAGCTTTTTAAAATGAAATTGCTGTCCCTCTCTAATGCCAACTATTTTACAAGTAGATTAAAAGTATTAAATCAAGGCCTTACATAAATAGAAAATAAGAGGGGAGAAGGGGGTGGGGGGGAATAGATGGTCCTGAGGTATAGTTAGCCCGAGGTATAGTTAGCCTCTTGTTTTACTTGTCTCCATCTAGAACATCATTTGGAGGCAGGACAAATGAAGAGCTTGAAGAATATAACTCCCCATCTTTCTTGAATCTCTTGAATCAATCATATGTGTGATTTTCCTGTAGACAAGAGAAAATCAGGCTTTAGGGGTGTCAATTCTCCCATCATAAGATGGTTGACTCACAGGAAATAAAACAAGGTTTTGGTACAGATAAGCTAAAGCTAGAAATGACTAGTGATCCAGGAGACATAGAACATGAGAAAGAAGACAAGAGAGTGTGTAGGTGAGAAAGCAAATGTGGGATAGTCCAAGGGCAGGAAGGGTCTAATTATTCAGAGCAAAATCCACAAGTTCAACACTATGTGGAAAAAAGCATAGCTCAGACAATTTGAAAAGTAGGAGATAGTGGTTCCAGGAGAATCCAAGTTTGAAGGAAACAAAGAGGATACTTCTTAGAAAAATTGGGTTCTCCAAGGAGAGCAGTTCAAACCCAAAGCTCAGCAGAGCTCCTGCTAGCTGACTGAAGAGTGCTTCAGAGCCTTAGCTTTACAGGAAGTTTTGGAACAAAGGAGAAGTAGTTTACACTACTCAAATTAAAGAAGAACCACCTTCTCTACTCTTCCAGGATATGTGGTATACTAGGTAAGATAAGAATATGAGACACCTTCTGTTTGAAGGTCTCCTTGATAGTTCTTACTTGTTTTATGCAGTAAACCACCTAAGGTTCCCGGTCATAGATCCCAGTCCTGAGCAGGTGACTGGATTTGTGATGGAGTCTCAATATTCTCATCTGGAAATGGGGATGGTAATTATATTCCTTCTCACTGAGCGTTTGTGAAGATCTGATTCAACAGGTGAAAAAAAAGGTTGAATTTCTAACAACATACTAGTAATATATTTCTTTCACATATATTTGCTCAAATACCCTGTGACATAAGAATTATAATCTGCAACTTACACATATAGAATCAGAGTTTTAGAGAGGGTAAGGGATTAACCCAAGACAATAATTAGAATAAGACCATTAAGTGATCAATTATACATCTAGCACCACTCTTAGTGCTTTAAGTACACTACCTCAGATTAATCCACAACCCCTCCCAATAAAAATGAATTGCTTAGAGCCACACAGGTAGCCAGTAGCAGAATCAGGATTCAAATGCTCTCAGGATGGCAATGCAGCCCATGCTCTCAAATGCTGCCCTTGTATTGCCCTTTCTCGGGGTTTATGTAGTACAGACTGAAATGTAAAGTCAAATTTCTGGACCCAGTGCATTTCTACTATTTTAGTTGTCTGTTATGCTGCTTGTTATCTGTTTATGTATGCTCTTCAGAGCATCTCTATAAGAAGAATCCTCGCTTTGTGATGCTGTCATAATACCAGAATCTTGAAGTAATTTTGTGAAGAATTCTAGGCATAAAATTCTACACAGGTAAGCAATCACCAGCTACACAGTCTAGTTACAGAATGCCCTTGTTCAGCTCAACCTATGACTGATTCTTCCCGTGAGTTCTTTCTAGAAGAACTCCAAGGGCAGGAAGGCTCTATCCCTCCTAATACATAATTTGTTAATAACAAAATATCAATGGTTACATAACTGTATTTATTGAGAATTTTAAAATGTGTTGCTTTTTACAAATAATTGTGTTAGCAATAATTACAAAAACATTTCAAGGGCATATCTAAATATATACACTTATTTTATGAAGAAATGTGAGAGGAAAAGAGCAATGGCATTCATGCATGCTTTCAGTTCATGGATATTTATTGAACATCTAAATGTACCCAGCATGATTCTAGGTGACAGTTTTATAGCAGTGAACAAGAAAAGAAGTTCCATATTTTATGGAGCTTATACTCTAGTGGGACATGAAGTTTAAAATAATAATTTAGTGAGAATTTTAAACAGTGTGTTAAATTGAGTGTTGGGAGGGAGGGTGGTTCAAGAAAAGCTTCTCTGACAAGATGACGTTTGAGCTGTGACCTAAAACATACCAAGGAGCCAGCTTAGGGAGAACAACAAATGTAAAGACTCAAATGTTTGGCTTGTTTGAGAAGCAAAAAGAAGACCAAGGTCAATGAAGAATGAGCTAGAAAGTTAGCATAAAGTATGGTGAGAATGGCCTGCTCCTCAAGATCCTTATAGAATGTGGTAGGATATCTCAATTTTATTCTAAGTGAAATGGAGGCCATTGGAGGATTTTATCTAGGGAAGTGAAGAAATCACATTGATAGTTTGAAAAGATTACCCTGGCTCTTCTATCAGGAGGGGACTATGCAGAGGCAAGAGCAGATGCCAGCTTCCCATGGGGACTCCCCTAACTGGCTCCAGTGAGAGCTGATAGCTGCTCAGAATTGAACAACAGCAGTGGCAAAGGAGAGAGAGTTGGTCAAATTCAGAAAATATTTTCAACATAGAAATTATAGGACTTGGTGACGGATTTAATGCGAGGTTAGGGAAAAAGAAGAATCAAGAAAGGGTTATAGTTTGGGGACTGGCATAACTGAATGGATGGTGATGCTTTGTATGGAGATGGGCATCATGGAGGAATGACATTTTGGGAGGGACAGGAATGGGAATCAAGAAAGCAGGTTTTAATTATCTTAAGTTTAAAATACCTCCTAGATGAGCAAGTGGAGATATTTACCAGCCAGTTGAAAATGGGAATTGGGAGCTCCATGGAAAAGTGAAGGCAAGAGTTGCAAGTTTTGGAAACAAAGGCCCATAAATGTTGTTTAAAGCCATGGACTGTGAAATTGTTTAGAGTGGAGGGTATTTAAGTTTTGGGTGGGGATAAAGCTGATATTCTGGATTTGGACAAGTTTTGACCTGGGAATACCTTTTTTGTTTAAACGGACTTCTGAGACCTTACCACTATAGAAAACAGCCAAGAACAATCTTTTGTCCTGGGTAAAGTAGAGGTAATAGGAGAATAAGTGGCAGAACACTTGAAAAGCTTTGGGCTTTCTCATGCCCGCTATAAGACCACAGGCAAGTCACTTAACTCCTCTGAGAGTCGGTTTCTTCCATTGTGAAATGGGCATAGCACCACCTTTGTCAACTGCAAGAGGTCAAAGCTCAAGTAAGAATCATTTGGGAAAAGACTGTTTTGTACAGTGGAAATATGAAGGGACTTTTCTTTAATCCTGCGTTCCACTCTACTAGGTCTCTTCTCTTCCCCATGGCATGGTTCCCAGGTGGTCGAGGATACATTTGGATACCATCTGCTCCACAAGAAGGCTGACTGGTAAATTTCAGTCACACAGACAGCAGCATCAGGGGATCTTGCTCCCTTACAGCCTCCGTGGCTTTCGACTTTATGCAAAGCAAAACCACCTAATGAACAAAGCCCCTAGGTAGTCCTGATTCCCCAATTACCCATAAGTAGCAACAGATGCTACAAAGGTAGACCTGTTCCAGTGACCAGCCGCTCTCAGTAATTAGACAATGGAGGGAAGAAAGTAATTAGGTAAATCACATAGAAAGAGTAATAAACAAGATGCGGCATGTTGATCATGGATAAAAGACACAAATAAAGAAGGTAGAAAGTAAACATTTAAAAAACCCCCTCTAATTTAACAAATAATTTGCCAAACCTATGTGAAGAATCAATTTTGGCCTGTGAAGTTAGACCTGGTCAAAGACTTCCTTTAATTGAAAGCTCCTATGGTATATTATTCAGAAGGAAATGTGACATGAATAGACATATTTATCATAACATAATTCAATTAAATGATACGGTTGCAGCAAACGAGAAGTGGGAAGAGAAGTTTGATTTCTCATATACTTCTCCTTTATTAATGATGTCACATATCTCAACTTCCTGAAGAGTGCCAAACTAGAATCTAGACCAGTGTCACTAAGGACAGGCTATATTCCAACTGCAGCACACATTCAACCTTGAGACTCTAGAAACCACTACCCACACAACAGACCTATTAAGAAGCTCTAATTGGTTCATTTTCTCTTCTTCCAGTTAAATCTCTAATTATTTCAGCAGTACAAAAACATAATGCAGGTCTTAGATAGCCTTTAATGTCTTCTCTTTCCCATTCCTGCACTTTTAATAATCAACCACAAAGAACATGGCCTTTGGAGTTAAAATCTATATTCCTCCATCTCCTAGTCTTATACCCATGAGCAAGCAACTGAATTTATCTGTGAAACATGAATAGTGGGAAACACCTAAAGGGTCAGTTGTAGAAGCAGAGATAAAAAATGAAAAGGATACAGCCTAATACCTGGCACTCAGAAGGAGTTCAATAAATGATAGCAATTGTTATTCCTAAAAATATAGTGTTAAGACCTCCTGCTCAAGGAAGTACTCATTGAGTACTCACCCAAGGTTATATTCAAAATAATAAAGCTTAACCAATCATTAGGTATATGTCAGATACTAGTTTAAGTGCTTTATGTACATTCACTTATTTAATTCTAACAAAAAACTTATAAGGTAGATACTGATACCCTTCCCATTTTATAGATAAGAAAACAAAGATTCAGAGACACTGTGTAATTTTTCTAAGGTCAAGTGGCTAGGTGGTAGCAAAGACAGGATTTAAATGCCTGCAGTTGGCTTCACACTCCCATCTCTTAACTGGTGAGATATATTGTCTCCCCACTCAGACTGTAGACTGAAATCTGAGCCTGAAATGCAAATCCACTTCTATTAGTTGTCTATTATTTTTGTTGTTGAGTTGGTGGTAAATGATTGTTCTGAAAATGTCTCCTCAAAAGTATTGCTCGTTAACTGATGCTGTCAAAATTGAGATAGCTTAAAGAAAGGGAAGATTCCTCTGTCTGCAAACTCTGCATAGGTAGGCAGTTGTCAGGGGCACAGCATGGCTACAGAGTGTATTGAGTCCAGCTCAGCATGGCTAAGGCTTCTTTGAGTTTCATCTAACATAACCCCAAAGCCAGTAAGACTCAATTGTTCCCGATACCCAAATGAAATTTGCTAGCAAGACAATGTTTAAAAAATTGTGTTCATTTAGAATTTTAAAGCCAGTTTCTAATAAATGTGCAATGATTGTAAAATATTGCAAGAGAATTCCTAGAGCCTTAATTTATTTTTGTTGTGGGATTATAAGTAATAAAGAGGGATATGTAAGTGAGCATTAAATGCATCACCTTGGAAAATGAGCTCTAGGATTCTGTTTCCTGAAATTTGCTACTCCCTTTGCCTGAATTGTCTCTTGTGTTCCTTCTAAACCGCTGAAATCCTGCTCGTCCTTCCAGATCTGGTCCAAATGCCACTTCCTCTGAGATGTTGGTTCTGATGCTGCAGTTATATTTAATTACTGTTTGCTCAGTATTTCCATAGTTGTTGGTGTATGCCCTTATCATAATCTGCCTAGCATTGTGGTTGTTTGTCTCCATCACCTCCTAGAAATTCTTGGGAAGCAGGAATCAATAAGAAAGGGATATAGCCTGGTGGTTAAAAGCAGGAGCTTCAGAATCAGACAGAATTCAACTTGGATCCTTTTTTTTTTTTTTAAGAGAGAGAGAGAGAGCATGAGTAGGGTGAGGTGGGGCAGAGGGAGAGAGAGAATCTCCAGCAGGCTCCAAGCCCAGCTCCGAACGTGACACAGGGCTCAATCTCCTCACCCTAGAAATCAGGAGTTGGGCACTGAACTGCCTGAGCCACCCAGGCGCCCCCTCAACTTGGATCCTGACTTTGTCACTCAACTTTCATAAGATCTTTGGAAAGTTGACCACTGGGAATTTTACATTTTTTATCTCTCAAATGAACATAATATAGGAGAGCATGCTCTGTACTCAGACTCCTGGGTTCAAATCTTGGGCTCATTACTTAACCTGTTCATGCCTGTTTCCTTCCCTCTAAAACAAAAATGACTGATAATAGAACAATTATCTCATAATTAAACTGTGAAAATTAAAGTAATTAATTTATGTAAATTACTGAGGACAATGTATGGTAAACAAACACTTGATAAATGTTAGTTATGTTTAGTGTTATCACCT
Source organism: Phoca vitulina (assembly GCF_004348235.1). Classification (NCBI taxonomy): domain Eukaryota; kingdom Metazoa; phylum Chordata; class Mammalia; order Carnivora; family Phocidae; genus Phoca; species Phoca vitulina. Next base: position 19,461,423 of record NW_022589717.1, read on the forward strand.
TGTGGAGTTGTGAGGAAAACATGGCATTCTGTTTGTGAAGAGGTAACTACCATTTCATAATACCGTAAGTATCATAGATTCTCCGAAAATGGTAGCTACTCTTGTGCTACTACTACGATCCGAGCACTTTGCACAATGCCTTGTCTTGAGAAGGTACCCCGCAAATTATTGTTCAGTGGAAAGCCACGTTTTATAAGGGAAGTATCATACTGTGAGAATCAAGAGAATGGCGATCTATGTATGATAAAGCAACAAAATAGGACAAGCACAGGCCTGATCTAATTCTTACTAGGTACTTCTATTATTGCTGGAAGATGATCTTACAGCTTATAAGAAGTAATATTCTATCAATAAAAATTAAATACAAAAATATACCTCTGTGCTTGGTATTCCCTTTAGCTGAAGCAGCATGTCATGTATAGGGTAAAAATACTAAAGAAGATAGAGTAAAATCTTCCATTTTCCCACTGGAGCTTTAAAAAAGTCAGAGCTTTATCATCATTTATAGAACACAGACCAGCAGGAAAGTAGAAGTGTGAACATAGGAGAGAATTGGTAAGTTTAGCCTCCTAAGATTTTTTTTTTTCTTTTAGAGAAACACATAAAAACAATTCCTGATTTATAGCAATTCATAAAGTATGAATGAACCTGACATTCGGGTTAATGAAGGCCCGAACAAGCTATAAAAGCTGTGTCTGTAAAGAGATGAGACTGTTTTTGTGCAGCTTGTCAGTCTGAGCACATTTTAATACACATTTCAAATTCTGAACACAGAAAACTGATCACATAATTTACATGACTTTCTGTTTTTTGTTTTTTTTTTTCTAACCAGGCTATGAGAAATATAGTGGCTCTATATACAAAATCCCAAATCAGTCCACATAACCTTATATATGATCCAATAGTAGAACGAAGTATTTAGAATCCTCCTGGACAAAGGCTTAATAACCAAATAGGATAACCTCACCTTTTTTCAAAGCCACTCTAATATTTGAATTTACCTACCTAGGGACATCTTGTCATTGTGCCATAACATGATGTTGTGATACAACTGAATTTTAATAACTGAATTCTAGGATGGTACACATCATTTACCTAGTATAGGTGTATAGTGGGTTGCATATCCACAAGACTATTTTTTTTAATCCTTCATTTCCATAGAAAAAAATAGTTTCCACAATTGGTAAATTTCAATTTGCCTATTTAGTCACATTATGTACGGCAGAACTGGCATGGCCCACAGAGTGAATGTGAAGTTAATTTCTTATAAAATCTTGGAATCACTAATTTTTCTATATATACCACTATTCTAAAAGACCAATAAGTAGATGAATCAAGAATCAAATCTGAGAACACATTTTCCATTTTCTCTTCGAGGAAGACAAGATGGCTGGCCTTTCTATATGTAGCTTGGTATAATAATAAATAAGTACTTAGTGCATGCCTTTTGTGTGTGTTCTCTGGATTCGAAGTCTTTTATCTTGTTCCAAGCACCAAATGTCTGCTTATGCTGCTCTCCTGGTCTAGAATGTAATTCCTCCTTTCCTCTTCCCATTCTTAATCCTATTTTCTAACTTGAAGAATTGATTTTAAGTTAGTCTTCCTTAGGAAGCCTTTTTTGACTACTCCTTCCTATACTAGTTTGATCCTTTACACAATCTCTTATATTCTTAGAAACCCTAAAAATAGCTTAGTTTTTAAATGTCTTTTAATGATTTCAGGAGTCTTAGTTTGACCTCTCTAATTATGCGATGAGCTAATTGAAGATAAAGAGCAGAATTTTACTCCTTCAGCTATGCCCTTTATCTTGTTCAGCTTGTTCAGCTTATTCAGGTTATTCATTTTTATTTTTTTAAAGATTTTATTTATTTATTTATTTGAGAGAGAGAGCATGAGCAGGGGGGAGGGGCAGAGGGAAAGGGAGAAACAGACTCCCCGCTGGGCAGGGAGCCTGATGCAGGACTCGATCCCAGGACCCTGGGATCATGACCTGGGCCGAAGGCAGACACTTATCTGACTGCGCCACCCAGGCGCCCAGGTTATTCATTTTTTAAAATGACAGCACCTGATTGTGACATTTAAATGGGCACATTGCAGAGACTTTGGAAGATATAAGAAAGTATAACAAAGGAAATCAGAATTCTACTAACCTGTCATAACCACAGTTAAAGATACTCATACCTATTCTTCCAATCTTATTCTTTTGTACATACAAAGAGAGTTAAATAAGGTTCATGTTGTGTATGTAATTTTTTATTCTGCTTTGACAATTTTATATTCTCTTGTTTGATAAAATATCGTTCTGACAGATCATTCTTATGAGTTTATAGTAGTCCATCTTAAGACTATACGTTTCACTAGAAAAATTAACACATGTTGAGTGACTCTTGAGTTGAGAATAAAATACAGTGGTCTGTACTTTCCTTCATCCATCCTGAATTTGAGGTGTTAGCAGAAAAGTCAAGGTCAAGAAATGAAATGATAAAATGGAAATAAAGAGAGTTAACTATGTCTGAAAATGTATGATGATATAGGACCATATCGCACAGATTACAGATGTATTTCTATATTGTCTATTATTGATTTTTATCTATGATAGCTTTCACTATATTACTATGAAAATTATAGCAGTTGCTATAGACTTACCAATTTTAGAAAAAACTGAAAAATGAAGTAAGGCTCTATTAAATAATTTGAGCTTCAGGTTAGTCTTATTTTATGCACTAATAAAACCTATAGGGGAGGAGTTGTTACATTTTCTTTCAAGAGGAAAAAGTCTCTGGAAAAAATTATCCCATAACTTAAATACGGATTCTTAAAAGATAAAACACCTTTACAAAAGGCAAGGGATTTAACAATCTGTTGGCTTTGAACCTTAATCGCTCTCTATCTCTTGCTCACTAGAGGCTTGGCAGCATCCAATCGCCAGAGCTGATCCTATTACCCAGCAGTTAGGGAGTCAGGGAGGCTAGAAGAGGCCATGGGGCCAGGATCTCACTGGATCAGTATTTCTTGTATCCCAGAATTGTCCTACTCTGACCTTGGCATTCTAGTCACCCAGCAAGTGGTCCTTCACTATTCTGCCATTTCCTCTGAGACTTTTTTTTTTTTAACCCAAGACCAGATCAGCTCCTAACTTGGTTTCATTCCTGATCAAACCAGCAACCCAATTCATTACCCTTGAGCCCCAGTATTCCCATTCCTACAACCCTATTACCTGCTGCATAAATATTTACTACAGCCAGGACCTCCCGCTGAGAAAGTCACCTGGGTCTTATGTTCAGTATGGACACTTTCCAAATAAGTGTCAACATCCTAAGTCCCGCCGGATACACAGAGGCCTTCTTTGACCTCTATATCTAAAATAGTCCCTCCATCTCCCAAGTCAATTACCTCTCCCCCAAACATGTTCTATACAGTTGTTCTGTTTACTCTCTACATAGAACTTAACACTACCTGAAATTATTTACTTACAAGTTTTCTATGCTCCCAATACAACTTGTATGAATGAATGATTTGTACTGTTAGAGATTTCACTCCAGCATCCATGTCTTTACATTCCTATCATAAATGACACTGAGGCTGTTGATGTCTAAAATGTGTCTTTCGATGCACCCTATATCTGGTCATTGGCTTCGATCAGGTATCAGCCGTCAAGGTATAAATTATTTTAAGAATATAAGTTCACAGTGTCAAATAAAGAACACAAGAACCACATGCACACACACACACACACACACGCCATCTCTCCTATTTTAATATACATTAGTGCCTATTGTTTTGGATTCATGATATGTAGTATTCACATAAAAATACGAAAACATACTCATAAGTATACTATTGACTTTGGAGCTAGTAAATGGAGATATATAAAAGTAAACATTATAAGCATAAATGAGAGGATAAACTTAAGAAATAGTTAATAGTTCTTTTGTATCTTTGTCAAGATTAGTCTTCTCTATATATTTTCCACAATGGTCAAAGGAAATGCACCCAGATTTTAAGAAGTGATCTCTCTTCTTTCTTCCTTTTTTTTCTTTCTTTCTTTCTTTCTTTCTTCTTTCTTTCTTTCTTTCTTTCTTTCTTTCTTTCTTTCTTTCAGGGAGAGAGAGAGAAAGAGAGAGAAAGAGAGAGCACGGCGAGCACATGGGCAAGCGAAAGCAGGGGGAGGGAGGAGGAGGGGCAGAGAGGGAGAACAGCAGACTCCCCTGCTGAGCAGGGAGCCTGAGGCAGGGCTCCATCCCAGGACCCTGAGCTCTTGACCTGAGCCTAAATCAAGAGTCTGATGCTTAATCGAATGAGCCGCCCAGGCACCCCATGATCTCTCTTTTTAAATGCTTATTTTTTAAAAAATAAAAACAATTTTATTGGGGCGCCTGGGTGGCTCAGTTGGTTAAGCGGCTGCCTTCAGCTCAGGTCATGATCCCAGGGTCCTGGGATCGAGCCTCGCGTCGGGCTCCCTGCTCAGCGGGGAGCCTGCTTCTCCCTCTCCCTCTGCCTGCCTCTCTGCCTACTTGTGCTCTCTCTCTCTCTCTGTCAAATAAATAAATAAAATCTTTAAAAAAAAAACAATTTTATTAAACTGTAAGAAAATCTGTGTTCTCTTGGGTTTTCAATTATTTCTCTCTTTGTGGACATTAAAAGGGTATCAACACATTCAAATGAAACAATGAAAAAATGTGGAAGCAGGGTTGCAGATGTAAGGGTGAGTTACATAATTTAAATTCAGTAAACCACTAGAAATATAATGGCAACGGACCTGAGATACTTTTTCGGTAAATGCTGAACTTGTGTTAGCAAGACATTCTTAAACCAATTAGCTTGCTCAATTGACTAAGCATCTCCTACCTCATTTACTTGAATAAAGATGTAGCAGAGGAACTTCAGCAAGATATGGTGATTTTATAATGGCATACAGACAAAGCAGAAACAAATCCTCAATGGAAAATAACTTATACAAAGCAATATGACACCTAGCAAAATTAGCGTAGCTGTTTTCCCAATTTAAAAGCAAACCATTGAGATTCTCAATTTATTTGAATAATTTGGCAAAGAATCAGGAATCAAATAAAAATTTAGTTGAAAAATTAGGTGGAACAAGAGCCTCCTACTTTAATTCTTTAAAAAATTTTTTTGGTATTAAGATGCCTTGTTTTTTTGATTAAATAAATATGCATTTTTAAATAATGATAAAAATATTTAGGAAACTATTATTCTCTCATTATTATGAAGTTAGCTAGTTAGCAGGTGAAGTCTTAAAGAATTTGTGGGATTAAAAAAACTCAAAGAAAAAAGTACCAAAAAATATACAGTAAGACCTACATGGGTTTAATTGTAATATCCTTGAAGGAGTAGTTTCAAAAGGCTTTATTTTTTTTTTTTTTTTAAGAAATACTGCAATTGAGGATTTTAAAATGTTCAGAAGCATAACAAACAGTTTGGGGAATATATCTTCCAGGACCAACAACACAATTTCCTGAAGACTCTAAATAACTTTGCTTACTTGTAAGGCATTTTTTGCCACATGATAAGATAAAATTATCTGTTGTTAAGAATTCTAGTGGTTTTTCTGAATAAATATGAAAAAAGAAAATTGAAGTTTTTTTATGGGAGGAATATTATTATGAATAAATTGTCACAGCTGCTCATCTCTTAGATCTATGATTTAAAGCCAGAAATATAAGTAACGACAGCATTGCTATTGAATTTGACTGGGCTTTTGAAACAAGATAATATAGCTAGGTCTTTGAACAAGACAGATAACTTCATTTGAAAAAGAAGATATGTATTTGGCCTAGGCACCCTGTCTCTTGAAAGCTGGCCTCCATGTTTGACTAACAGCCTCTCCTCCAATTGTCTCTGCCTCCTTCAGATTTCACCTTGTTCTCCAAGATGCAAATAAGAAGGTTTTAGAGTAACACTAAGTTACTCTAACAAATCTTTACTCTTTGAAATCCTAGTAAAAAAGTAAAAAAAAAAAAATTTCTTCCCTTAAAAATGAAAGATGAATAGATAAAGGCTCAAGTAGCAAGAGTTACAGTGAGTCAAGAGGTACCTAGACTTCTTTTGCTACTCAGCTCCCTTTCTCAAACAAGTTCTTTCTATATCTGATACCATCTGAGAACTCTCTAGAAAAAAAAGTATAGTTTTTTGGTGTTCCACAGAAGTTTCTTGAATTTTCACATTTCTGTTTCTTCATACCAGGGAAAATAAAAAAATCTAGAATCCTTAACTTACAACACCTTTTAGCTACATTTGTAACAAAAATAAAATGTTTTTAAAAAATGAATTATACCAAAATCCAGAACATTGACAACACTAAGTGCTGGTGAGGATGTGGGGTAACAGAAACTCTCATGCATTGCTGGTGGGAATGCACAGTGGTACAGGCACTTTGCAAGACAATTTGGGAATTTCTTACAAAACTAAGCATACTCTCACCATATAACAATGTGCTCCCTGGTATTTACCCAAGGATGTTGAAAACTTATGCCTATACAAAAACTTGTAAACAGCTTTATTCATAATTACCAAAATTTGGAAGTAACCAAGATATCTCTAAGTAGATGAGTGGACAAATAGACTGTGCTACATCCAACCACTGGAATATTATTCAGTGCTAAAAAGAAATAAGCTATCAAGCCATGAAAAGACATAGAGGAAACTTAAATGCACATTACTAAGTGAAAGAGGCCAATCTGAAAGGGTGACATACTGTATGATTCCAAGTATATGACATTCTGGAAAAGACAAAACTAGGGAGAGAGTGAAAAAAATATCAGTAGTTTCCAAGGGTTAGGGGAGAGAGGGATGAATAGACTAAGCACACAGGACTTTTAGGGCAATGAAGATACTCTGCATGATACTTTAATGATAGATATATGCCATTATACATTATCCAAATCCATAGAATGTACAACACTAAGAATGAACCCAAATGTAAACTATGGACTTAGAATAATAATGATGTGTCAATATAAGTTCTTTAAGTGTAACAAATGTACCACTCTGATAGGGGAAGCTATGCATTTATGGAGCCAGAGGGCATATGGAAAACCTCTGTACTTTCTGTTCAATTGTGCTGTGAACCTAAAACTGCTCTAGAAATAAAATCTATTAGAAGAAACAAACAAAACAAAAAAATTATATATAGTTGTTATCTCAATAAGTTACACATCAAAATGTAGTATTTTGAGCAAAGGATATAAGTTTGAAATCTATTTCATTATATAATAAAAATGTATATTCTTGGAATAATTGAGACTTCAAATCACTAAAAACTACTATAGATAGTAAATGCACATATTTCAATTTGTCCATAACTTTATAAAACATGTATATTCACATTTAAAGATTTAGATATCCGGTCTCTATATAGGAAATTGAATACATGTATGTATGATTCTATAAAACCTCATTGCTTTCAAAACATTTTAGAACCATAAGAAAAAAACCCTCTCTAAATGGTTCATATGAACCATATTTTTACCCTCTTTAAATACCATTTTGCAGCTAATTCTCTAATGACATTTTGTAGTCATACCAAATTCAGACACAAAGCAGGTCCCACTCACTAGCTAAGCAGTGGATCAGCCACAGAGTGCACATTTTTAACTCATCCTTGGACCAAGTTACAAATTTCTACATGTGACAGATCTTCAAAGTTGCTTAAGAAAGTCTAAGTTTTGAATTATAGTTAAATTCTCAAATACTAAGGATCTGTCCACAAAATCAAGATGGAAGAAAAAGGGGATTTTTGAGTGTGTGACATTGAAAAAAAGAGGCAGGAACCTTGTAAATGGCCTAAAGAAAAACTATATGAGCCTAGTCTCTAGCTCAAGGAGAAGATAAACACATAGATTTCAAGAAATGATTAGCAGCAAAGCCCAGTCACTGTATTAGGAAGAGTGCTGGGCACCAGATCTGCAGTCAGTTGACCTGGTTGAGAAGCACAACTCTGTTACCACTGAACCCTATACCGTTGGGTAGTGAACTGACCTACTCTACAGTTCAAATTCTTTACTTACAAATTGGGGGAAGTGACATCACATAGAATGATTTTTTTCCCCTCAGCTTTTTTTTAAACTGAAGTGTAATGAACACAGTTTTGTGTTAGTTTCAGGTATACAATATAATGATCCAATAATTTCATAACATTTCTCAGTGCTCATCATAAGTGTACTCTTAATCTTCTTTATCTATTTTATCCGTCCTGCCACTCACCTCAAAGTAACGCCGTAAAGAATGAAAGTTTTTTTATAGAACAATGTTCTTAAAAGTTTGTAAATTATATAATGATATAAGCAGTGATATAATGATATAAGCAATGTAAGGTTGTAAACTATATATACAGATTATTATTCTATTTATCAGTATAAATAAGATGGAATTCCTTACCAAGGATGAATTCCAACTGTGGTTCATTTGGAGTCTTCTGAATACCTATAAATAGTGAGTAAGAATTCAGATTAAAGATATTTAACTCATAATCAAAAATATGTCAATATATATTACTATGCTTCACCCTGCCCAGAATTTATAAATACATTATTTGGCAGAAAGAATTAACTCAGTTAATTGTCCAAATTTATAAGCTGTCAGTTCTCATAATATTTGTAGCAGAACTAAATGTGACTGAAGTTTTGACTGATCTACTTAGCTCTATGGTTATAAAGAAACTGAAAAGATACTGTTTTTTGCAGCTTTGACAAATTTAAAACGTATTTTTCAATTGTTAGTTTCTCTTAAATGCACGTAGACAGCGGCAAAACCTTAAAAAAGATGACCTCACAAAAGTACTCTCTTATATAGACTTTTCTTTCAAACCACTCCAGCCTGCTGTAAATAGTAAATTATTAATTAAAGAGCTATCTCTAATAAGGTGATGAAAGACATTATGGTGGTAGTTATTCTGCCAACTTATTGATAGCTCAAATCATTGTTCTGAGAAATGTTTTTATTCCTTTTTTCTTGATTTTTAAGAAATCTAATAACATGGCTAAATGATTTAGAGTGAAGTGGAGGGAAGGTCTGAGAACAAAAGTAAGGGTGGGAACATATAGGGGTTAGCAGGTTGCAAGATCAGGTTGTGGCAAGTGATAATGTGCTATAATGTGGTAATGTGGATATCTGATGGCCACACACAGCTTGGAGTCTTCCTAAACAAAAGTGGATGAGAACTTAAATGCCACTTATTATAACTTATGGGTGGCCAAACAAGCAAAACTAAAATTTATGTAAAAGTCAACCATTTGGTAATAAATGTAAGAACATTACAAAAATAATTTTCTTGTTTATTTCTATTGGTACATTTACCAAATACGATTTAAATTTACTACTAATATATTGTTAGAACCACCTCTGTGTATAAAAACCACCTATTTTTTATTTACATGGTTAACACTTTTTTAAAAAAAAAGATTTTATTTATTTGTCAGGGAAAGAGAGAGAGAGAGCATGCACAAACAGGGGAGAGTGGCAGGCAGAAGGAGAAGCAGACTCCCCGCTGAGCAGGGACTCCCCCCCACAATGTGAGGCTCTGGGCTCGATCCCAGGACCCCAGGATCATGACCTGAGCCAAAGGCAGATGCTTAACTGACTGAGCCACCCAGGCATCCCCAGAGTTAACACTTTTTTGCATGGTAACCATTTATTTTTTATTCCTGCTGACATTTAACAATACTATGGTTAAAAATTTTAGACTTTCCAAGAGAAACGAGAGTGACAATCATTAGGCAGCTTTCTGTTCATTTCAAAGAGTGTAAATTTTATTTTAAAGTTATTAACAACTGCCGTAAGCTTTGAAAAACCAAATTTCTTAGAAAACTTTTCCAACCAATACTGTTTTCTAAAGATTATTTTTATAATGTAAATTAAATGAAAGGTTTGGCATATGTTTGGCAGTGTTAAATAAATGGCCAACAGGAATCCTCTGAAAAGAAAAGTCGCAAGTCATGCTAAAAAATAAAACCTAAACTCTAGAAGAGAGTTACAGAGAGGGGAACACATACTTACTTGTGAACTGGAAGTCCCCAGCATCATTTGCCTGGGGTGTGGGAAGAAAGTGCTGGCCTTCTTCTGATGCTCCTTCCTCTTTGATTTCCATGATCAACCTTCACACTTGTTTAATCTTCCAAATTTTCGTGTCTAAATGTTACTGACAATGATTCCTGGTTTAATATAGATGTATCTTCACAATAAAGACCAAAATCCCACTCTGAAATTCTGCATTTAGGAAATAGCGACAGCAAAAATCTCAGTTATTTGAGTTCAGTAAAAGAATTAAAGGTAGGTAGAAACTACAGTTTCCTTCCTGCCTGCCTCACTTTTATTTTCAAGATCAATCCACCCAATTAATGTGCCATAAACTCTAAGTTAAATGGGTATGCTCTATGCAATTATTTTATGGTCATATGAGGGACTTGTAGATGCTGAAAGGTGTATTCTTTCTCTTCTAGTTCATTCTGTAAAATAGTAGATAGCAATAGGGTCTGCTAACCTAATATGCATCTAATTTAACAGCAAGAGCAGATAGCATCTTGTCAAGGCATTAGCATGTGTTGCCAAGGTGAATATTACTATTATTCCTTCCATTAGAACTACGCTTTATGCTCATCTCTCCATCCACCCTTGTTAGAACATTATTCATGAGCACATAAAGATAATTTGGCATGACACTCTTCTTCCAATATGAGCCAACAAGTTGTACAAGAGAGTTTCCAACCTCATCATTATCCATAGAGTGTCTTGCTTCTCTGCCTGATAAAGTTTTAATTGGTTAATGATCAGCGTATATGGTGAAAAGAATGAATAATAATTCTAAAAAGTTAAAGCTCAAAGGGAAATGAAAGTAACAGTAAAATGATGAAAATCAGCATGGGGGAGAGAAAGCCTCTCCAAGAATTTAATATCCTATGCAGACAGTCTCAATAGTTTCAAATTCATTTTGATATTTAGCCTGATATATATGACCAAGAATGTGTTGTTTTAAGTCAAGTTACCACCTGAATTAAAATGTATAAAAAATCTTTAAATGTCTGCCCAATGTTGTTTAAAGAGATAGCGACAATCAAGTTTGGTTTGGAATAATGCAACTTTACAAATCCACAGCCTAAGTCTTTGTTGTTTTAACAAAGCAGCTTCATTTGTAATTCTGCTCGGGTTTTTCAAGATCATCTAGCAAAAATTAAATCCAGAAAGCATCTTGAATCTTCAGAAAATATTATAATAAAGTTGCAGATAAATACACACTGGCTACTCAGGATACAACCAAGAATAAAAGCCTGGGGTAAAGGCCATTGTGCTATCAATTAGACCAAATCCATCAATTTGAAAATTATATTTTGAATTAAGATAATGCTTTCTATTTTTTTGACTATTTAAATTTAGAAGTCTCTTCTGATAAAGACAGACACATATTCATGGAACCACATTCTATGACAAATTCATTAGCATTAGTGGGATAATACCTATGAAAGACTGCCATGCATGTGGGACTTGGACACAAGGACTTTGTTAACTTCCTTATATTTCTTCACCAAAAACCCAACCCCTAATCTTGATCAATTATCTTAAAAATTGAAAAGGAGACCTAAATAAGGCAATATGGGTAAATCCTAGCAAAACAACAGCTCAGCACACTATGGTGAATAATTAACAAAATAAATGTCAACTCTCTGTGTGAGTGAGTGTGCATTTTTGGGTGGATGGAGAGGACTGAAGATACCTACAAACACTAACAGGGTCCCATTATAGGCATACCTCACCCATTCAAAACTGAAAAATAAATTCAATTTCACAGAGAATGAAGCCAAATACATAAGACATGGATCATAGGACAACTGTTATGATTTTATTCACTTTCATTCTACCTTTGTTGCATTTGAGGACAAATTTCATATTTGACACCTATTAACAAAAGACATTCCTCAGAAAGAATCAGTTTTATTACTAGAAAAACTCTAGAAAACCACTACGTTTTCTAGGTGGTAAATACAGCATTTACCTATGGTTATGGTTAAGTACAATAGTTCCTTTTCTGTGTCTATTTGGAAATTTTTTGGTTTGGAGATCATGCACAAGAATAGATTTAAATTTTTACATACCACAAATTTATTTTATTTTATTATTTTTTTCCACAGATATATTTTAAAAAGTCAGCTAGAGAGACTAAACTTAATTCTTAATGCAGAAAGAAGCCACATTAAATATACCTATTGTAAGAGAGTGACATGATTATATTTGATTTTTAGAAAGTGTACTGGATGTCAAAGTAGAGAATGTACTAGAAGGTAGAAACTTAATAAGGAAACTAACTTGTTTGGAGGTTATTTTAATATTCTAGGAAAATAAAATAATAAAGAGAATCTAGGTCAAAATAGAAACAGATGACTAGAGAAGAGAATCTGGACTCCAAAGAAAATTATTAAATAGGGTAAAGGGCTATTTATTAAATGTAATTACCTAGCCTTAGTAATGGAATTAGATATAATTTAGAATTGAGATGATGAAAGACAGGAATTTCAGGTAAAAAGCAGTAAATTATGGACCATTAACTATCTGGAGTATAAAGAAGGAGGGATTTTAGTCAAGGATGATGAGTTTAGTTCTAACCGTTTTGTTTTTGAAATGTCTTAAAATATTAAGAAAACAGTTCAACACATGAGCCTAGATTTCAGGAGAGATATTAAGGCTGTAAAAGTATATTTTTGGAAATCATTGGCTAATAGTTGAAGTCAAAGAGATACATGAATTCACTGAAAGCAAGTGCATGTAGTGAGAAAAAGGGATGACTGAAGGCTGAACCTTAAGGCACAAAACCATTCAGGGGAGCAAGAAGAGAAGTTAGGTGGTAAAGGCACTGGCAATGACAGGAGAGCTGCAGAGAAGAACAACTGAGGGAATGACATCATCACCCTACTTAATGGGTGTTTCTCAAGTAAACAAGGTCATTAAATTAAGAGAGAGTAGTTCCCAGCCCTTCTCAACCAGAAAGCCTGTTTGAGAAATTGAGGCTACCGTGCAGTGGCACCTTCTCCTCCTGCCTCGGCAAGGGAGCCAAGAATGTCTTCTGATGACAATTCCTGGAAGCTTTGCAGACTTATGGTACTCAAGCTAAGAGTCTGGCAGACAGAGCGGATCACCCCCAGAGCAAAGCCAGTATAAAGTGTTCCCATGCTAGACACACACAAGGGGATTAATTCACAGACAAGGTTGAGGTTAGCTCCCATTCCTCTCAACCAGAGAACCTGTTTGGGAAATGGAGAGTAGCCTAGAGCAGCCCCTCCCCTACTGCCTAGGCAAGGGAGCTGAGATATACTGTAGAGAGTGTCTTCCAGCTCCATCCAACCTGAACGGCTGGCAATCCCAGGAAGCTGTGTGGCCCTGTGGCACTTCAGCTGAGAGGTGGGCAGGCAGAGCCAATCAGTTTGCAGAACAAACCTAGTGGCCATGTTTATTCAGGAAACTTGGGGTGGGGGTTGTCTTGAGTTAAGACAACAAATAAAAAGCTTTATGGCTTTAGAGCTGCTTCTCCCACTGCTCCTGGGCACAGAATCTAATTTGTAACCCCACTTATCTCTGAATACAATTTTCAGTCTGTCCAACCAAGGAACCTAACCAGAGCATGTGGGAAGCTGCATAGCTCATTCAAGAGTCCTACATACAGTGGCACTTGAACAGAGAGAACAGCCTGTGACTTCCCCTATCTGTAGAGCACAACCAGTTATCTTACTGGACCAGGGAATTCAGTGCACACTTTGGCTTGATTCAGGTCCCCAAAATAAATTATAAAGGTCCTGAGTCCCATCCTAACTGCCCTGCCAAGTCAGGGAAGTCAATTCATAGCTCTACCCACTACCAAATATTAAACCCAGTCCTGACCATCTAGTAAGCCTCACCAGAGAATCCAGGCAAGCATGGAGCCCATCCTACAGCTTCAGTTGGGTAGGGAACAAAGCCCATAATACTATCCAACTGTTTTCAGCCAGTGGCACTTAACCCGCACACTCCCTTCAGAGCTTGCCCAAAAATAGAGCATAATAGCAGGCCCCACCTGCCCAAGGACATTACCAGAAGACACCCGGAAACCTGAACTGAGCTGACTGTTGAAGAGCTGTCTCTACCACAGAAAACTTGTAATGTCTAGAAGAGGAGCCCAATTATTCAAATAACCAGATAGAATTAATAAGGATACAAAGATCACACACACAAAAAATCAGGTAAATATGACATCACCAAAGGAAATTAATAAAGTTCCAATAACTGACCCTAAATAAATGGAGCTCTAAGAACTGTCAAACAAAGAGTTCATAATAATCATCTAAAGAAGTCTAGTGAATTACAAGAAAATACGACACACAACTAAATAAAATTAGAAAAGCAATGAATGAACAAAATGAGAAGTTTGATAAGGAAATAGCTACCATCTAAAAAGCAATTAAATAGAAATTTTAGAGTTGAAAAATACAATAACTGAGTTGAATAACTCAACAGGGAGTTTTAAAAGAAGACTTGACCATGCAAAAAAAGAAAAAAATCACTCACCTAAAGGATAAGACATTGAAAATTACCAGTTAGAAAAGGAAAAAGAAAAAAATAATGAAAAAGAGTGAAGAAAGCCTACATAAATTATAGAATAGAATAAAAACAAACAATATGCACATTATGAAAATGCCAGAAAAAAAGAGAAAGAAAAAGGGACAGAAAGTATATGTAAAATAGTATAGCTAAAAAATTCCTGAACCTGGGGAGAGATATGGACATCCAGATCCATGAGGCCCAAAAGATTCTAAAGAGGTTAAACTTAAATAGGGCTACACTGAGACATAGTAATTTAATTAAAATTGTCAAAAGTCAAAGACAATGAAAAAATTTTAAGAGCATCAAGAGAAAAAAGAGAAGTTACATACAAGGGAACCACCATAAGACTATTAGCAGATTTATCAACAGAAATTTTTCAGGCCAGGAGAGAATGTGATGACATATTCAAAATATTGAAAGAAAATAACTGTCAACCAAGAATTCTATACTTGGTGAAGCTATCCTTTGGAAGCAAAATAAGGAAAAAGAATTTGCTGACAAACAAAAGCTGAGGGAGTTCATTACCACACCTGCCTTACAAAAAATGCTGAAGGGTGTTCTTTGAAAGAATGTAAAAGAACACTGGGTGCCTGGGGGGTTCAGTCAGTTAAGTGTCAGCCTTTGGCTCAGGTCATAATCCCAGGACCCTGGGACTGAGCCCCATGTTGGGCTCCTTGCTCAGCAGGGAGTCTGTTTCTCCTTCTGTCCCCCTTCCCCGATCATGCATGCATGCTCACTCTCTCTCTCTCTCTCTCTCTCGCAAAAATAAAATAAAATAAAATAAAATCTTTAAAAAAAGAGAAAGTAAAACAACACTAATTAAATCATAAAAATATAAAAAGTGTAAATCTCACTGGATATCTAATGGTAAATATAGAGTCATAGATAGATTCTGCAATCTGACAGTAGTTGTGCATAATTTACTTAAAACCCTAATTAGAAAGTTTAAAAAAAGCAGTTAAAAGAATCATAACTACAATGATCTTTTTTTTATGTTCAGTTAGCCACTGTATAGTACATCATTAGTTTTTGATGTAGTGTTCAATGATTCATTAGTTGTGTATAACACCCAGTGTTCATCACAACAATGATCTCTTGTTAGGAACACTATTAAACAAACAAACAAACGTGTAAATTGTAATAGCAATAGTCTAAACTACAAGGTGGAAGAGAAGTAAAAGTGTTAATTTACAAACTCTATTGAAGTTAAGTTGTTATCAGTTTAGAGTGTTATAAGTTTAAGATATTTTAGATTTTTCTAAAATATATTTTTAAATTTAAACTTAAAATGTAAGTTTAAGATCTTTTAAGATTTTCCAGGAGAAATCCTGTAGTAATTACTCAAAAGAGTATGACAAAAAAGTCAAAGCATAGAAATACCAAAAAACAAAACTCAAAAAGACAATAAGATAAAACAAACAAACAAACACAACAATAAGGATCAACAGATCTACAAAACAACCAGAAAATTATTGACAAAATGGCAAAAGTAAGTCCTCACATACTAATAATTACTTTAAATGAAAATGGATTAAATTCTCCAATAAAAGACATAGAATGGCTGAATGGTTTAAAAAAACAAGATCCATCAATATGCTGTCCACAAGAGACTCACCTGAGCCTTAAAGACAAACAGACTGAGAATGAAGGGATGGAAAAAGACATTTCAAGAACATGGTAACCAAAATAAAGCAGGGGTAGCTATAATTCTATCAGACAAAAAGGACTTTAAATCAAAAATGGTAAAAAGAGACAAAGAGGTCATTATTTGATGATAAAGGGGTTAATACATCAAGAAAGTACAACAATTGTAAATATACACTCAATATTGTAGCATCTAAATATATAAAGCAAAAACAAAGCTAAAACAAAACAAAACAAAACAAAAAACAAAAACAAAGATAAAAGGAAAAATCAACAAAAATACAATAAGAGTTTGGGACTTTAATACTCCACTCTCAGCAATGGATAGATCATCTAGACAAAGAATAAATGAAGAAGAAAATGTATTTGGACAACACTATAGACCAAATGGGCCCAGCAGATATATGCAGAACATTATGCCCAACAATAGCAAAATATATATTTATCTCAAGATCACATGGAACATTTTTTAGGATAGACCATGTGTTAGGGCACAAAACAAGACTTAGCAAATTCAAGAAGACTAAGACTACAACATCATGAAACTAGAAATAAAAAACAAGAGGAAAATTGGAAAATTCATACATGGAACACATGGAAATTAAACAACACTACCCTGAATAGCCAATTGATTAAAGAAGAAATTAAAGGAGAAATAAAAATGTTTCTTGAGACAAATGAAAACAGAAACACAATGTACTAGAACTTGTGAGATGCAGCAAAAGCAGTTCTAAGAAAGAAGATCACAGAAATACCTATATTAAGAAGCAAGAAAGATCCTAAATAAACAACTTAACCTGCACTTTAAAGAACTAGAAAAAGAAGAACAAACAGCCCAAAGTTATCATAATAAAGGAAATCATAAATATTAGAGCAGAAATAAATGAAATAAATAACAGGCAAAAAATAGAAAAGGTTAGCCAAGAGTTGGTTAACTAAGATTAACTAAGAGTTGGTTCTTTCAAAAGGTAAACAAATTGACAAACTCCTAGCTAGACTAACCAAGGAAAAAGGAGAGAGGACCCAAATCAATAAAATTATAAATGATAAAGGAGACACTATAACTGATTCCACAGAAATTCAAAGGACCATAAGAGATCATGATGAGAGTACCTGGGTGGCTCAGTCAGTTAAGCGTCAGCCTTTGGTTCAGGTCATGATCCCAGAGTTCTGGGACTGAGCCCCGCATTGGGCTCCCTGCTCAATGGAGTCTGCTTCTTCCTTTCCCTCTGCCCCTCCTCTATGCTTTTCTCTCTCTCTTTCCCAAATAAATAAATAAAATCTTTAAAAAAAGAGAGAGAATGAGATCATAATGAACAACTGTCCAATAAACTGGACAACCAAGAAGAAATGAAAAAAGACTCTTAGAAACATACAATTTACCAAGACTGAATCAATAAGAACAAAAAATATGAATAGACCAATTACCAGTAAAAAAATTAAATCAGTAATCAAAACTTTCCCAATAACAACAAAAAAGTCCAGGACCAGATGGCTTCACTGGTAAATTTTACCAAACATTTAAAGAATAATTCACTCCTATACTTCTCAAACTCTTCTAAAAAATTAAAGAGGAGGGAATACTCCCAAACTCATTTTATAAGACCAGTGTTATCCTGATACTAAAACCAGGAAGAGACACTCCTAAAAAAGAAAACTTCAGGCCAATTTCCATGATGAATATAGATGCAAAATTTTTCAATAAAATACTAGCAAACCAAATTCAGCAGCACGTTATACACCACGACCAAGTAAGATTTACTCTTAGGATGCAAGGATGGTTCAACATACACAAATCCATCACTGTGATAGATCACATTAATAGAATTAAAGAAAAGAATCATATGATCATCTAATAGGTGCAGAAAAAGCATTTACAAAATTTAACATCTGTTCATGATAAAAACTCTTAAACAAATTTGTCATAGAAAGAACATATCTCAACATAATAAAAACAAAAAATGACAATCCCACAGTTATCATACTCAATGGGGAAATGTTGAAAACTTTTCCTCTAAAATCAGGAACAAGACAAAGCTGCATACATTCATGACTCCTATTCAACTAGTACTAGAAGTCCTAGCTAGAGCAATCAGGCAAGAAAAAGAAATAAAAGGAATCAGAATTGGAAAAGAAGAAGTAAAACTCTCTATTTGCAGATGACATTATTTTATAAACAGAAAATCCTAAAAACTCAACCAAAAAAACTGTTATATTTAATCAATGAATTCAGTAAAATTTCAAGATACAAAATTAGCATTCAAAAATGTATACACTAACATTTTTTTTTAAAGATTATATTTAGTTATTTATTTGTGAGGGGGAGAGAGTTGGGGGAGGAACAGAGGGAGAGGGACAAGCAGATTCCATGCTGAGCACAGAGCCCCACACAGGGCTCAATCCCAGGACCATAAGATCATGATTTGAGCCAAAATCAAGAGTCAGATGCTTAACTGACTGAGCCACCCTGGTGCCCCAACAATGAATTTTCTAAAAAAAGAAATAAGGAAATCAAACCCATTTAAAATAGCACCAAAAACAATAAAATACTTAGGAGTAAATTTAACTAAGGAGGTGAAAGTTCTCTACTATGAAACCCACAAGACACTGATGAAAGAAATTAAAGAAGACGCACATAAATGGAAAGACACCCCATATTCATGGACTGGAAGAATTAATATTGCTAAAATATCAATACTATCACAAGTCATCTATAAATTTAATGCAATCCTTACCAAGATTCCAATGGCATTTTTTTTTTACCAAAGTAAAGAAAAAGCACTCCTAAATCATAGATGGAACAACAAAAGACCCCAAATAGTCACAGAAATCCTGAGAAAGAAGAACAAAGCAGAAGACATCACACTTCCTGATTTCAAGCTATACTAGAAAAATATGGTTATCAAAATATTGGTACTAGCATAAAGACAGAGCAATAGACCAATGGAACAGAATCAAAAGGCCAGAAATAACCCAAAGCATATATGGTCAACTAATATTTGACAAGGGAGCCAAGAATACTCAATGGAGAAAAGACAGTCTTTTCAATAAATGGTGCTGGGATAACTGGATATTCACATGTACAAGAATGAAACTTGGGGTGCCTGGGTGGCTCAGACAGTTAAGCTTCTGATTCTTGGATTTGGCTCAGGTCCTAATCTTGCGGCTTGTGAGATCAAGCCCCATGCCAGGCTCCACACTCAGCAGGATTCTGCTTCGATATTCTCTCCCTCTGCCCCTTCCCCCACTCTCTCTCTCTCAAATAAATATTTTAAAAAATGAATAAAACTTAACCATTATGTTACACCACTCACAAAAATTAACTTAAAATGGATTAAAGACTTAAATGTAAGAAACCATGGAACTCCTAGAAGAATAAATAGGAATAAAGCTTGACATAGGTCTTGGTAATGGAATTTTGGATATGACACTTAAAGCATAAGCAAAAAAGCAGAAATAAATGAGTGGGACTCCATCAAACTTGCACAGCAGAAGAAACCATCCGTAAAGTGAAAAGATAACCTATGGAATAGGAAAAAATATTTGTGAACCAAATATATGATAAGGGGTTAATATCCAAAAATATGTAAAAAGCCCACACAATTTAACATAAAAAAATCAATAAAAACCCAATTAAAAAAATGGGCAAAGGATCTGAATAGACAGTTCTCCAAAGAGGATATATAAAAGGCCAACAGGTAAATGAAAAGATGCTCAACATCACTAGTCATTAGAGAAATGCAATTTAAAACCACAATGAGATATCACCTCATGTCTGTTATAATGGCCATCATCAAAAAGACAAGAGATAACAAATGATGCCATGAATGTGGAGAAAAGGGAACCCTTGTGGGAACTGTTGGTAGGAATGCAAATTAGTATAGCCACAATGGAAAACAGTATGGAGGATCCTCAAATTTTTTTTAAAAAAATAGAATTACCATATGATCCAGCAATTCAACTTTTGGAAATGTATCCAAAGAAAATAAAAACACTAACTGAAAAAGATATCTGCACCTTCATGTTCATAGCAGCATTATTTACCATAGTCAAGACAGGGAAACAAGATAAGTGTCCATAGACAGATAAATAAATAAAGAAATTGAGGAATTATATATACAATGGAATGTTATTCAGCCATAAAAAAAAAATGAGAAAATCCTACCATTTGTGACAACATGGATGGACCTTGAAAGCATTATGCTAAGTGAAATAAGTCAGTGAAAGACAAATACTATATGATCTCACATGTATCTGGAATCCAAACAAGACAACACACACATACACACACACACACACACAAACTCACAGAAAAAAAGATCAGATTTGCAGTTACCAGAGGCAGAGGGTAGGGGTCGTGAAATTGGAGGAAGGTGGTCAAGAAGTAAAGACTTCTAGTTATAAGATAGGTAAGTACTAGGGGTGTAATGTACAACATGATGACTACAGCTAAAACTGATGTATGATATATAGGAAAGCTGTTAAGAGTAAATCCTATGAGTTCTCATTATAAGGAGAAAGTTTCTTTTCTTTTTTTCTTATTTTATTTTATTTTTATTGTATCTATATGAGAAGATGGATGTTAGGTCTACGGTGGTAATCATTTCACAATATATGTAAATCAAACCATCACGCTGTACACCTTAAACTTATCAGTGATGTATGTCAATTATCTCTCAATAAAACTGGAGAAAATAAAAGAATAGAGAAAGAAAAAGTGATGGGTTTTCTTAAAAAGAATGGGGACACTTGAGCGTATATAAATGCTGAAAGGACATGGCCAGAACAACAAAAGAGAAATTGAAGATTAAGAAGAATGGGAGATAATTGATGGGGCAAGAAAAAATTAGATGATATAATCTGCTGTAATGAGAGGAGGGGGGTTAAGAGCAAATGAGGCATGATTTGAAAAGTATGAACAGAAACTTGAGGATATTCTCCCCAATGGCCTCATTTTTTCCCATTCAAGAATAAAGCATATTTATAACTATGGAATGCAAAATATTTCTCAACCTGACTTCAGAAGCACAGTCCATAAAGGCAATATCAATAAATTTGACTACATTAAAATAAAAACATATTCTATAAGTAAAAGATACCAAAAAAATGAGGTAACAAATTATATACTAGGGAAATATATTTGTAACACAGAAACTTTCGGCTTCAGTTTAAAATATACAAAAATGTAAAGACTATTATTCCCACTATAAACTCAAGAAAAAGCTGAATATATAAAATCACAAATTTTCCTTAACTAATCTGAGAGCAGAAGTCTCAGAGGATCCAACTAGCCTGAAATCTATGAAAAGGCAAATGCCTTCATGGAACAGAGCTTCCCTCCACAGAAGGAAGAGATGTCAGGCCTCACATAAGCTGGTAATAAGAATTCAGTCAAACTATGTAATGACTTACTGAAAGGGCTACTATGAAAGTACAGAGATACTGAAAGCCATAAACTCAAGAGTAGTGTGCATTCACTAACAGACTTTTCTTTATCCTCACTAGATGCTCATGAGAAAGATTGGAAACAAACTGGGAATCTGGATAAAGCATCCCTTGGTGATTCAGACCTGTGAGAGGGGAGCCAGCAGTCACTGAAGACACACCACTTGGGTCCCCCTCCCTACAGAACAAAAATTGCAGACTGTTGCCATCAGGGCACAGGTGAAGACTCACTGTAATTAAGAGAGGCACAGAGAAGTTTCCTGGGATCAGATCATCAGAGATCCTCTGACCCTCTACTGCTAAGAGAAGGACAGGACCACTGAGAAAGCTTTATTCCCAAGACCCAAGAATACAGATTTTGCCTAAAATCAAGGCTGAAATAGTACAACAGAGAATGTCTCTAATCCCAACTACCAGTCCAGCAAACACTAGCAAACTACTAGCAGCAGCCTACCACCGGGGGAGGCATAAAAGCATGAACAATAAACCTCTGTTAGGTAAAAGCTATGAGGAAAAGCCTCAAGTGAAGAGTGGAGAACAAAGTCTCTGGCCACCCAAACCCCACTCTAAGTACAAATAAATGCTAGAGGAATTTTAAACTGGTGATGCACTGAAGTTAGCCATACCAATAACAAAACCCAAACCCAGGTCAGTTACTGACTAGGTTGACTCAAATTAAAGGCTTAGTAGAAAAAGAGAAATGCCCCTTCCAGGCATAAGTACTATTTATTTCATACTGTACTATCCTACACACCACACAAAGAAGATGAACACAAAGATGAACACAAAGACGAAGATGAAGACAAATAAAAATAGTCAGCAGAAAAAGAGGGAAAAAAAGCAATCAAGAGAACCAGATTCATATACAGCCCAAATGTTGGAACTATTAGAATATACTAAAGACTTTGATGGAAAAGGTGGATAACTTGCATGACCAGATGGAGAATTTGAGCAGAGACAGAAACTATTGGAAATGATCAAATGCAAATCCTAGGAATAGTAAAACAAAAACAGAGATGAAGAATGGCTCTAACAATCTCATTAGTAGATATGATACCATCAAGGAAATAAGTGAACTTGAAAAGAGGCTAATAGAAATTACATAAACTGAAACACAAAGAAAAGAGGTGAAAATGCATGAGAGCATTCAAAAGCTGTAATACAATACCAAACAAAATATATGTGTTATTTGAATCTCAGAAGAAAGAAAAAGACAGAATAGGTATTTGAAGAGATTATGGCCTAAGATTTTCCAAAAATATTAAGTATCAAGACACCAATCCAAGAAGTTCAGCAAATACCACAGTAATGAGACCCACATACCCCAATAAACAAATAAGCAAATCAAACAAACAAAAAATTCTATGTATATCATATTCAAGCTACTGAAAAATGAAAATAAAGAGAAAATTTTAAAGCAAGCAAAGCAAAAAAAAAAAAAGGCAAATTACATATAGAGTAACAAAAATAAGAAAATATTTTGGATTTCTTGTTAGTATGTAAGTGACATCTTGAAAGTTCTGAAACAAGAAAAACATCACCCAGAATTTTATACAAAGTAGAAATAACGTATAAAAATTAAGAGAGATAAAGACTTTTATCCAGACAAATAAAAACTGACAACTTCATTATCATCAGACCTGCACTGCAAGAAATACTAAAGGAAGCTCTTCATGCATGACATAACAGAGAGATACTTGGGTCTACAAAAAGAAATGGAGAGTGCTATAAATGGTATAAATGAAAGTAGATGTTAATTTCATCTTTTCTCTCCTGTAGTGACTATAAAAGATAACTGCCTAATGCAGGGGTTGGCACACTTCTGTGAAAGACAGACAGTAAATATTTTAGGTTCTTTGACTGTAGTTTCTGTCACAACCATTCAACTCCGCTATGGTAGTGTAAAAGCAACCACTGACAATACATAAGCAAAGAGGAAGGGTTGTGTTACAATATTTCATTTGTAAAAGTAATTAATATTCAGGATTTGCCCTGCTGTCCAGTTTGCTAAACACTGGCCTAAAACAAAAATAGTAGCGATGTATTATATGTTTATGGCATATAGAAAAAGAAAACATAACGTCAACAGCAAGAAAGAATGATAGGGATGAATGGGGAGTTATTGTTGTATAGTTCTTACACTAAAAGTATGGTATACAATTATATCACTGAAATATTTGAAGGTAGACTAATTAATTAAAACATTTATGGTAATTTTGGGAGTGATTACTAATAACATTTAAAAATAAGTATAAATAATAAGCCAATAGTGGAGGTAAAATGGAATAACAAAAAATACAAAATAAATTTAAAAGCAGAGGAAAAGAACAAAAACAGATGGAATAGATAGAAGATACATAGTAAAATGTTTGTTTTTAATCAAACCATGTCAATAATCACATTAAATGCAAGCGACACACACACCCCAATTAAAAGACAGAGAAGATTATCAGCTTGGATAAAAAAGACCTGATTATATGCTTCATATTTATAATTAAATATAATGACATAGATAGGTTAAAAGTAAAAGGATTGAAAAGTTATATCATGGAAACATTAATCAAAAGAAAATTGCAGTGACTATATTAATATCAAATAAAATAGATTTCATGTAGAGAATATCAGCATTATATAATGATAACATGGTTATTCACCAAGAAGATGTAACAATCCTAAAGGTAAATGCACCTAACAACAGAACTTCATAGTACATGAAGCAAAAACTTAAAGGATTGAAAGGAGAAATAGATAAATCACAATGATATACTTAGGGACATCAATATTCCTCTCTTGGCAATGGACTAAACAAGTAGACAAAAAAATCAGTGAGGATATAGAATACTTAAATAACACTACCAACAACTTGACCTAATTGACAGTTATTACACAATTCATTCAACAACAACAGGATATAAATTTTGTTTCAAAGTACACATAGAATATTTACTAGGATTATATCCTAGGTTGTAAAATAAACCCTAACAAACTAAAATAAAAACGTGTGTGTGTGTGTATGTACATTTAAATCATAATAAGTCACTATGCTACAAATCAAAATGTGCTTAAGGGGAGATTTATAGTATTAAATGCTTATATTAGAAAAGAAGTTCTTCAAATCAATGATCTAAGCTGAAAAGCAATTCTACTTCTAAGGTTACATTCTAGAAAAATTCTTGAAAATGCATACCAGGAGACAAAGGAATTTTCATAATAAATCAACTTCAATTAAAAAATATTGAAACAGGCTAAATGTCCATCAATAAGAAAATGGACAAATATACTGTAGCCTATTCATTTTATAAAAAATGGATCTTCATTTCATATATCAACATTGATTAACTTCATAAAGTATAAAGAACAGAGGAGAAAGAATGAGGAGAGGCAGGAAGACAGAG
Source organism: Phoca vitulina (assembly GCF_004348235.1). Classification (NCBI taxonomy): domain Eukaryota; kingdom Metazoa; phylum Chordata; class Mammalia; order Carnivora; family Phocidae; genus Phoca; species Phoca vitulina. The sequence goes on from NW_022589717.1 coordinate 19,486,487, forward strand.
GGAGGGATATGATGGTACTTCTAGAAAGTTTTAAAACATGTAAAATAGTACTCTAGTTCTATATTATGTAGGGGTACATACACATGAAGTGCAGTAACAGAGAAATGCATGATAAACACTAAAATCAGAATCGTTATGATGTTTGGGAGGATGAGTGTGAGGGATGTGATCAGGAAGGGGAACAGAAGAAACTTCAACTGTATTGGGAAAGTTTTGTTTATTAAACTGAGTAATAGATACAGAATGTCTTCTATATTTTTCTTTATACCTTTGGTATGTCCTAAATACTCATAAATTTAACTAACTAAAAAGGCAAAGTCGTGTGTTGAGAGGAAATGGGAAGGGAGTTAGGTAGGAGCTTGGAGAAGAAAGGTGGAGTTTGGATTGGTCTTCAAGAGTACCAGATGAGGGAACAGGTGGAGGCAGATGTATGGGTCCAGCAAGAACTGGAGACCACAGATTTGTAGAGGTCTCAGCCTGACTATCTGTGTGGCTTTCTCCAACAGTGCTCAGCAGTCTCGTGGAGAAGGATAGTTTAGTTGACAGTGTAGGGGTTTGGCCTGCTGATGCGTGAGGGAAGAGTGGAACCAAGAATATAATAATGCAAATATGACCAAACAGCTTTTAGATTTGATTGGGAAGTCATTAAAGGGGAAAGATGTAACATATTGGAAGATGAGAGAATAATTCAGTTCCAAGTGATGAGAAGTCCAGAGGACTGCCACGGGCATAAATGAGTGGCTGAAATTGTGTGGTATTGTTGGTCACTAGCACTAGTAAGAAAAAGAAACTGTGCATCATGAGTATTCAATGGGTTATTTCCACGGAAATTGAAATCTCCCAGGAGGATAGCAGACAGGACTGGGAACCAGGGGAAGACTGTGTCTAGTAGAAGAGTCTGAAGAAAGCAGGAATTTGGCCAATGAGCACAGTAAATAGGGGTAGAGGTGTGGTATAGCCAGACATCAGCAATCTTAAATGAGGTCCTAACAGCTTAAAGGGCCTCTTGTGACTACTAGGAAGATAGTCCTGCCTCCAGTCTCTGTAGTATATGGCCAGTCTATATTAGAGTAGGCAGCAGGGAAGCAGAAAACTCCAGAAAGCCAGGTTTCCATTAAGACGAAGAAACTAAGGAAACATTTTCTGAAGAGGTAGAAGGTGAAAGAAACTGTTTTCCATAGGAACAGAAGACCCCAAGGATGTTTTGTAACATTTTAAAAGTGAGAAGATTGGGGGGAGATTGAGTCATGGCTAACTAAGCCCATAGCAAAATGAGGATGACACAAAGGGCAAGGATACAGGGCAGGAGGTGCTTGTGGTCTAGGTGGCATCCCAGGATGACAGGAATGTAAAGCATCATAGGGTGGGCTGTGCTCAGGTTCTAAGCATTCCTCTGGTTAAAGATGTTCCCTAGCCTATTCAGGCTGCAGTCCAGGCAGGCAGTGTTGGAGGCCTCCTGACACTATGTACCTGTGGCTTTTGTTTAGGTTTCCAAACAGTGCTTAGATATAAAATGTTGAATAAATGATTATTTCTATCCATTTCAAAAATAAACACAATAGCAAGTCTCTATTATGGTGATGGTATAGCCTTTCGGTAACTAACCCACTACACTTGTTCACTTCATGTCAGTGTCCCAAAACTTCTGAAACCAGGACATTCAAACCAGATATAATTCACAATGCCGGATCACTTTAAAACCCTCTACACACCTGAAATTTACAAGATGGAGTGTAGATGGACAGGGCTTGTCAGGGTCAGCCAAATGCTATGTAAGAAGAGGTAAAACCAGGAATATGATCCAGATGGTGATTTACCTCTGCCTACTCAGATTCTTTTTCCTTGTGGGAAATGTCAGGGTACTAAGTTCCAGAATCTGCAGGAAAGAACAAAACAAAGCAAAACAAAACAAAACAAAACAAAACAATATATCATGGTAGATATTTTTACACTTCTATTTATAACATCTGTCTCATTGAGACATACTCATCTCTGTAACTTTTACTTGGTCCTGATGTGAATATACTTTCAGTGGACAAGCCGCCATGAAAAAAATCAAGAATAAAAATTCTAAATAATTGCAGTTCGAAAATAAGCTCTAATGATTTGAACATATCCAATTCTCCAGATCCACCATTCTGGTTACTAAATAAAGGGGTAATATTTTCTTCTTTTGCTTCTTTGAATCACGGGGCTCCCTTTTGGAGATTGCAATCTCAGTCAAGAAATAGTCCTGAGTCAGGATGAGTATTAAATGAATACTCACTGAAACTAGCAAAATCTTGATGTTCCAAAAGACAGAACACAAAGCAGCAATGCCGAGAACTCAGTTCAGCAGGCAGAGGGACTATTCCTTTAGTTCACTGAAAATCAAAGATCAGTCTATTGTTGCTCGTTTGTTTCAAATTAGGATAAGAACAATGTTGGTGTCCACTGTATTTAAAGTAAAAGAGAGAGGCTCGGTCAATCCCTGTGACAAAGCACCTTCATTCCTGAGAACTCAGCACCAATCAGATCTGCACCATAATTTACATAGATTTTTAACAGTGACCTGATGTCCTGAGGGGAAGTACTTGGACCAACTTTGGGGATGTAGTTAGTCTGCCATCTGCTTTGTTAGATTTTGCTGTGTCCATCATACAATGAAATCATCCTGAAGAATTACAAAGTGTAGACATGAAAACATGCTTGATTTAATTTCTTTCATCTCTTTGCAACAGATTGGTTACAATATGCCTACCCATCATCACTCTTTAAAATATTATAATTAAGTGTTCTAACAGAACATAGCTTTGAAGAGACTTACAGAAACCAGTGGTTGTCTCATTTAAGGAATGGGAACACTGAGGCCTAGAAATGAGGTAGGAGAGCTCCATGAGCCCAGCTGGTTAGTGGCCATGCTGGGACTAGGGAGAAGTTCTTTTGTTCTGAGGTGAGCTTTTTACCCTTTTCTTCAGGGCATGACACTCTTGGTTGCTTCTTACTTGTTACACAGAGAAAAGGAGCTTTCATTGGATATTCCAGAAAAGACAGAAATCTCACGGAAACTTTTTCTTCTATAAATACTTAATGTGACATATTGGGTTTTGCTTACTTCACAAAAACTTGTAAAACCTGGTCTTAAGCCCCGAAGACACTTTTAAAAATTTGCTATCACCCAGCAAAGGTTTAAGAAATACAAGAGGGTTATACAGCAATTCACTAGATGCTTGGGTATTTTTAATGTCCTCTGTGACCTGGAAAACTAAGTAAAGGATAGGAGTTTATTGTCTGCACTTAAGATGACAGTTTTTTGACCCTGATACTTTCATTCAACGAACTGTATATTCCAAATATAATGACTCCTAGCAGCCCATCTCAAGCCTATCTTAAGAAGCAGAGATGTACAGGAAGAATTTTAATTTGGCTGGAGGTTGATTCTTTTTTTCACATGTACTAAAGAGTACTCTGAGGAAGTGCAGCCTCAGCAACATCAAATGTCTCAAATCCTTGTGAACACTGTCACATACAAACACCCAAGGCCAGTTAAGCACCCCGTGTGCTCAAGCAAACCTAAAACTGAAACTTTGAATATATCTGCAGGACATTTCTAATGTAGACATCAGAAGTTATTAATTCACAGAACTGACTGAATTCCTTATGATGATACATTTCAAGTTCCAATTAGTATTGACTAAATTATCTATAGTTTCTGACTATTAATTGCTTATTTTCTTTTGAAATTTGAAATTTCAAAGTAAGACAGATAATGAATTTAATTAAAATTTTATCTTCTGCTTTTTATTATAACAGACAAGAATAAATGCATATATGTGGTTTTTATAATTTCACGTTAGCTCTCCAGAGAAGTTCATTGAGTGCCTGAGGTTATCTACAAAGAACATAATATGGTATAACTAAGTTTTCTCATTCATACTGCCTACTGCATAAAGATAATGAGTCTCAGGTCTTTCACTGCAAGCAGGCCCCTTACTCTCCAATATATACAAAATCACACATTCTACCTTAAAATGTTTACTCAATAAAACTACACTACAATGAAAGTAAGAGCAAACAATATGTAATGAAAAAAGAGAAAAAAAAGAGAGAATTCAGTTGCTAAACTTGAATTGGACAGAAAATCATAAAAAGAATGAGACAGAGCAGTGATATTCAAGCCATTGTTCCACCTGCAAATTCATCTAACATTTCTCTGGTGCAACTCATGGAACTTAAGAAAATCATGGATTGATTTGACAAATCCCCTTTGTAATGTGGGTTAATCTTTTGTGATCAGCTAGAGGATATTAAGGATTGACACTGAGACAGTATGATATTCAAGCTCAAATTTTATGTGAAAATATGTCATTAATTTATGCCCAAATACTGAATAAAACATGTATAGACTTTCCTTCTACCTCTCCCATCTTCTCAATCTCAGGCTGAAGCCCTACAACTTCTAGGATTGCTTTGATCCTATGTGTTAGAAATAAGGAAAGGAAATACCATAATCATGAATTCATATGATATGCATTTATTGAGCATCTTCTATATGGAATATAGTGTGTAAATAGAAAAGTTTCCTTTTATATTCTGTCCTTGCCAAAGTACTAGTTTCTATCCTTCAAATAGAGTAACCAGCATAACACGCACCTCCACACCTTTTTCTCCCTTCTGCTTCTAACCCCCTGCCCCATTTCCACACTTCCCCACCCTCCCCACCCCAGACACATTTTAGCACTTAACATTTCCTGGCTCTTTTCCCTTTAGTAAAGTACTCTGAGAATTTCCTCACCCTTTATCCTTTGTCTGAAAAGTTAATAAATGTGTTTTTGTTTGATTATTTCTTGTTATTATTCCGTAGTCTTTCTTTTATAATTTAACTCTATGTTAGTCTGGTATGCACATCTGAATCCCTCTCACACGGCACTTACTGTTACAGTAATTTGTCATGAGAGAGGTTGTACAGCAATGTGGTTAAAAAACCTATTTTGGGGGCACCTGGGTGGCTCAGCCGGTTGAGCATCCGACTCTTGATTTCAGCTCAGGTGATGCTCTCAGGGTCCTGGGATGGAGCCCTGTGTTGGGCTCTGGGCTCAGGGGGGAGTCTGCTTGGATTCTCTCTCTCTTTCTCTCTCCTCTGCCCCTCCCCCTGCTCACAGACACACACACACTCTCTCTCTCTAAAATAAATAAATAAATCTTAAACAAAAAAAAAAAAAAGAAAGAAAGAAAGGAAAAGGAAAAAGTAACCTATTATGGATCCAAAATGCTGAGGCTCTGCCACTTACTCTGGGACCTTGGGCAATCTCCTTAACCATACTATCCCTTAGTTTTCTCAATATAAATTGGTAAAATGGTAATACCTACCTAATTAATTATAGAGAGAATTAAATAAATTAATGTATGCAAAGGTTTTAGGCATTCCATTTCTAGCAAAGACTGACCAATGCAACAAAACACTCCATCTCCACTGATTAGAAGTAAACACAAAGAGCAAGCTACCTGAGGATTTTAAAAAATAAACAAAAGCAGGAAAATTGTGAAAAGGAGCTAAAACATGGAGAAGCAAACCACATGAGGGTGAATTTTTCATTTTCCCCATTTTCCTTGTGCTTTGACCTGAAGGCAGTCCCCATTTCTTGGCATGGGCCCTAAAACTGGGACGATTTTTTAAATTGAAATCATATGTGTTCAGAACACAATGGTATTAGACTAAAATCCAATAAGAAAAAGATATCTGTTTGAAAAAGAAAAGCAAAGCTGGCGGCATCACAATTCCAGACTTCCAGCTCTATTACAAAGCTGTCATCATCAAGACAGTATGGTACTGGCACAAAAACAGACACATAGATCAATGGAACAGAATAGAGAGCCCAGAAATGGACCCTCAACTCTATGGTCAACTAATCTTCGACAAAGCAGGAAAGAATGTCCAATGGAAAAAAGACAGTCTCTTCAACAAATGGTGTTGGGAAAATTGGACAGCCACATGCAGAAGAATGAAACTGGACCATTTCCTTACACCACACACAAAAATAGACTCCAAATGGTTGAAAGACCTCAATGTGAGACAGGAGTCCATCAAAATCCTAAAGGAGAACACAGGCAGCAACCTCTTCGACCTCAGCCGCAGCAACTTCTTCCTAGAAACATCACCAAAGGCAAGGGAAGCAAGGGCAAAAATGAACTATTGGGACTTCATCAAGATAAAAAACTTTGACTCAGCAAAAGAAACAGTCAACAAAACCAAAAGACAACCAACAGAATGGGAGAAGATATTTGCAAATGACATATCAGATAAAGGGCTAGTATCCAAAATCTATAAAGAACTTATCAAACTCAACACCCAAAGAATAAAGAATCCAATCAAGAAATGGGCAGAAGACATGAACAGACATTTTTCCAAAGAAGACATCCAAATGGCCAACAGACACATGAAAAAGTGCTCAACATTGCTCGGCATCAGGAAAATCCAAATCAAAACCTCAATGAGATACCACCTCACACCAGTCAGAATGGCTAAAATTAACAAGTAAGGAAACGACAGATGTTGGTGAGGATGGGGAGAAAGGGGAATCCTCATATACTGTTGGTGGGAATGCAAGCTGGTGCAACCACTCTGGAAAACAGTATGAAGGTTCCTCAAAAAGTTGAAAATAGAGCTACCATACGATCCAGCAATTGCACTACTGGGTATTTACCCCAAAGATACAAATGTAGGGATCCGAAGGGGTACGTGCACCCCAATGTTTATAGTAGCAATGTCCACAATAGCCAAATTGTGGAAAGAGCCAAGATGTCCATCGACAGATGCATGGATAAAGAAGAAGTGGTATATATATACAATGGAATATTATGCAGCCATCAAAAGGAATGAGATCTTGCCATTTGCAACTGATGTGGATGGAACTGGAGGGTGTTATGCTGAACGAAATAAGTCAATCAGAGAAAGACATGTATCATATGACCTCACTGATATGAGGAATTCTTAATCTCAGGAAACAAACTGAGGGTTGCTGGAGTGGGGGGTGGGGTGGGAGGGATGGGGTGGCTGGGTGATAGACATTGGGGAGGGTATGTGCTATGGTGAGCACTGTGAATTGTGCAAGACTGTTGAATCACAGATCTGTACCTCTGAAACAAATAATGCAATATATGTTAAGAAAAAAAAGAAAGAAAAAAAAAGAAGAAGATAGCAGGAGGGGAAGAATGAAGGGGGGGAAATCGGAGGGGGAGACAAACCATGAGAGACGATGGACTCTGAAAAACAAACTGAGGGTTCTAGAGGGGAGGGGGGTGGGAGGATGGGTTAGCCTGGTGATGGGTATTAAAGAGGGCACATTCTGCATGGAGCACTGGGTGTTATACGCAAACAATGAATCATGGAACACTACATCAAAAACTAATGATGTAATGTATGGTGATTAACATAACAATAAAAAATTTAAAAAAAAGAAAAAGATATCTGGAAAACTCAAATGTTTGAGAATTAGGCAACGCACTTCTATATAACCACTGGGCCAAAGAGAAAGTCACAGAAGTAATTAGAAAATAATTGGAATTGTGAAAATACAAATCATCAACATTTGTGGGATGCAACTGAAGTGATACTGACAGAAATTTAGAATGCTAATATTAGAAAAGTCTTAAATCTATGATCTAAAGTGTCATTTTAGGAAACTAGAAAGAGTACATTAAACTCAAAGCAAGGAGAAGGAAGAGAATAATAAAAACAAAAGCAGAAGTCAATGTGATTGAAAATTAAAACAATTAAGAAAATCAATGAAACCAAAGGCTGCTTCTTTGAAAAGATAAATAAAATTGATAAACTCTAGCCAGATGGACCAACATAAAAAGGAGCTATAAATTACAATATTGCAATGGAAGAGAGGACATCATTTAGACCACTGACCTTAATATAAAAATAAAGAACTCTTCTGAAGAATGTGAAGATTAAAAAAGGTAACAGATGAAATTGAACAATTTCTTGAATAAAAATTACTAAATTTCACCCAAGAAGAAATAGATAACCTGAATAGTCCTGTGCCTATTACAAAGTTGAATTCATATTAATTTATTTTTTAAAAGATTTTATTTATTCATTTGACAGAGAGAGACACAGGGAGAGAGGGAACACAAGCAGGGGGAGTGGAAGGGGGGGAAGCAGGCCTCCTGCTGAGCAGGGAGCCCAATGCAGGGCTCTATCCCAGGACTCTGGGATCATGACCTGAGCCAAACGCAGATGCTTAAAGACTGAGCCACCCAGGCGCCCCAATGAATTCATATTTAAATACTACAAATAAAACTCCAGGTTTTATGGCTTTCCTGGTGAATTGTACTAAAGATTTGAAGAATACTAATAAATCTACACTCAAACTCTCCAATCTAATCTCAAACTCTGAGAAAACGAAAATGGGGCATACTTCCCAACTCATTTTATAAGGTCAGCATTATCTTGATACAAAAGTAAAGATGCTATAAGAAAAGAAAAATATGGACCAATATCTCATGAACTTACACGAAAAATCATCAACAAAATCTTAGCTATAACAAATATAATCAATAGTATATAAAAAGGGTTTATTCCAGGACAAACCAGCATACAGAGGGTTTTTTCCAGGAATGCAAAACTATTTTAACATTCAAAACTCTATTAATGCAATTCACTATATCAAAAAAACTAAAAAAGAAAAACATCTGATCATCCCAAAGATGCAGAAAAAAGTACTTGAGGAAATTCAACATGCATAAAATAAAACTCTCATCCATAAAATAAAAAACTCTCAGCAATTTAGTAATACAAGGAAAGTACTTTAACCCAATAATGGGCATCTACAAAAATCCTACAGCTATCAATATAACTGCATTATAAAAGACTCAACACTTTGCTGCTAAGATCAGGAATAAGGTAAGACTTCCACTTTCTTTTTTTAATACTTCCACTGTTTTCTTGCCGCTTCAGTTTCATACTGCTGGTCTTAACTAATGCAGTAAGTCAAAGAAAAGAATTAAAAGACATACAGATTGAAAATGAATAACTAATGCTGTCTCTATTTGTAGACAACATTAGTGTCTATGTAGAAAATAGCCAAAAATATCTACAAAAAAGCTAGAAAAATAAGTTTATCAAAGTTGCACAATATAAAGTCAATATACAAAAATCAACTGTCTATAAACTAGCAATGAAAATGGAAAAAAAAATTTTTTAAATACCATTTATTGTAGTATCAAAAACATAAAAATTTTTGGAATAAATCAAACAAAATATGTACAGGATCTGTAATGTTATAATCTATAAAACACTGATAAAATATAAAATAAAATGAAGTATTTATATATTATTTATTTATTACATTTATCTATTTATTAAATGAATATATATAGAATGCTCATGAATGGAAAGATTTATTGTTATTAAGATATCAGTTCTCCCTAACTGATCTTTAGACCATTAGACCTTTAGAAAAAAAAAAAAAAAATTAAAATCACAATGAGCTATTACTATATACCTATTAGAATGGCTATAATTAATATTTTTTAAATTGGCAAGCCAATCTTTGACAAGGATGTGAACCAACTGGAATTCTTGTACATTGATCATAGGAAGGTAAAATAGTATCCCTACTTAAGAAAAAAAATCTGTCAGTTTCTTATAAAGTTAAACATACACCTACCAAATCACCCAGCAGTCTTGTTCCTGTTTATTTCCCCCAAAAGAAATAGAATTTATGGTCACACAAAAACTTGTTTTTAATGTTTTTTTAACTAAAAATTCAAAATCACTCAAAATTTCTTCAAATGATGAATTTATAATCACCTTAAAGTATGTCCATAAGATGGAATATTACTCAGCAATAAAAAGCAATGCATCACTGATACTCACAAAACTTCGATGAATCTTAGGCACATTACAGTAAGTGAAAGAAACCAGATTCAAAGGGCTACATAGTGTATAATTCAATTTACATGGCATTCTGGAAAACGTAAATTATAGAAACAGAATACAGATCAGTGATTTCTAATGGTTGGAGGTGGGCAGGAGAGGTTGACCATAAAGGGGTAGAAGACAGAAGATTTTGGGGTAAGTGTTCTGTATCTTAATTGTGGTGGTGAGTACATGACTATTCATGTTTGTCAAAAAGTCTAGAACTGTACACCAGAAAGCCTGAATTTTAGTGTGTAGATTTTTAAATAGTAAATATAAAACAAACAAAAAGAGATTAGAAGATATAGCAAGTAGTCAATAAATGTTACTAGAGTTATTAGTATTAATATTTACTATTACTCACATGGCTAGAAAAGTGGAAAATGGACTATGAGAGGTACAAGTGGAATGTTATAATAATAATAAATATGAATTCAATCAAGAGGAATGAAGAACCATGAAAGGAAGCAAAAAAGAATCTGTTCTGCAAAGGAGCAAGAAGAAGGAACTGGGAATAAAGTATTGATTTATAGGGACCAAGAGTCCAATTACCAAGAATTAATTGATAAACTCAAGTTTGATCTGAATGGGTATCAATAAATAGGGACTCCCTTGAGTTTGGGGTGAGGGATGGGGAAGCAGTAGAATGGGTTTTTGTGGAGGGGCAGTACTCAGCCTCATGTGTGTGTCCAAATTATAAATGAGGAAGGGCTACCCAAAGTAAGATAAGGCTGGCGGGAACGGGACACAGAGAGGTGTCCTGGGAATCAGGGCACCTAGACCCCTGGGTGTTGAGCCAGACTCCAGACTCCGAGGACATGGCAGCCAGAACTAAGGACACATTCAGAAATCTAACCAAGCTCAGACAGCTGATGTGACTGCAGCCTGGTACTCATGGCCTAAATTCATCTCACCAGTAGCCCAGACACCAGTGTGGAAGCAAGCAGTAAACTCTGCCAGAAGTTCACTCCTTTGGTGAATTTTTTGGTAAAAGGAAACAGGATGGAGTAGAGAATGGAAGAAAAGAGCCATTAACATATGCAGCTGAGCTTTCACTGGCTCTGTGTCAGAGTTATTTTCCACAGATGGGGAATAAGGGACAGTGCCAGAAAACAAACAAACAATCAATCAATCAAACAAAAGGGGGGCTAAGATAGTTATCTCAGGAGATACCTGGGACTGCTTCACAGTGATGATATTTAATTGGACTTTGAGAAATTTGTACATCAAAAATGTGGGGATAGATAAAAGGGAGGGAAAAGAGTGGTTAAAGAAGAAAGCAAGAATGAAAGACAAAAAAGAAGAAAATATTGAAAATAAAGGTGATGAAGGCAAAGACAAAAAGCTACAAATGTAGAATATGCATAAGCAACAGGAAATTGGCTAATCTGATGGGAGCAGAGTGCATGGAGAAGCAGCAGGAAGTGGTTGCATTATCACTGAAATCATTCATAGGGAGGACAACCGCTTTTGCTTAGGATGTTAGATATGGTGTTTGTAAACCAGGAAATAGGACAATGTGGCTTATCCTCTTGGCACTGTTAATTCACCGTTTCACTCAATTAAGCAAATATTAATTGAGCAACTATCATGCCTAACAGCATGCAAAGTGCTGTAATTCAGAAATAATATGTCACTATGCTTTTAAAGTGGGGTTTACAATCTGCAGAGCAGAATCCAATATACCTACAAGAAAAAAAAAAAAAGTTTGAGTAAAGGGATTAATGAATCTGGTTTTGAGTCTTTGCCTCCAGGGTACAGAATCAACCAACACTTTCTGAATGTTTTGTATTTGCACTCTTCTGTGCTAGATATTATTTTATGTATTCTCAAATTTAGTTTTGTTCCCTGTTACTTCTTTCTCTTCTTTCCTTCCTTTCTAAAACCTAATAGATACAGATCTGCTACTATATATCAGTCAGTGTGTAAGTCAAAAGACAAGGAAGACAGAAACCATGTTGCATGGGATTTCAAATTCCATTTTAGAGATGGGTAAACTGAGATTGCATATGATTAGAAAATGTGTCCAAGGTCAGACAGGGAATAAGTTAGGGAACAGGGATTCAACTCAGGCCTCAAAACATTAAAACCATTGTTTCTACCCTGAGCAAAATATAGTCCCTAGAAATTACAATTGATAAAGATTAAAAGACTAGTCATTTGGTCGAGAAAATTCTTCCTGAAAGAGAAAACAGCAAGTTCAGTTTCATGCCAGATAACATGTTCCCCAGAGGCCGACTCATTCAATCTGGCTAAGATATTATCAATTTCTATTTTTACCCGTACTTTCATGTTTTCATGTAGATCTTTTTCTTTCTTTTTCTTTTTCTCTTTTTCTTTTTTTCCCCTGCCATTTCAATTAAGATTTCTAATTAGATTCCAAATTTGAGGCATCTCTAGTAGAAAGCAAATTGCAAGAGTAGTAATTAAAGGACAGCTGTCTCTTGTCTTTCTGGGGATGAAACAAGGCTTTTTGTTTCTAAGTTATGAAATCCCAGGGAATTCTACATGTGTTTTTCTTATTGTCTTAAGAATAGTTAACTGAATTGAGAAATGCTGAATTGATATAAAAAAGTCAATGCCCTTTCCAACACAGATGCTTCTCAGCACCTCTCTTCTGGAATAAGTGTAAGTTAACACTAATATTCTGGCTCCTTGAAATTTTATTGCTATAAATACAAAGTCTCCACATTTTATACAAAATCAAATCATTCTTAAATGCTAAAGTAGGCACTACCCTAAGTCATTTTCCTCATTTTAAGACTTTTTTAAATTATGTGAATTTTACAAATCAAGGAGAATAAGATATTTTCAATGGAAAGGAATAAGGTTCAGAGCAGCTGAGATGCAAACCTTTTTTTATGGTTTTCTTTTGCACGATTTAAGAGAACAAATATTACTAATACTGATAATGAGACTTATTTAGTGAGCCCTTACTCCATATTATTTTCACATGAAAAGTATAATCAGGATTTGAAGCAATTAACCATATAATTCAGGTCAAGAAAAATCTTCTGCCTGAAAAAGCTAAACCACTGAAGCAAACAGATTTTTTTTCCTAGCTTGAATTATCTAGATTCTAGTAAATCAGTAAATTATCTAATATCATTTAATGTGCATAGCCACTGAATAGGTCAAATTACCTAAAAGCAGACCAGCCTCAGAAGTATAAGGAACCTCTTAAAATACATATTTCCAAGAAAGAACCTTTGGAAACATTTTCTAAAGCAATCCTGAAAAATAGCTTTGGGAAATACCAGGTTAAATAACGGTACACATACACATACATATAGACATAAACATATATGTTTGGTTGCTTACTATTTATTATAGGTTCTCAAAACCTCTAATATTAAAGCTCCTGCAAGTGTTACAGTATTCAGAAAATTTCAAAATCTCTTGACCCAAAACCATTTTTATGTGGTACATGTCATGGAACTAGTATTCAAAAGAGTGAACACATTGAGAATCTCTTTGTACAATCCTAAGACATTTCCACAGTGCTTTGGCAGATGCAGGAAGGTAGGATCAGGTGGTAGATCTGAAAGCATCTCTACTCAGGGGGGTCAGGAGAGAAGACTAAGTGACAATTCACAGAAATGCCAAGCGCAGAAAGTAGCCCAGCAGACCTGGTCCAAAGGCCCCTTACCATGGCCAGTAAGGTCCCATGGGACTGGGCCAGTTCCCATATTATTTTTCATCCAATTATCAACCCATCTTGATCTTATATCTTTCTCTACATTTGTGACTTTGCTATAGCCACTTTATTATCCTTTTATTAATTATTTTCTTTATTCACTGCTATTCCATCTTCCTGGGACTCTTTGCCTCATACTTTAACTCTTAGTTTAAATGTTACTTTCCAGAGAAATACCCTCTGTTTAGCCAGTCCACAATAGATTCCTTCCTTGTCTCCCAACACTTTCTCCCGCAAACTGCTATTTCTCTTCATTGCACTTATCACAGTTTTTTTTCATATGTTGATATCTGTTTATTTATTTCATGTCACCTCCACAAGACTGTAAGCACCTTAAGGGCAGCAATGGGCCATGCTGTTTTGTTCAATTCTATAAAATCACCAATTACCTCACAGATGAGTGTTTGCCATATAATAGGCCTTTAATGAATATGTGTTGATTTAATAAAAAATATTATTATTATTATTTAATTCCTTCACATTTCTATCTAGGCCTGGCCTACCTGAAACTCTCAAAATTAATTTAGTGTATACAAAGAAATCAATTCCTCTTTAGGATATGATCAGCCATCTATAAAATATAGTCACACATCTTCTAAGACACCGAATTAGCATTTTTGTAAAATATTTTTTTAATAATGACTATAAGATTGAATTATTCATCAATCTAAATGAGTATTATGTGTTAATTACTGAGAATCATTCTTGTACCTGCTTTACTGTTGTAGTCCTCAAATAGCTCTGCTCTTTGATTATTGCTTTGCTGATTTCAGAGCTCTGTAAAGGACAAAGGACAAAATGTTAGAATGTGGTGTTTCACTGGGAACTTCTCTTACTAATTCAGACCTAGCTAAAATATTTCATAGGTTCGTAATGCCCATCATTCTAAACCTGAGGGCTTACCATCACAAAATCCTGGGACATAGCTATTTCTTGTTTATATTCCTCTACAGGGATTAACTCGTTTATTCCTCATCACCACTGGTTAGGCAAGGGTTAACCCTGCGCATTCCAGTGGAAGGCCTGCCTTTGGCCAGTTCCTGGAAAATAACCTCTGAGCTCTTGAAATAGTCTGCCTGATAAGAGAGTTTTCGTACGTAGCCTGTGCCTTGGCCTATGCTCTTTCAGTTTGACCAGATCCATTTATGGTGAACACCTGTTTTTGCTTGGGGAAGGGGGAGGCTAAAGCCTGAGTAGCTGAGGTTAATCTTCGGGTGCTGCATGCTTAGTGACTGACCCCCCCACTAAAACTTGAGAGACCAAAACTCGGCTGAGCTTCTTCCCTGGTGGACCACACTTCACACAAATTGTCACACATTGTTTCTGGGAGAATGAAGCTCATCCCCATGGGATTCCACTGGGAAGGAGCACCTGGAAGTTGGCAGAGGGACTTTGCCTCCCTTTTGCTAATCATAATCTGTTTCCTTTCACTGTAATAAATCATGACTAGGAGTGTAATGGCTTTTCTGAATCCTGGGAGTTCTAGGAAATCATCAAGCCTGAAGGTGGTCTTGGGGACTCCCCCTCCAGCCCCCCACATAACACCCTGTAAGGTAGGTACTATTATGACCCACCTTTCATGGACAGAGAAATTGGCAAAGAAAGGTGAGGCAACTCAATCAAAGTCCCATGACTAGTTTAAGTGTCAGTATTTAAATTTGAACCTAATGCTCTGGTTCCAGAGACTGGGCATTTTATATATTTTACCAATTATTTCATGTTCTTTATCTAAATATTTATAGTTATCTGTCATTCAGTAAGTATACCAAAAAATGCCACTTGGTTCTTTTTCTTATTTTATTATCAGGAATAATTTTCAAATTATAAACTTATTATTAATTACCAAGATTTCATTTTATCTGCCAAAAAGAGAGCAATAACAATAACTTTTATTGTTAAAATTGTCCTTTAACCATTATACTTTATTCAAAACAAACTTTCCTCCAGCCTTGTAAATAATGCAGATGTGACACAAGATTTTCTCACTTACATTCTCATATATCTCTCACCATTCTAAATGGTTTTTATCTTTTTTTAAATTTTTTTAAAGATTATACTTATTTATTTGAGAAAGAGAGTGAATGAGAGAGAGAACACAAGCAGGGGCAGAGGGAGAGGGAGAAGCAGACTACCCTGCCTAGCGGAGAGCCTGATGCGGGGCTCCATCCCAGGGTCCTGGGATCATGACCTAAGCCAAAGACAGACACTTATCCAACTGAGCCCCCAGGCACCCCTCTAAATGATTTTTAATATGGGGGCTGAAAACTACAGAGTCAGCTTTAAATCACACCAGGTATTACTTAATTTGGGGAAAATAAAACACTTTATCACAATTTTTTTAAGATTTCTAATTTTTTTTAGCTTGCTAGAACCAGAGTTGCTTTTAAGGTAAGTGCTAGAAAAAATAGTTTCAGAATAGGAGAAAGCATGAAGCTAGTCATTCAGTTGCTACGAAAGAAAATGAAAACCATCTACTGATTTCTAAACACAAAAGATAAAAATAATTTACCAATTACATAGGAAAGTCATAAGTTTGCTATAGTTAGCCTTTATTCAGGTAGACTTTGCAAAAAGTACCTTGCTGTAATTAGTCATTGCCATTAGGTGTATGAGGTAGTAGCTTTATTCTAATACTTGAACAAAACTGTAATCCATTCTCTTCTCTTTCTTTTAACCCACCCAAGACTAAGCATCGTACTCTGTTGTACATACGGTGGATGACAGTGTCTTGCTCTTATCACTTAAATAGACTGCACACCTCTTGATACTTTGAGGTGTCATTACATCTGCAAAGGTAATGAGTCTACCTTGCAATGTGCATGTACAGAGGTCAACAGACTCTCATACGACCTGTAGTGTCCAAACAATCCCTTGAAATAACTTTAAAAAATACAAGTAGAGCATACACAGCAAGGGCAACACCTCACACAGTGACGATGAAATATATCAAATGTAAACCAGATAATTGTGCAAGTCCAAAGAATAAAAGTTTCTGATGCAGAAGGACCAACTGTGTTATGTGAGCCTGAGTCTTTCAGCCTGGTTTTGTCTCCATTATGGTGTTATCCCTTGTCAGTTCTCACCATGTAGCAAGAACCAATATTTACCCAAACCCACCAAAGTGTATGGTCACTTTAAATAAACACCCCACAGAGTTAATGCCAATCAAAAGCCTTATTTAACACTTATCATCACCTTCACAATACATGATCGAGTAGATCATTATACCTTAATTAGGTCATAAAAGTTTGTTTTTAAGTTGAAAATGTAAAATTCTATTTTGAACAATTTCTGGATGTTAAGCTGAATTGAACATTACTGACTAGAATTAAAATATGGAGTATTAAAAGAAAATTGGAATAGGGATGCCTGGGTGGCTCAGTCGGTTAAGCATCTGCCTTTGGCTCAGGTCATGATCCCGGGGTCCTAGGATCGAGTCCCTCATCAGGCTCCCTGCACAGTGGGGAGACTGCTTCTCCCTCTGCCCCTCCCCCTGCTTGTGCTCTCTCCCACTCTGTCAAATAAATAAAATCTTTACAAAAATTGGAATAGTCTTTATTGGGCTCCACCTTATGCTATCGAGATTGGTGCCTTCTTTGGTTCCTCTATCCATTCCCTTTGTGGCCCTGAATGATACTTTCATCCTTCACATCCTGTCTCCTTCTACCCCAGTGTCCTGGTGTGACGGCCATATAGCTAAATTCAAAGCTAGCTATTTGCCTTTTCCATGTTGCCCCATGAAAGAAAGCTGGGCTTGAGGTGCCTTGTTGTTGTTCCCAGACAGTCTGGGTGAGTCCAGGTCAAGATCCCCCATCAGTGAGAGGATTGGGGATATTATGCCAAAGGCAGGAGCTGAGTAGAATGGAGTTTAGAAAAGATCAGGGAGAGAGCACGCTGTGTCTGTCAGGAAATTGTATGATATGAAGGTCCTCATCAGTTCTGAAAACACACATTCATCCCCTGAAAGATCCAGCAGTTAAAAACAAACAGAGAAACAAAACTGCAAAATGCCCTTGGGTAACTGCAAAGCAGTCAGAAAGTAAGTACAGGAAGTAAAGGAGAACCGATATAATATTAATAAAAGCTACCCATTTTGTAGGCTGTTGTAAATATTTAGTTAAGGCCACACAGCTAATAGGAGCAGAACCTGTCTTCAAACCCAAGCAGTCTGGTTCTAGGACTCATTCTCATAACCACTAGCCCAGGCTGCCTTTTTGGGAAGGCCTCGTATGCCATGTTAAGGATTAGACCTTGCTTTCCAGGAGATGTTGAAACTATAATCTTTTTTCTTAAAGATTATTGACTCATTTTAGAGAGAGAATGAGTGAGCATGGGGTGGGGAGGGGCAGAGGGAGAGGGGGAGAATCCCAAACAGACTTCCCGTGACCCCGAGATCAAGTGAGACAAAATCGAGAGTCGGCTGCTTAAATGACTGAGCCAACTAGGCACCCCGAAACTATAAAGATTTTATGCAAGGAAATAAGATGATCAAGTTTGTCTTTTAGACAGAATAGTGAGTAGCTGTGAGAAATATAGCCTGGAGGAGTAAGACATTAGAGAGATTAATTTGGGGGCTATTACAAAGCTTTAGCAAGAGATGACCAAGACCTAATTTAAAGCAGTGGTGGTAAGGATAGGGAGGGGTAGATTTCATAGATATTCAAGAGGAAAAGTGGACCTGGTGATTTCTTTTTGTGGGGAGTAAAAAAGGAGATTACTACCAGGTTTCATTAAATCAATATAGACATGTACAACATATAACCTACTGATTTTGTTGATCCAGAAATTCAACCCTTTAAATTGTCTTGCCTTTTTTTGTTTTTCTAGCTTTATGTGCGTTGGCTTGTAGTATCAATAGAAACTAATAGTCCAAATATCTAAATATATGTAGAATATAACTACTAATTAGTACCAATGCAGACAATCAAACATTTGAGAAAATTTTCAATCCATTGTTCTGTCCAAAAGTGAGTCTTCCAGATTACAATATAACTATGCACTGCTCTGATATTAAATCTCAAAAACATCTAAAAAAAAAAAAGCTTGCCTCACATATGATATACATATAGCTATTAGAATCTAAAATAATTAACAGTCTCTAGAATAGATGTGAAATTTAATTCTACCTCCAAAAGCAAGTTTTCAAAATCTTACTTTAGTTCCCCAATTCCCATCCCTCATTGTAAGGGCAAAGTAAAATTTAGCTGCCAATGAGATTATTCTCAACATGATCTTCACATTAACTAAAAAACTACAAAAAATTCTATTAAAATTAATAAAATGATTCAAGAAAAGTCTCAGGATGCAAGGTAAATTTGTAACAATAACTTTCCATATAATAGCAATAAACGGAAAGTAAAGTTTTCAAAATAAATGAATGCAACTGGGGCGCCTGGGTGGCTCAGTCATTAAGCGTCTGCCTTCGGCTCAGGTCATGATCCCAGGCTCCTGGGATCGAGCCCCACATCAGGCCCCCTGCTCAGCGGGAAGCCCGCTTCTCCCTCTCCCACTCTCGCTGCTTGTGTTCCCTCTCTCGCTGTGTCTCTCTCTGTCAAATAAATAAAATCTTTAAAAAAATAAAAAAATAAAAAAAAATAAATGAATGCAACTCCTGATAGCATCAGTAATCTTGAACCACTATAGCAGTAACAGTAAAATCAATAAGCTACTTTGAATAATTAGGTAAAGAAAATTATAAAAAGCTGTAAAGAGAAATAAGGAACTATAACAAAAGCATGAATAGGAAAGTATTTACAAGATAAATATCACTTATTCCCAAATTAATTTATATTTTTAGCATAATTCCAATCAAAATTCTAACGGGAGTAATTTTGGAACCTGTTAAAACTTTCTAAAGTTCATTTGAAGAAAGAGCTATGGATCATAACAAAAATTCTGAACTTGAATATTAAAGGGAAGTTTTGCTCTACTGATAAAATACATTGTTGTGACACATTTAACACAAGCAGAACTGGCTTAGAAATTATGTACAAATTAGTGTGAAAATATAGGTAATTCCAGAAGCATCCTATTTTATGTCTTCATTCAACAAATATTTAATGCCTGTCATATACCAAGCAATATGTCCCTTAAAGGGACAACACAATTCCTGCCCTCAGAAAGTTTGATGGAGAAAAATTAGTAACTGTTTTCATTATGGTAGAAATTGAGACAAATGGGCATAGGACTCTATGGATGCATATGTGATGGAAACCTAAATTCAGTGTATGATAAAAACATCAAAAATTAATGAGGAAGAAAGGATTTTTTTTTCGTAATATTGAGATAATTGCCTAACTTTTTGGAATAAAATCAAGTATGTGCCATTAGACAGAGATATAAATTCCAGATGTATCATGGAATTAAATACAAATAAAATGCAACATAAAAAAATAAAAATGGAACTGAATATATGCCTTTTTGAAGAAGTCAATTGTACTTCTGAAGCTTGTAAGTGCTAAAAGAAGTTAGAAAGAAATGCCTGGTAGATTGAACTATGTAAAAAACTTCCCTACATTAAAAAACAAAACAAAACAAAAAACAAAAAGCAAAGCAGATCCAAAATTATTTGCAACAGTTGCAATGCACCAAAATTTATTTTATATATATACTGAATACCAAAACATCAAAGAATACTTCACAATGAAGAAACAAGTCATTAATGAACATATGGAAAAATGTTCAACCTCATTAATGCTCGAGGAAATAACCATTAAAACAATGGTTGACAATATTTCATCTAACAAATCGGCAAAGGAGAAAAAACTTTCATGCTTAGTGCCATTTTGAAATTTCTTTGAATGCACTTTTCAACTCCTAAGAGCTCCAGAGGTATTCCCAGCCTGTCCCAGAAAATCTAGGAAGCATTCTCAACATATATAATTAACACAAGATGCTCATTTAGGGCACACCCTATTTTAACACCAGTAAATTGTAATACCCTTTTAATAAGTGACTATCAAATATTCATCATGGTATTACAGGTACCATGCCAAGTACTTAGAAGACATACAATAAATGTAATAAATGTTGAACAGAAGAATTAATGAGCCTGTTTCTTCATCATTAAAGTAAATAAAAGTGTGGTGCCAGCTTCTCAAAAAATGCTCTCAGACTATTTGATCTAGTAGTTCTAAATATGTGTTTCTATTCCAAGGAAGTAATCCTAAATAAAGAAAAAAAATGTATATACAAAGAATTACTACAATATGACTCAAAAGGAAAAATGTACAAACAGCCTAAATATTCAGAAAGAGAAGTCTTCAAAAATGTTGTGTAGTATTAATTTGTTGGGATATTATATAACCTTTAAAAAGAAGTTTAAAATTCAGGCTTAAGGAGGCTTATACCAAAATGTTAAATGTAAAAAGCAGGATTTACAGTTGTATGTTTTGTACATAACAGGTGTATTGTAGCAGGTAACACTAAGCATAAAATTCCATTTTCCCTAATCCTTAACTATCTCTATCAACAAGTTACTTAGCCTCTTTAAGCTGCAGTTCCTCATTTACAAAATGGAAAAGTAACAATAGTGCCTATCTCAAAGTGCTGTTATTTCTAATTAAAAATCAAATTAGATAATTCAAATAGTGTTAACAGTATCAACCATACAATAAGTATTTAGTAATTGAAGCTATAGCTTTCATTTGAACTATTAAGTAAAAACAAAACTTATGCCTATCGGAAAGTCTAGATGCTAACATATCAATGTGTTGGCAGGAGTTTTTGCACGGTGAATTTGGCTGTTCAGAACCTTTGGAACACATCTCCTGTATTTGGGAAATGCCCCACCTTAAAAGTTTATACATCACCAGGATGGATGCCAGTATTCCTTACACGTCTAAATTATCCCTAAAGTGGTATAAGCTAGGGTGGAAGCGTGTGACCTAGGCTTTGCTGATAAGATACTGTTGTACAAAGCTTGAATTCAGAAGCACATGATCCACAGAACCTGGAGATCCATTCTGAGACCTGACCTTTCTGCTCTCCGAGGCAGTGGGGCCAGAGGATCTAGCCCCAGGCTCCCATCAGCTCTGTGAGTGAGGGAGGCTATGCCAGAGGCAGTAACTGGAGGTTTGTTCTGGAGTGGTGCTCATTTGTTTGGCTGGCCTCAGAGTTCCTGAGCAGGAACCCTCAAGCCTGAGCCTCTGTTCATTAAGACTTTTTTTTTTTTTAAAAGATTTTCTTTATTTATTTGAGGGTGGGAAGGGCAGAGGGAGAGAATCTTAAGCAGACTTCGCACTGAGCACAGAAGCCCCATGCGGGGCTCTATCTCATGACCCTGAGATCATGACATGAGCCGAAACCAAGAGTCAGAGGTTTAACCAGCTAAGCCACCCAGGAGCCCCAAGGCTTTAATGGCCCCTACACACTTTTGCCTTCATCAGTCCTTCTTTTTTTGTGCGTGCATGCGCAGGAGCATGCGTGCGCACACACACACACACAGGTAAGTGTGTGTATATGTAATTATAGCTAATGACTTATATATAGCTTATATATATTATATAATTATAACTTACGACTACCTTGCTATAAAGATTATAATTTTATGTAGTAAAATTTTTTCAAAGTAAAATTTCTTTTTTTCTTCAGTTTTTAAAAGAAATTAAAACATTTGGCCCCCTAAAAGCCCTGAAGGTCATTGGCACTGTGCCCATTATGTCTGATAGAAAAGTCAGCCCTCCTTCATGTTTGCAGATGAATTCTTTTTCTCTATAAACTAACTGGAGTCTATTCTGTATTTGCACAAAGGAAACCTGATTATATAGATGGTGAAACTGCAGTACAATTTTTACCTTTTTCCAAACTTTTTTTTGAATTTTCAAATTCTTTGAAAAAGCATGTATTATTAGAGAGAAGATGATACGTTAAGAAAAAGAAGAAAATCTGACCAATAATGTATCATCAGTAGTTTATAGCATTAAATGGCAAACTTTACATGTATATCTCAGAATCTCAAGCTAGAAAGGGTCTGTAAAGATAATTGTGGGAAAAAATGTCACTGAGTCTGATCCCTCATGTACCATTTAAATCACCTCTACCCCATACCCTGACCAAGAGGTCACAGTCAATGATTTCTTCCACTATCTCAGGAAGAAAATCAGATATTCTATCTCTTGATAGCTTTGACAGCTAGAAAGTTCTTCTTATATTTTTTTTTATTTTTTTTTATTTTTTAAGGATTTTATTTATTTGACAGTGAGAGATACAGCGAGAGAGGGAACACAAGAAGGGGGAGTGGGAGATGGAGAAGCAGGCTTCCCGCTGAGCAGGGAGCCCAATGTGGGGCTCGATCCCAGGACCCCGGGATCATGACCTGAGCCAAAGGCAGACGCTTAATGACTGAGCCACCCAGGCGCCCCTAGAAAGTTCTTCTTTAATACTGAGTCAAAATATATATCCTTTAAGCTTCCTTTTCTTCCCCCTGAATGCATGTCCAACATCTTAGTATTCTTTATGTTCCCATTTTAAATACCCAATATCAGTACCTTGGATTCATTGCATAGCAATCCAGCTCAAAAGACCTTTATATCTACTCCATACACTTACTGATTTGATTCTACATCAGTCTACCATTCTCCTGGGTAACCTGTTGCACCAGAGCAGAGATGTGAATTGCTAAATCAGAGACACCATCTATTCTTTCTCTTCAGATTGTAAACTCATCTTTTCTTTGACTCTCATCAGAGGAAAATAAAGTTACACTGGGCCATAGTTTTAAAAGAAATTTGGAACCCAATACAAAATGCAGACATTAGTGTTTGGAAAGGAAAACTTCTCTCTGCTTTGTTTTTCTTGAAGCAGATAACCAAAATGGAATAGTGAAAACTGTACGAACTTGGGAATCTGGAAATACAAATTCTGAGTCCTAGTTCTGCTACTAAATCCTTGTAACCTATAAAATCCAGATCTCTCTGTCCCTTTAGGGATAATTTAGACTCTTAACATTTGATTACTTGACTTCTAATAATGAATTAGATTCCTAAGTCCTAGCTATACAAAGAAGTAAAATTAAAATAAAACTGTTGAACAATGTAGGGTTATTTGTATTAAGATTTCCTTCAACTGATGAATAGGAGAAGCATTCAGTGGTATCGAAATAAAAAAAAATACACTATTGTTAGTTATCCTCCTGATTGCCACCAGGTATACATTTTTTTCTGTTCTTGGAACCTGACAGATCTATATGACCCATGCTCACAGAAAAGAGTTGTGACCACCTAAAAAATACAGAAATATTACATAGATATGAGTGAAGATAAAACCTGTGCCTATATTAACTGAAAATCCTATCCTTTAATTCACTCATTTAAAAAATACTGGATTCTTGTACAAGTTATGGTAATGCTAGTTTTTGTAATAGCTAACCATAAAATCTCAATCTTGTTTGTATTATCTCTGGATCCAATTTTTGGCTGAGGAGGATATGGAAGGAGGCCTGTTTTATGAAGTCCTTCGGGAACCCAGGCTGAGAGAGGCTCCATCATCTTGTGGCAAGTGGCTTAGTCATCCAGAATATGGAAATCCAGCAGGGAAATGAGGGAAAAGAGAGAATGAAGCTCACATGAGAGCCTTTTATAAGACAGGTCTGGAAGTGTCACATGATTCCCTTGGGTGCCAGTGGGGTTGGACAGTCATAATTCTATACCTTGGGAAGGAGCCAGGATCTCCCAGCTGACCATCTCCATCACAGTCCACTATCAAGATATTATGAGGCTCAATTAGTCCAAGGAATGTTGCACACATTTGTCTATACCAAAGCTAGATAACTAAATAATGAAGGAAGTAAAATGAATGATTTAGTAATCAGGGCTTTGGTAAAATTGGCAGAAATAATTGAAGACAAGAGGATAATCAGAAGAATGTGGTAATTATAACCTGCAAGCACTTTAGGGAGGACAGACAACAGAAGTCCAGGGAAATGTAGTTCTGTGTTGAGAAGTATCAGAAACATCTTCAGGGCAAAAGTCATATTAGAAAAGGGAATTTCTTGGGGTTTTATTTTCACAGTCATATAATAAAAATATAAAAATACTCCTTAGGCTTAAGTTCAGAACATTCTCTACGTGGGTTTTGTCTCAGCCATTTTCAAGATGGCTTTTGTTTTGCGGCTTCCGTAAATTTCCTCTGTCTGGAGGAACTTTTCATCAGGTGGCTACCCATTAGAACTTCACCAACCCAACAAAGCCTTCTCATCTTTATGCCCCCCAGAATATTCCCCCCTTGGAACTCTCATTTTATTTGTTATGGTGGCTTGTTATGTGGTTATTTATTTGTATGTTGTTATATTAATCTGCTTTTTCTGACTGTACACTATATCTCCTTTTATATACTAAGAGGTTAAAATGGTATTGAGTGAATAATTAAAAAGGTGAACTAATTTATACATTAAACAAGTTGTTTTTAAACATGTTGTATACCAGAATTACTTGAGGACTCAAGAGTCTCAGTCAGTATAATAGGGGTATTTTGCATTTCTAAAAAGCTCACAGATGATTTGATTTCACCAGCTTTGGGAAAAACAGGATTAATTCTACTGAATCTGAGGTAAAATTGTTAAACCACATTTCAGACAAAAACACAAAGAGATCAGTGATTTTAATTACCCCCGAATAAATTGATAAGTATATGATTTAGCACTGGAAAGTTTAGAGAGGACTGGGATCTATTTCCTGGAAAAAGTAGTTAAAACTTCTCAAGACGGAAACATCCATCTATTGCATTTTGTGTATTTTAGTGCATAGGAAGTAGTAAAAGAGATTACTGTGAGTGAGCTCCAAAGTAATAATCATCACAATAACATTACCTTTAGTACCCTCATGAGAGTGAGGAAACAAAAGAAATAGTTAAATATTAGAGAAAAAGACATATGGCAGCAATATGTGGGTATTAGTTGGGAAATCATTTTAAATTAAAATAGAGAAAGTCAATAACAAAAGAATCCTAGTAATTGTTTATCAAGTCCCTTACTACAAGCCCAGGGAAAAAATGCATGTTGTGGATTAAAATTATAGGCATGTATAATATAGGAAAACAATAATATTGTAAGAAAAAAGGTACATATTTTTGTTGTTTAAAGTTCAACTAGCTCTATCAATTTTGAGATAATACAGCTTTAAAATTTTGCTCTTTTGAGGAGCTTCATGTACAAGCAGTAAATACTACCAGTCAAATGCCATAAACTGTCACCTGTTAAAAATTATCTTTCAAAACATGGAAAGACAGGCAGAGTGAGATGACAGAAAACCCCTCAAAATACCCAAAAGATTGAGTATCATCTGGTAATTAAATGTTTTGCCCCAAAACAACTTGCAAGATTATTTTCAATGAATGTCAAAACAAATAAAAACACATTAAAAAAAATTTATTGGAGGAAAAGAGCCAGCTACAGACAGTAAATTCATGGTTATGGTCCACCAAAGAGAACCCTTAGGACTTAGGGTCAAAACAAAACAGAACAAAACAAAACAAAAGGATAGACTAAAGCTGATAGGCTGCTTCCTTTGAAAGGAAAGATTTTAGGAGATACCACATATTGTCCTCTAAAATGGTAGACTCGAAGTGCAGAATAAAATAATTATACAAAAACTAGTGATAGAAGTTAGCATTTTTAAGCATTTAGTATATTCAAGGGCTGTGCCTAAAAACAGTCTCAGTGTTATCCTTGCTTTAGTTGTTTCCACATTAGATAGGGCTTATGAAGGCCTGATACATCAAGGCCAAACAAAGAGGGTCAAGAACTAAGAACAGACCAGAGTGACTTCCTAAGGGAAATGGGACCTAGGAAGCTATTGAGATACATGCTCTTGCAGATTTCTTAATGTGTGCAATAGGGAAACCGTGACTGGAAAATCCCGATTGTTCTAGGAAGAGATTCAGTAGCTGGCGTTATGTTTGAGCAACAGAGACTCAGAGATCAGTGTCAAAAGTTCAGAACACTACTGGGTTAGTTTCAGTGTGGCTCTATGATTGTAGACTGGAAGGCTGGTATCGCAGTTTCCGGAAACAGTACTGCACCAAAGCAGCTGATCCAGCCTGTAAGATTTCCCCCCCAAAATCTGCATTTAGTGACACTCTCTTAGTAGCCTGAAATCAGCCATGGTGGGAGTATTTATACCTGGAAAATGGGCAAACACTAAAAATTTGGACCTTTGTTTTCTAGAGAGCCAGTTTCTCGACATACTACTCCCCCACTAGGCACATGTTCAAGACATCTATGTACTATGACCCCAAAAGAACAAATTAGAGGAGACATACTAAAGAAACTCCAAGAAGGGTAATGATAGAATTCTGAACCTAGATTAGATGTTATCTATATGACAAAGTACCTCTGAGATAGTTATCCCATTTAGGAAGGTGAAGGTAATTAAAATTTGCAAGAATATGAGATGTTTTTGGTAAATCCAGACATGGATGGCTTCAAATCTCTCACTACAGGAGTCTCTCTAACAAAAAAATCAGAGGAGTATGTTAGAAAAATAAAATGCCTGGACCAAAATCAAAAGGAAAGAAGACACTCAGATGTCGGCAATGGTACCTATGCTACGCAAAGGAGACAACAAAAGGGGCCAACTTAAAGAGCAGATTAACTGTCTAATCTTCAGCTGAACCTTCCTCCCAATTGTGAGAGAACAGCAGAGAGAACGAACACTAGAGACAGATCACTCTATTAGAAAAACAGAGAGAAGTAGTTCTGGTTCAAGATGACAATGTAGGAAAACACTGAACTTTCCTCCTCCACAGAACACACCAAACTACACCTATTAATAGAATAATTCCTCCTGAAGAAGAACTGAGGGCTGACTGAACAGCTACTGAACAACCAAAGAGAGAGAGAATGGCAAGAGAACAGCAAGAGAGACAGAGATACAGGAACAAAGGGAACCCCCACCCCTGACACTGCGAATGGCAGTGGAGAGGGATAGACTGAGGGACCAGAAACAGATCCCTCTGTCCTTGGGCATAGAAACAAAAGCCATGGTTTAAAAGCAACTAGCATATAAAAGAGACAATACTAGAACTTTGCCAAATGGCAGAGGAGCTGCAGGAAGGCCCACCAGGTCAGAGGGATTGGAGAATGACATGATTTACATTCCCACCCCACCTTAAAAGCTTCGACCTGAGCAGGGTCTGGACACCATATTGGGCAAGTCCAGTTGTTTCAGTAAGCTTGCAACTTCAGCAAGCCCAGGGTCCACAAACCCACACCATCTCTACTTGTGCTGGGGCACAGAAAATGAAGCTAGGATTTGAAAGGCTGCAGAGCTATGGGAATGCTCTCCCCCATTCAACCTAAAAAGCTCAGACTAGAGCAGGGCTTGGAAACCCTAAGGGGCAGGTTTGGATGCCATAGTTAGTGGGTCCCAATGCCATAACTGCTGGTCAGATCATTATAGAAAGCTTGTGAGCTCAGCAAGTGTAGAGTTCACAAGCCCACACTGGTCCTAGCCACATTGGGACATAGAAAAAAAGCTGCAGTTTAAAAGGGCTGAGGGGCTTAAGGAACACTCTCCCCCCCACCCCTTAAAAGCCCAGGCTGGAGTAGGGTCTGGATGCCATAAGAGATGGGTCCAATGCCATAACTGGGGAGGTGGGTCATCATAGGGAGATAATGACCTCAACAAGTCCAGGATCCTCAAGCCCACACTAGCCCTGGTTGTGCAGGGGCACAGAAAAAAAAAAAAAAAAAAAAAAAAGCTGTGGTTTAAAAGGGCCAAGGAGGGGCACCTGGGTGGCTAAGTAAGTTAAGCATCTGACTTCAGCTCAGGTCATAATCTCAGAGTCCTGGAATTGAGCCCCACATTGGGCTCTGTGCTCAGCGGGAAGTGTGCTTGTCTTTCTCCCTTTGCGCCTCCCCCTGCTTGTGCTCTCTCTCTCTCTCAAATAAATAAATAAAATCTCAAAAAACATTTTTTGAAATAAAAAAATAAATAAATAAAAGGGCCAAGGAACTGTGGGAATGCTCTCTCCCCACTACCTTAAAAGCCCAGACCAGAACAAGGTCCAGCTCACAGTGAGCTTGTGACCTCAGTGAGCCCAGGTCCACAAGCTCAGTCAGTTGTGCTGTGGTGCTAGGGCACAGAAAACAAGCTGCAGTGTTGTGTGTTTTTTGCTTTGTTTTATTTTGCTTTACTTTTTAAAATTTGTCTTGTTTTATTTTTATTTTTTTCTTTTTGGTTTTGTCCTTTTCTTTCTTCTCCTTTTTTTTCTTTTCTTCCTTTACTTTATTATTTTTAATTTTTTAATTCTTTCTATAAAAAGCCATGGTTTAAAAGAGTAATGAACATATATAGCTATCACTCCAACCAGCCAGCAAAAGTCACCAAGCACACACAGTCTGCATAGGGGGCCACCCACATCCAGAACACCCCCTTCAACTTTAGGAAAAGTAGCTATTTCACCTAATCTGTAGAAACAAACACAGAAAGTCAAAGAGAATAGGGAGACAGAGGAATATGCTCCAAAAGAAAGAACAAGAAAAATAATCTCAGAAAAAGAATTAAATGAAACAGAGATAATCAATATGTCTGTTGAAGAATTTAAAGTAGGGGCACCTGTGTGGCTCAGTCCATTAAGTGTCTGCCTTCAGCTCAGGTCATGATCTCAGGGTCCTGGGATTGAGCCTTGTGTTGGGCTCCCTGCTCAGCTGGGAGCTTGCTTTTCCCTCTCCTCCCTGCTCGTGCTTTCTCTCACTATCTCTCTCTCTCAAATAAATAAATAAAATCTTAAAAAAAAAAAAAAAGAATTTAAAGTAATGAGAGTAAAGATACTGGGAGAAAAAGAGAAAAGAATGGAAGAACTCAGTGAGACATTCTATAAAGAGCTAGAAAATATTAAAAAGAATCAATCAGAGTTGAAGAATACAGTAACTGAAATAAAAATCACACCAGAGGGAATCAACACTAGATTAGAGGATGCAGAAGAATGTATCAGTGATCTGAAAGATAGGGTAATGGATGCATGCACCTGAACAGGAAACAGAGAAAATAATTAAAAAAAATAAGGATAGATTAAGAAATCTTTTGGGCAACATCAAGCAAAAAAAAAAAAAAAAAATCACATTGTAGGGATCAAGAAGAAGAGATAGAGAAAAGTGTAGAAAAGTTATTTGAAGGAATAATAACTGAAAGATTCCCTACCCTAAAGAAAGAAACAGACATCCAAGTCCAAGAAGCCCAGAGAGTTCCAAATAAGATAAGCCCAAGGAGTCCTATGCCACAGCACATAATAATTAAAATGTCAAAGATTAAAGAAAAAGAAAGAATCTTAAAAGCAGCAAGAGAGGAACAAAATATTACCTACAGGGGAAAAGCCTGTAAAACTAGTAGCTTATTTTTCAGCAGAAATTTTGCAACCCAGACGAGTGTGGCATGATATACACAAAGTGCTAAAAGAAAAATACTTACAACCAAAAATACCTGGCAGGATTGTCATTCAGATTTGAAGGAGAGATAAAGAGTTTCCCAGATAAACAAAAGATGAAGGAGTTTATTACCACTAAACCAACCTTACAAGAAATGTTAAAGGGACTTCTTTAGATGGAAAACAAATGGCCATAATTAGACATAAGAAAAATATGAAGAAAAGGTGTAAAATATAAGAGCATATACATAAAATGTGGAGAAAGGAGTAAAAGAGAAGAGGAAAAAGAAAAAGAGAAAAAGATTTTTTCTTTTTCTGTTTTCTTTTCTTTCTTTCTTCCTCTTTCTTTCTTTCTCTTTCTTTCTTCTTTCTTTCTTTTAGAATGTATTTGAACTTAATGTATGTTATGAACCTCATGGTAACCACAAACACAGAACACAAAAAATAATAGATACACAAAAAAATAAAGAGAAAGAAAGCCACAAAACACTACTCATCAATCACAAAGAAAAAGAGCAAGAGAAGAAGAAAGGAACAAAGAACTACAAAAACAACCCAAAAGCAAATTTTAAAAATGGCAATAACTACATATCTATCACTAACTACTTTAGATGTAAGTGCCCTAAATTCTCCAATCAAAATACACAGAGTGGAAGAATGGATACAAAAAAACAAGATGCATCTATGTGCTGCCTTGAAGAGACTTAACTCAGACCTAAAGATGCATACAGACTGAAAGTGAAGGGATGGAAAAATATTTACCATACAAATGGAAGTGAAAAAAAGTCAGGGGCAGCAATACTTAGATAAAATGGACTTTAAAATAAAGAATGTAACAAGAGACAGAAAAGGGCATTACATATAATAAAGAATCAATCCAACAAAAGGCTATAACAATTATAAATATCTATGTATCCAACACTGGAGCACCTAAATACATAAAGCAAATATTAATAGACATAAAGAGAGAAATTGATGGTAATACAATAATAGTGTGGGACTTTAACACTCCACTTACATCAATAAATAGATCACCCACACAGAAAATTAATAAGGAAACATTGTCTTTGAGTAGCACATTGAACCAGATGGACATAACAGATATATACACAACATTCCATTCTCTCCAAAGACAAAAGAATACACATTCTTTTCAAGTGCACATGAAACAGTCTCCAGAGTAGATCACGTATTAGGCTATACAACAAGTTTCAATAAATTTAAGAAGATTTAAATCATACCATGCATCTTTTCCAACCACAACAGTATGAAACTAGAAATAAATAACAAGAAAAAAAACTGGAAAAACACAAACATGTATCCACACGATACAACACGATAATAAACAACAAATAGGTCAATAAAGCAATAAAGAAGAAACTAAAAAAATATATGGAGACAAATGAGAATGAAAACACAATGGTCCAAAATCTCTGGAACACAGCAAAAACAGTTCTGACAGGGAAGTATATAGCAAATACAGGCCTACCTCAAGAACAAGAAACAACTCAAATAAATAATCTAACCTTACACCTAAGGGAACTAGAAAAAGAAGAACAAACAAAACAAACCCAAGGTGAGTAGAGAAAGGAAATAATAAAGATCACAGTAGAAATAAATGATGTAGCAACTAAAAAGAAAAAAATCAATGAAACTGAAAGCTTGTTCTTTGAAATGATAAAATTGACAGACTCTTAGCCAGACTCATCAAGAAAAAAGAGAAAGGACCAAAACAAATAAAATCAGAAATGAGAGAGGAGAATAACAACTGATACCACAGAAATACAAAGGATTATAAGAGGATACTATGAAAAATTATATGCCAACAAACTGGACAGCCTAGAAGAAATGGATAAATTCCTGGAAACACACAATCTTCCAAAACTGAACCAGGAAGAAATAGAAATTGAACAGACCGATCGTAAGTAATGAAATTGAGTCAATGATCAAGAAAACTACCAAACAATAAAAGTTCAGGACCAGATAGATTCACAGGTGAATTCTACCAGACATTTAAAGAAGAGTTAATACCTATTCTCTTCACACTATTCCAAAAGATGGAGAGGAAGGAAGGTTTCCAAATACATTCTATGAGACCAGCATTACCCTGATACCAAAACAGGCAAAGACATACACACACACACACCAAAAAACAAAAAACCCACTGCCGGCCAATACTTCTGATGAATATAGGTGCAAAAATCCTCAACAAAATACTGGCAAACTGAACCCAACAATACATTAAAAAGATCATTGACCAGATCAGGTGAGATTTATTCCTGGGATGCAAGGATTCAGTATTTGCAAATCAATCAATGTCAAACAGCACTTCAACAAAACTAAGGATAAAAATCCTATGATCATCTCAATAGATGCAAGAAAACAATTTGACAAGATTAAACATCCATTTATCTATCTATCTATCTATCTATTTATTTATTTATTTATTTTTGATGTAGTGTGCCATGATTCATTGTTTGTGTATAACACCCAGGGCTCCATTCAGTACATGCCCTCTTTAATACCCATCACCGGGCTAACCCATCCCCCCACCCCCGCCCCTCTAGAACCCTCAGTTTGTTTCTCAGAGTCCATAGTCTCTCATGGTTTGTCTCCCCCTCTGATTTCCCCCCCTTAATTTTTCCCTTCCTGCTATCTTCTTTTTTTTTTTTAATATATAATGTATTATTTGTTTCAGAGGTACAGCTCTGTGATTCAACAGTCTTACACAATTCACAGTGCTCACCATAGCACATACCCTCCCTCGTGTCTATCACCCAGCCACCCCATCCCTCCCACCCCACCCCCCACTCCAGCAACCCTCAGTTTGTTTCCTGAGACTAAGAATTCCTCATATCCATGAGATCATATTATACATGTCTTTCTCTGATTGAATTATTTCACTCAGCATAATACCCTCCAGTTCCATCCATGTTGTTGCAAATGACAAGATTTCATTCCTTTTGATGGCTGCATAATATTCCATTGTATATATATATATACCACATCTTCTTTATCCATTCATCTGTCGATGGACATCTTGGCTCTTTCCACAGTTTGGCTATTGTGGACATTGCTGCTATAAACATTGGGGTGCACGTACCCCTTTGGATCCCTACATTTGCATCTTTGGGGTAAATACCCAGTAGTGCAATTGCTGGGTCATATGGTAGCTTTATTTTCAACTTTTTGAGGAACCTCCATACTGTTTTCCAGGGTGGCTGCACCAGCTTGCATTCCCACCAACAGTGTAGGAGGGTTCCCCTTTCTCCGCTTTATGATAAAAACTCTCAACAAAACGGGGTTAGAAGGAACATACCTCAACATAATAAAGCCATATATGAAAAACCCACAGCTAACATCATCCTCAATGGTGAAAAACTGAGGGCTTTCCCTGTAAGTCAAGAACACACAAGGATGTCCACTCTCACCACTTTTATTCAACATAGTACTGGAAGTCCTAGCCACAGCAGACAATGAAAAGGAATAAGAGGCATCCATATTGGTAAAGAAGAAGTTAAACTGTCACTACTTGCAGACAACATGATACCATACATAGAAAATCCTACAGACTACACCAAAAAAAAAAAAAAAATGACTAGAATAAACAAATTCAGTAAAGTGGCAGGATACAAAATTAATACCGAGAAATTGGGAGCATTTTTATACACTAACAATGAATAGCAGGAAGAGAAATTAAGAAAACAATCCCATTTGCAATTGTCCCCAAAAGAATAAAATACCTAAGAATAAACTTAACTAAAGAGGTGAGAGACTTGTATTCTGAAAACTAGAAAACACTGATAAAAGAAGATGAATATGACACAAACAAATGTGAAGATATTCCATTCTCATCAATTAGAAGAACTAATATTGTCAAAATCTTCATATAACCCAAAGCAACCTATAGATTCAATGTAACTCCCATCAAAATACCAACAGCATTTTCCAGAAAAATAGAGCAAATAATACTAAAATTTGTATGGAACCACAGCCAAAGCAATCCTGAGAAAGAACAAAACTGGAGGTATTGCAATTCTGGATTTCAAGATATACTACAAACTTGTAGCAATCAAAACAGTATGGTACTGGCAGAAAAAGAGGCACATAGATGAACAGAACAAAATAGAGACCCCAGAAATAAAACCACAATTATATGGTCAATTAATCTATGACAAAGGAGGCAAGAATACACAATGGGGAAAAGATAATCTTTTCAATAAATGGTGCTGGGAAAACTGGACAGCTACGTGTAAAAGAATGAAACTGGACTACTTTCTAACACCATACACAAAAATAAACTCAAAATGAGTAAAGACTTAAATGTGAGACCTGAAACCATAAAAATGCTACAAGGGAACACAGGTGGTAACTTCTCTGACATGGGCTGTAGCAACACTTTTCTAGATATGTTTCCTAAGGCAAAGGAAACAAAAGTAAAAATAAACTATTGGGACTACATGAAAATAAAAAGCTTTTGCACAGCAAAGGAAACAATCAGTAAAACTAAAAGGCAACCTACTGAATGGGAGAAGATATTTGCAAATGATACATCAGATAAAATGTTAATATCCAAAATATATAAAGAACTTGTATATACAACTCAACACCAAAAAGACAAACAATCACATTAAAAAACGGACATAGGACCTGAATAGACATTTTTCTAAAGACATACAGATGGCCAACAGACACATGAAAAATGCTCAACATCACCAAACATCAGGGAAATACAAATCAAAACCACAATGAGATATCACCACATACCTGTTAGAATGGCTAAGATCAAGAAGATAAGAAACAAGTGTTGACAAGGATGTGGAAAATAAAGGAACCCTTATGCACTGTTAGTGAGGATGTAAACTGGTACAGCCACTGTGGAAAACAGTCTGGAGGTCCCTCAAAAAGTTAAAATAAAATACCATATGATCTAATAATTTCACTACTGGGCATTTACCCAGGGAAAATGAAAACACTAACTCATAAAGACATATGCACCCCTACGTTCATTATAGCATTATTTAATATTGCCAAGATATGAAAGCAACCTGAGTGTCCATCAATAGATGAATGGATAAGGAAAATGTTGTGTACACACACACACACACACACACACACACACACACACACACACACGGGATGGAATATTACATAGCCATAAAAAAGGGATGAAATTGTGCCATTTGAGACAACATGGATAGACCGTATTGTATTATACTAAGTGAAGTAAGTCAAACTGAGAAAGACAAATACCATATGATTCCACTCATAAATGGAATAAAAAAATAAATAAACAAAAAGAAGAATCTGCACTATAAATACAGAGAACAAATTGACTGTGACCAGAGGGGAAGGGTCTGGGGGCTGGACAAAGTGGATGAAGGGGAGAGGGTAAATACTGGCCTCCAGTTACGGGATGAGTAAATCATTGGAATAAAAAGCAGAGCATAAGGAGTACACTCAGTGATATTATAATAGAGATATAATGGGACAGATGGTAGCTATATTTGTGGTGAACATAGCATAGTGTATAAACTTGTCAAATCACTAAGCTGTACACCTGAAACTAATGTAACATCATGCATCAACTCTACTCAAACATATATATATATATATATTTTTTTTTTTTTTTTTAAGTCACTTGCAGTTACCATGCCTTATTATTACTGAGACTGGCATTTTGTGTAACTAGTTTTAATCACTTTTGCATAGAATGACTAGTAGAATTTGAAAAGCTCTACTAAAGAATATGCAGCCTATTATGCTCTAAGTCAGAATTTAGGCACTACAGATGTATATTAATATTTATTATGCAAAATGTGCACATTGTTACCTACCAGTTAAAATAAAAAATAAAAGTTGCATTCATAATATTGAAACCATGTTTGAATGTTAATATCTGTTAAAAAGAATAATTGTAATCTTCTAAAGTATTTCCATTTTATGATACAATTTATCAGTTTGCAAATGCTTTCTCTGAGCAAAATTTAAGGGTTTTAATTGTAACAGGTTTTTATTTGGGAATGTCTTCTGATATTAGGTATATTAATGTAGAAAAAAGTTACTTATCCAAAAATAGAACATTCTAATATTCAAATAATTTTATTTTGTAGTTATAAGATTAATAGGGCCTGTTCGACTCATGTTGTATTTTGTTTTATGTAAGATGGTATCATTTTGCTTTTTTATTAATACAGAAATGTTTTGTTTAAATAAATAAATAACTTGAATGAAAAAAATATTTCTATTGTCCGTAAAGAGATGAAAGTTACTTAAGACCTGAAAAATGTGAAAAGGAAGACTTGAAAAAAAATTGTGAGGCAGAACATGTAGTCCTCACTAGTCTATTACAAGGCCCACACAACCACTGAGGAAACTGATTCTACCCAAGCTTCTGAGGGGTTCCCCCTTACCCCCACAATCCAACACTGGACAAAATGAGAAATCAAGGAAAGGGAAATTTGGAAGTTTAATCTCTTTGGGTTTATATTTAGATATAATCTCTCCTTTTGTTAGAGGTTCTATAAAATTAAAAAAATATTGGCATTGTATTTTTGAGCATCTTTAAGTTGTCATATGTTGTAATTGCATAATTCTGATGAAACATATTGGCTATTCATAATTTGAGGTGAGAAATAAAAAACAGTGGATTTCTAGCTTAGGGTATTGCAAGGCCCTGGAGTTCTTTCATGCACTACCCTAACCTATTTCAATGCCCCCTGTCCAATAGATTGTTCTGTGATGATGCAATTATGTTCTATCTGTTCTATTCTAAAATGTATCCACTGGCTACATCTGGCTATTGGGCACTTGAAATGTGCCTAGTGTTATTGGGGCACTGAATCCTTATTTAATTTGATTTTATTTAATTTGAACCTAAATAGCCATATGCAGCCAATGGTCACTGTATTGGACAGTGCAGCTTTAGAAGTAAAATTACACTTCTCACCAGATACACAGAGGAGCAGTGTCATTCTCAGCTTTATGGATAAAGAGCAGAACTTCCTGTGAACCAACAATGTCCTCCTCCATAGGGGCCCGACTTAACTCTGGTGAGCTATAGGGCTAATTGTTAAATCTAGACGGGTTAAGGGAACAAAAAGAGCATGGTGGGGATGGGGTGGGATTTCCATTCCTCAGGATTCTTATTTTTAAAAAAGAATTGTACTAGAGTAATACTCCTGACTTTCTCTTCCTTCCTCACTCACTTGAGCTTCTCACTCTGTTTTGAATCAGAAGAAACTGTGCATTTTTTTCTGCTTCCTATCTTGTGGTAATCTTATAACAATGGGCTCTGCATTTGCCCAGCTCAATCAGACTGGGTGGCTAAATTTAATTCTAGAATGAAATATTAAAAGCTCAATCTAGCATCAAATATGCCGTATCATCCAATCAAGATTTTATCAGCAATAAAGCTGTTACTTAGAGCTCCATTTGTCTGATTTCTCTACTAATCACTTACTTCCAAAACATGAAAGGCAAAGAAAAACAACTTATTGACCACTCCCTTCCTCAGAACTTCAACACTATTTCTGATCATTTAATGGCTTTATTATTTAAGAATTTGCCTCTGTGGTGGACTGTCTTTTCTGGGAGAGACTACTTGAATGATATTTTTAGGCATATATACAAGCTATGTGGGCATCGGTCTGCATCGAGGCAGCCATGAACCAGAGGAGTACATCGTATGAAAGTGCTTTGTACTGAGATTAAAGAAAGCCTTTCCCGACCTCCTTGAGTTGGTCCGTTCTACGTTATTTGCTTTTATGGTATCCATTCTCCTTTGTGATACATTACATCTTAATCTGTGGGATTCATTAATGGAGAATTTACAGATCCTACTAGAGCGTATGCTATACAAATTTCATAAGGAAAGAGACTTAAGTGTATCTCTAGTTATCATTTATCTCCAACACTTGGAATAATAACTGGCATATAGATGATATGCTCAATAAATGAATAATGCAATATTTTATTTAATGACAAGATTATCCTTAGCATGAGCAGAGATAATGATGCAAATTTAATTTTTGGCTTCTTTTATGCATAGTCCCCAGAAATAAGGGTCCTGCAAAAGGAGAACTCTTGTTTGGAGGAGTGTAATAGTTTCCAGAAATACAAAACTAATAATGGTCATAATGATAGGAACCAATAATATTGACTAGACTCATGCTATTCTTCTGCTTCTGTTCCACAGATTAATGTAAAGGGTCTGACAATAGAGTTAGCTAGATAATTCAAAGTACATAATCACGATGCTCAGGCCACAAAAACAAACTTGTGTTGACTGTCCTTATGTTCTGATACTGTGCCGAGTATTCTAGAAAACACAATAGAGTCAGGATAGAAAGAGTTTTTTGAACTTTTTTTTAAATCACTTTGCCATAATTACCCCCCCCCCCATGACATTTGATTCATACAGCAAAGGTCAATGAGAACTCTCTGTGAGTGGATATTACTCATGGAACTAAGAGACAGAAATACCTGATATTCCTTCTTAGGTTTCTACTTTTGCATCAGAGTTTCCCTAGGTCCTAGTCAAGTCGGTAAACTTGAAATCTTGTGCTTTATGGGCTAATGTAGAGCCATGTGCATATTTTGGATCAAACTGAAAAACAAAGAGCTAAGGCAGAATTAATATAACTATACAATTACAGGCAATGGGGAAAGACACCTGCTCTAAAGTGATGAGCAACAACCAGAATAGATTTTTAAAATTCAGGAACACTCACTCATTAGCAATTCTTAGAAATTCTTGGAGAGAGACCTAAATTTCTTAAATAGAATGTGGTCTCAAGATTATTGCTACTTGAATACTAAAGGAAAATGTGGTACTAAAAAGATGACCTCTACCCATAGAATCCAGGGCTCCAGATTAAACAGGGCCAGGATGGGGTCTGGGAATCTCTAGACTACTTCTTGGGAATATGAATCTTAGTGATGGAGCAGCTGATAAGGATGAGAGAACATTGTGCATCATAACAGGGTTACTGTAGAAATATTGGAAAAATTCTCCTGTCTTAGAACATCACATATTGTTCTTTTAGCACTGTATCTTAAGAAGAGTACTTTAAACTTAAAAAGAACCAGAAATAGCACCTAAAGCCATCAGGTGAGTGATGTATGAGGGCTGCCATATGCAGTCAGATTAAAATGGAAAATTTTTGCTATCTTGGAAACAGAAGCTGATAAATAATAGCAACATAAAAAGGAGCGGCCT
Organism: Phoca vitulina; assembly: GCF_004348235.1. Lineage (NCBI taxonomy): Eukaryota > Metazoa > Chordata > Mammalia > Carnivora > Phocidae > Phoca > Phoca vitulina. The sequence goes on from NW_022589717.1 coordinate 19,525,673, forward strand.
AAAAATCAATATAATTTAAATTTTTAAAAAAGATTTTATTATTTATTTGTCAGAGAGAGAGAGCACAAGCAGGGGGAGCGGCAGAGGCAGAAGGAGAAGCAGGCTTCCTGCTGAGCAAGGAGCCTGATGTGGGACTCAATCTCAGGACCCCAGGATCATGACCTGAGCCAAAAGCAGATGCTTAACTGACTGAGCCACCCAGGTGTCCCATAATTTACAAATTTAATATAGATTTGTTCAACAAATTTTGGAGCATTAGGGTAAAAACGTATGCTTTAAGTAAATAAGATAATCAGTATTTATTAACACCAATTAAAAAGTCATGGAAATAGAAATTCATTCTGACTATATACATACATCTCACAAGAATTTGTCAAGTATATGAAGACATAAGCCACAGACAATGATTAAAGGAAATCTTAGACATAGACAAGTTGAAAGCACAACTTCTAATATTTTTACCTTAATGCATCCAATGGCAATTAAACACTAGAATTAGAAGAGCCTGAGTATATTACCAATTAAATTCCAGAATATTTTAAAAAGTAATTTAAACAATAACTGATAACAAATTTTCTGAAAGAAAACATCAGTAAATTAAATAATTCTTTAGAAAAAGGTCTCTTTGTTCAAATATTGTGGAAACAATTGCAATTAGGGGTCTTATATTTAGATGTTGATTAATAATGATTTCTACTGTAAAAAATAAGTAATCAGGGGGAACTGAAGTTATCATAATGTTAATTTGTCATTTGGGGCACTAAAGCAGAGATTCCTGTCTGCAGAGAATCTTTGTTTTGTATGAGATTGCAAGAGATTAGTCTGCTCCTTTAGAGGGGATGGAAATAGCTTTCAGAGAAGGTATGCAGATATATTTTTAACCTGACACTAAGAGAGATACTACATTACGTTAATAGAGGAGACTGTGATCTTAGGCCAGAAAGAACAAAGCATAGCCTCAATCTTCATTTAAATGTTTTTAGGAGCACCTTGCTGGAGTGCAAATTTTCTCATTTAGAAATAAAACAAAACAAAACAAAAAAACCCCTCAGGTATTTAACTTTTAGGCTGACAAGTCTGAAGTCCAAGATGCAGACTGATTAGTCTATATCTCTGAGCTACGAAAACTAGTGAATAACATTTACTCAGAAAGAGATCTGTTTTTCAAAATCTGAGTTTTTGTAAACATCACATAGATCAATACCCCTTCATCATCTGAGAAGGAAAATAATTTGTTTTTCATAACATAAGACACTATCTCATTTGATCTTCAAGACAGTCCTAGAATGGATAAGAGGAGGTATCATGATTTCTATTTTATAAAATAAAGTCAATCTTTAAGAACTAGCAAATATATCAATAGCTGTCTATTTTTTAATGTCCACTGTATGAACTGGTTTAATGGGCCCTTAGCTAGGGTAAGGAATTGGGATTTGAATGGATCTGTCTGATTCTGAACCCATACTCTTAACCCACTATATTTTAAATTTCCTGTCCAAGGTAGCATGCATTTACTACTACAACTAACAATTAAACTCCCTAACTAGTGTTCTTCTAATTATACAAATTGCCTCCCACATCCATCCACAACTAAATAGTGTGAATAAGGCTGGCACCAGCTAGCCATTCACTAAATTCTTTTCCTTTTGTTCCTATGTACACACCTAGATTACACTTTCTTCCAGACTTCTGTGTAATTCCATATAGCCACATGACTGAGATCTGGTTGATAGTGTGTAGATAGATGCTTTGTACATTTATTTCAGACCTGACCTAGTAATTCTCCTTCTCCTTGTTCTTCCACACAAAAGGAAAGATCTTTTTTTTTTTTTCAAAGATTTTATTTATTTATTTGACAGAGAGAGACACAGTGAGATTGGGAACACAAGCAGGGGAAGTGAGAGAGGGAGAAGCAGGCTTCCGGCGGAGCAGGGAGCCCGATGCGGGGCTCGATCCCAGGACCCCAGGATCATGACCTGAGCCGAAGGCAGACACTTAACGACTGAGCCACCCAGGCGCCCCAAAAGGAAAGATCTTATTTCCCTATATTACCATATAGTCGAAGGCCTTCTACCTACCAAGAATGGTCAGACTGCAATTTGTATGAAAAGAAGAAATAAACTTTTATTCCTATAAACTAGTAAAATTTTAGAACTTCCAAAGGGATTGTAACATTTCATACTCCCACCAGCAAAGTATGAGAAGTCCAGTTGTTTTATATTCTCACCAATATTTGGTGCTACTCATCTTCCTAGTGTTAGATATTCAGTCCATATGTAGTGATACATATGGCTTTAATTTGCATTTCCTGATAACTTGTAATTTTAAGCATTTTCCATGTTCATCACTCATTTGTTACATGTTCATTTGAAACTCCCTATTCCAATCTTTTCCCCATTTTTAATTGGGAAGTTTATCTTTTCATTATTGTATGACAGCAGCATTTATATTCTGGATATAATCTTTTGTCAAATATATTTTTGTTGGAATTTTTTTTTTGTCAAGAATATTTTTTTCCTATCTGTGACTTACCATTTCATTTTCCTAATGGTAATTTTTCAAACAATATGTTTTACACATTTTTAAACTCTAATTATCAGGTTTTGTATAGCTTGTGCTTTTTTACCATATATTAGAAATCATTTCCAGCAAAAGTTCATGAGAAAAATCTACTTTGTTTGCTTATAGAAGGTTTACATTATAGCACTTGCAATTTAGAATATCGTTCATCTAGTAAGAGTAGCTCGTGTTCATTTTGTTACCTAAATTTATTCAGTTCCAACAACATTTATTGCAAAGAATTTTCTCAATGATTGCCTCGGTGCCTATATTAAAAATCAATTGACTATTATATGTAGGTCTATTTCTAGACACACTGTGATCCCCTGACATATTTGTCTATATGTATGACACCAGATGCTATCTGGATCTTGATAGCATTACAGTAAATATTAAAATTAGGGACTAAGATATTTTGTCTATTCTAGGTCTTGTCTATTTCCATAAAATTTTAGTATCAGCTTGTCAATTTCTACCTCCAAAGAAGTCTTCTGAGATTTTAATTGGGACTGCATTTAATTTAGATCAGTTTTGGGAGAAAAGACTTCTTAATTGAGTTAATCCATAAACATGGATTAAAGATTTTCTTTAAATTCTCTAAGCAAAATTTTATAATTTTCATTTCAGAAGTCTTACACATATTTTATTAAATATCCCTGAATATTTTATATTTGGGGAATGCTTTTATAAATAATGTATCCAAAATTTATCTTCTAATAGTTTCTGCATATATATACAAATAGATATGTATAAAATTGTCCCTGTACCCTATGACCTTTCTATATTCATTTATTATTTCTAGTAGTGGAAATTAAGATTTCTTTTTTAAATTTTTTTAAATTTCATTTATTTATTTATTTAAAGATTTTATTTATTTGAGAGAAATAGAGAGAGAGAGAAAACGAGCGGGGGGGAGGGGCAGAAGGAGAGGGAGAAGCAGGCTTCCCACTGAGCAGCGAGCCTGATGCGGGACTCTATCCCAGAACCCTGAGATCAGGACCTGAGCTGAAGGAAGACGCTTAACTGACTGAGCCACCCAGGCACCCCAGAAATTAAGATTTCTTACATACATATATCTTTTCTGAATAAAGACAATTTTAATTATTTCTTTGAGTTTTTATGACTTTTGTATCTTTTATATTTTTTTCTTGTCTTTTTGCATTGACTAGGACCTCCAGTACAATGTTGAATAGAAAACATATACTTGTTCCTGATCTTAGCTGGAAAGTATTCAACATTTTAATTTTAAATATGATGTTTCCTGTAGAGTTTTTATTATGAATGGTGTTGAATTTTTCAAATGTTTATCCTATATCTATTGAGTTGTTCATATAATTTCTTCCTTTTTCTGCTAATGTGGTGTAATATATGATTAATTCTTGAATATTAAAACAATCTGCATTCCTGGGACAAACTCCAAATGCTCATATTATTCTTTTTTATATATAATGGAATTATTTTGCCAATATTTTGTTAAGGATTTCTTGTCTCTGTTCATGAGGGATAATGATACATAGTTTCTTTTAATGTCTTTAGTTTTGCAATCACGATGTCTTCATAAAGTTGGTTGTGAAGTGTTCATTCTTCTTACATTTTATGAAAATTTGTATGAGATTGGAATTTTTTCCTCCTTAAATATATAATATAATTCATCAGTGAAGTCACATTAGCCTGGAGTTTTCTCTATGGGAAGGTTTTGAATTACAAGTGTAATTTGTTTACCAAATATATGACTGCTCATATCTTGTATTTCCTCTTGTGTCAGTATTGACAAGGTGACTTTTTTTAATGTTTAATTTTCAAAAAATTTTAAAAGACTTTAATTTTAAGTAATCCCTATACCCAATGTGGGACTTAAACTCACAACCCCAAGACCATGAGTCGCATGCTCTACTGACTGAGACAGCCAGATGCCCCAATAAGCTGATTTTTAAATAAATCCTCCATTTCATTTAAAATTGTCCACTTTTTGTAACATTCCCTTGTATTTCTCTTAATATCTTTAGGATATGTACTATTATCCTCTTTCAAGTCCAATATTTATAATTTGCACTTCCCGTTTTCCTGATCAGTCTTGGTAGAGGCTTATCAATTTGACTAATCCTTTGAAAAAAAAAAAACAATACTGAGCCCTTGAACTTTTTGTCTTTTTTTTATTTTATTGATTTTCTGACTTGTTTATTATTTCCTTTATTCAACTTCAGTTTTAATTTACTCTCCCTTTTTTAGCTTCTTAATGTGAAAAGTTAGGTCACTAATTTGAAGTGTTTCTTCTGTTCTAATATAAACATTTAAAAGCTTTCATTTGTTTCTAAATACTACTCTAGCTGCATCCCACAAATGTTATGTTGTGTTTTAATTTTTACTTAGATTAAAGCATTTTCTAATTTCTCCTGGGAATTCTTCTTTGTGCCCTAAGTTACTCAGATATGTGCTACTTAATTCCCAAATATTTGGTTAGTTTCCAGGTCTCTTATGTTTTTTCTAACTTAATTCCACTGTACATATTATGATCAGAGAAACTATTGTGTAAAATGTCAATCTTTTGAAACCTTTTGAAACTCCTTTTATGGCCCAACATATGATCTATTTTGGTGAGTGCTCCATAAGTCCTGGAGAAGTGTGTGCTCTGCAGATGTTGAGAATAGTATTATACAAATATAAATTAGATCAACTTGATGGTGATTTCAGGTTTTTAATAGACTTAATGATTTTTTTTTTTTTGGTATAGTGGTTCCATCAATTCCTGAAAGGCAATATTAAAAATATTAACTATGACTAAGCATTTGTGTATTCTTTAGTTCTGCCAATTTTTGCTTCATGCATTTTAAGCTCTGTTATTCAAGTGCATACATATGTAGAATAGTTATGTCATCTTATATATTGACCTTTCTATGATTATGAAATATTTCTTCTTTTCAAGTAATAATCCTAGTCTTGAAGTTACTTTGATTTCAATATAGGTACATCAGCTTTCAAATTTCTGATTACTGTTTCATATTTTCCCATCCTTTTACTTCAACATATATGGGTCTTTATATTAAGAGTTCATCTCTTATAGATGGCATATATTTTATTTTATTCTGTTGCATTTGTATTGAATTTTATAACCCTTTGTATAATGTTTTTAAATAATATCTTTAAATATTATAATTTACATCCTTAATTTATCATACTCTACTATTACTGTATCACTTCAGGTAAAATGTAAGAATCTTACAACAGCATAATCCCATTTGCCCTCCCCCCCTTTGTTCTATTGTTGTCATATCTTATAAATATTGTCCACAGAAAATATTATTTTTGTTCTAAATGGTCAGCTTTCAGTTAAAGAAAATAATAAAAATATAAAATGTAGGCTTTCATATTTACCAACATATTTATGGTTTCTAGCGCTGTTCATTCTTTCCTGTTGACAAAGGTCTCTATCTGGCATCGCTTGCCTTTAGCCAGCAGAACCAATTTTAACCTTTCTTTTGTAGTGCAACTCTGCAGAGAAAGAATTCCCTCAAATGTGATTTTACCCTTAGTTTTGTTGCATATATTTTTGGATATGGAATACTGATTGAAGTTTTGTTTTCTTTTTAAAACTTTAAGGGTATTATTTTATTGTTTTCTAGTTGCCATTGTTTCTGATAAGAAAAATCATCCATAATTTGTGTCGTGGTTCTCTTATGTGTAATGTGCACTTTCTCTCTGGCTCCTCCGAATATTTTTTCTTTATCTTTGGTTTTCAGCAGTTTAGCTTTGTGACTAGAGGTGATTCCTTTTGTACTCAAGCTACTTGTGTTTTTGTTTTTTTTTGTTTTTTTGTTTTTTTAGTTTCTTGGTTCTATAGGTTTTGTTGTCTTCAGCAAATTTGGGAAGTTTTTGAACTATTATTTATTTCAACATTTTATTGCCCCAATGTTTTCTCTTTTTCTGGGACTCTATTTTCACCTACTAGACCTTTTAATATTACTTTACATGTAACTGAAATTGTGTTTACCTAAAAACAAACACCTTCTTTTTCTTTGTTCTTCAAATTGGGTAATTTCTGTTGATCTGTCTTGTTCACTTACCCTTCATTCTGCAGTTTCAACCTTCTGTTAATCCCATCCACTGATACTTTTTTTTTTTTTAAGATTTTATTTATTTATTTGACAGAGACACAGCGAGAGAGGGAACACAGGCAGAGGGAGCGGGAGAGGGAGAAGCGGGCCTCCCGCTGAGCAGGGAGCCTGATGCGGGGCTCGATCCCAGGACCTGGAATCATGACCTGAGCCGAAGGCAGACGCTTAACGACTGAGCCACCCAGGCGCCCCTCCACTGATACATTTTAAAGTTCAGATTTTCAGTTCTAGAATTTCAGTATGATCCTTTATCACTCACTTTTTCTATAGTTGCTTTAAACCCTTAAACATATTTATAAAAGGTATTTAAAATATTTAATATAAACAGGCTGTGATAAGAGCTGGTTTTAGCATTTTATTTTTCAACATCTTGGTCATCTGGGTTTCCGTTTTTGTTGACTACTTTTCCTTTTGATTCTAGGAAACATTTTCTTCCTTCTTCACATGACCAGTAATTTTCATTTTGTTTTGTTTTATGATAGCCACTGCAGATTTTACATTGAAAGGAGTCTTGGCTATGGTGTTTCCCATTAAAAAATATATAATTTTGACATGCAGATAAACTCTTGGAGGACCCTCCCAATCCTGTCCAGTTTGCTTTTTGCCCTTTGTTAGGGAAGATTTACCCTGATTTTGTTTTAAATCTAGGATGTGGCTCTTACTCTATGGTATGGCCCTTATTTCCAAAGCATAATCTTTCTGGGGTTTCAACTGATTGAGGTGTTCAGCAATGTTATTCTACTATGGATGACTGAGCAATCATTTCCTCTAACATTACACAATTTCTGGTATCTATATTCTACTCTTAGTCCCACATGAAATCTCACCCTATCCTTGCATCAGAAACCACAGCCTCAACTCAATGTTTGCCTTCTCTTCACAATGAGATCTCCACTCTCTGTGTAGGATTACTTTCCCGCTCCAAATCAGAAACACTGAAAAAATGTGAGGCTCACCTCACATTTTTTTTCCTTTTTATAAGTATCAAATTCTTGCCCTGTCTGTTGCTCGATTACAGCCGACAGTCATTTGTTATATTTTGTCTAGTCTGATGGTTGTTTACAGTAGAAGGATAACTTGAGAAACAGTTATTGTGTCATGGATGGAAGAAGTCTTATATCATAGGCATCTTAATGATGCATATTCTACAAAGGTCCAATGAAGTACTGAAAAAGTAGTATATCTCAAGTCTATTTTAAGATTATATATCTATCTACCAACAGATAGATATAGATATATCTCCAAGTTATTTACATAACAGTTGTATGTATCAATATATAGTGCCATTAGTAATGTAATGGAATACCAGTTTCTCTACAGAGTTATACACACTAAGTATTTTATTTTGTTTCATAATGAAACAAATTCAGGATAATGTGAATTCCATATTAATGTTTGAAAAGGCAGAGTAGCAAGTTGATATTTGCACCCCTCAAAAAATCAAAATTTTTCTCTGATTTCTGTTTTCCAGTAGCTTCCTTCTGCCTATAGCTATCCTGGATTCTCAGCCCACAGTTTACCCCAGGACCCTTAAGTGTCCATAGAAAAAGGGTTCTGGTAGCTTCTCATTGTCAGCTTGCCATTATAATTTTACCACAGGGTTTTCGACTGTTTTTAATTGTGATTGAGGTGATAATAATTTCACTTTCAGAGGCTTTTGGTTGAGAACCTTAGTTTCATTCAAAGCCTCAAAAAGTACTGCAAAATAAACCATCTGTGCATGTGAAGTCCCAAATTTCTCTAACTTTGCTATTTCCATGCTGAGTGAAATCTAAGACTTTATTGGAGTAGTGTTTTTCTTGGGTAAACCCCTGATTCTCAGCCTCCAGACCATATATGAAAATGCCACAGGAAAATAAAGAGCTGCTGTCTTCAGCTCACTTTGGAAAGACTTTCATCACTCCCGACTCTTGGTGTGTCTAGAACCCATTGGTTCCACAGCTTTCAGGTATCTTTGAAAATATGATTTTTATAATTTATCCACCTTTTATAGTTCTGTCAGCAGTTTTGTTGGCCTAACATGACTTACTACCTTCTATTTTGGCAGAAGTCCAGTTTTGCCATTTTTAAACTTTATTTTTTTAAGATTTTATTTATTTATTTATTTGAGAGAGAGAGAGAGAGACTGCGTGAGAGAGAGCAGGGGGGAGGAGCAAAAAGGGAGGGAGAGGGACAAGTAGACTCCCCATTGAGTGTGGAGCCCCATGTGGGGCTCAATCCCAGGACCGGAGATCATGACCCAGGGGGAACCAAGAGTCCACTGTTAAACCAACTAAGCCATCTAGGTGCCCCTGGTTTTGAACTTTATACAAGTAGAATTATATAATATATATTCTTTATTAGCATCCAGCTAATTTTGCTCAATATTATTTTTTAGATATTCATCCATTTCCTTGAATGTTTATTCTCATTACTATAGATTATTCCATTGCATGATTACACCAAATTTTATATATGCATTCTATGGTTAATGAGTATTTGAGGAATTTCTACTTTCTAGCTATAATGAATAGTGCTACTTTGAACATTCTTATAAACATCTTTTTCATAAATATATAAATGCACATTTGTTAAGTGTACATAGTAGTAGAAATTCTGGGTCATGTAGCTATTGTCAAACAGATTTCCAAGTGGAAATTTCCTACTTACATTTTCACCATTAGTGTATGAACGCTTTTATTTGTATTTCCTACTTACATTTTCACCATTAGTGTATGAAGGCTTTTATTTGTATATTTTTAATTGACTATATTTTCTCTCAGACCTTTGTCACATTCTTATTAAGTCATTGTTTTTCCTATTGTTTTATGTAAATCTTTTATATGATAAAGACATTAACCATCATATTTTCAGCAAATATATCCTCACATATTCTGTTCATTGTATTTTAATTTCAACTATGCCAAGCATAATGTGTAAATAACTAGATTATTCATACTTTGAATTATCTACATATCTCCCTCAGTCCTTACAGTAGATAATTAAGTTTTAATTTTATCACAATAAATTCCTTATCAACAGAATTACCTATCAATATTCAATATAATGGAAGGAAAGATGGCGGAGGAGTAGGGGACCCTATTTCAACTGGTCCCTGGAATTGAGCTGGATATCTACCAGACCACTCTGAGCACCCACAAAACCAGCCTGAGATGTAAGAAGATCTGGATCTCTACAAACAGAATATCGCAGGCGGTTGGTTTTGAGGTACGAAGCGGGGAGCCGTGATTCTGCGGGCAGATACGGAAGGATAAATGGCAGCGGGAGGGTGCCTGGTCGTGGGGATCCTACACCGCCGGTGAGCGACAGCCTCGCGCGCTGCGGACGGGGCACAGACTCGCAGACCGGTGGTGGCGGGGAAAGGACTTTAGGGCAGCCCCAGGGATGGAAACCCGAGCGGCAGGGTCGCACGGGCAAACTGGGAGCGGCTGGCGGTTTTAGAAGCACAAAGGGCAGAGACGTGCTCCGACCTGGAGGCAGGACTGGGGGCGCTGCGGAAGGGCACACAACCCAGGACACTGCAGTTTATAGCAGCACAGACAGAAACGGAGACAGTGTGGTCTGGAGAGCTCACTGAAGAACAGACTGCGGTCTCTCTGCTCTGAGGCAGAGGGCTGGAAACAGTCTCTTCTGCTCTGACTCGCGGAAGAGACGCGTAAAGTCTCCAGGGAAAGCCGCCAGAGAACAAAAGCCCCAAAAACTGATTCCCGCTGAGCCCATCCCCCACCACAGGGGGGCAGGGCAACTCCCCCCAAACAGGGTTGCCTGAGTAACAGCGCGGCAGGCCCCTCCTCCAGGAGACAGGCTGGGAAAACAAGAGGCCAGCAACACTAAGGTCCCAAGAAAACAGGTGCATCTTGCTTGGCTTCTGGTCAATAATTTGGACTCTATACATTCCCTCAAACACCCATCAACAGAATGACTAGGAGGAGGAGCCCCCAAAATAGAAAAGACTCAGAGATTATGACTTATGCTGCAGATTTACAAATGGATGCACATAAAACCAAGATGTCGGAGATGGAATTCAGGCTAGCAATTGTGAAGACAATGGCTAGAATGGAGAAATCAATTAATGACAACATAGAGTCTCTAAGGGCAGAAATGAAAGGTGAATTGGCAGAACTTAAAAATGCTATCAATGAGATCCAATCCAATCTAGATAATCTAACAGCTAGGGTAACTGAGACAGAAGAGAGAATAAGCGATCTGGAAGACAGTATAATAGATAAAAAGGGAAAAGAGGAGGCCAGGGAAAAAGAACTCAGAATCCATGAAAATAGAATCAGAGAAATAAGTGACACCATGAAGCGTTCCAATGTCAGAATAATTGGAATCCCGGAGGGAGTGGAGAGAGAGAGAGGACTAGAAGATGTATTTGAGCAAATCGTAGCTGAGAACTTCCCTCATCTGGGGAATGAAACAAACATTCGCGTCCTAGAGGCAGAGAGGACCCCTCCCAAGATCAAGGAAAACAGGCCAACACCCCGGCATGTAATAGTAAAACTTGCAAATCTTAGAACCAAGGAAATCATCTTAAGGGCAGTTAGGGGGAAGAGATTCCTTACGTACAGAGGGAGGAACATCAGAATAACGTCAGACCTATCCACAGAGACCTGGCAAGCCAGAAAGGCCTGGCAAGACATATTCAGGGTACTAAATGAGAAGAACACGCAGCCAAGAATACTTTATCTGGCGAGGCTGTCATTTAGAATGGATGGAGAGATGCAGAGCTTCCATGACCAGCAGAAACTGAAAGAATATGTGACCACTAAGCCGGCCCTGCAAGAAATATTAAGAGGGGTTCTATAAAAGGAGAAAGACCCCAAGAGTGATATACAACAGAAATTTACAGGGACAATCTATAAAAACAACATCTTCACAGGCAACATGATGACAATTAATTCATATCTTTCAATAAGCACTCTCAACGTGAATGGCCTAAACGCTCCCATAAAATGGCACAGGGTTGCAGATTGGATAAAAAGACAGGACCCATCCATATGCTGTCTACAAGAGACTCATTTTGAACCTAAAGATACATCCAGACTGAAAGTGAAGGGATAGAGATCCATCTTCCATGCCAGCGGACCTCAAAAGAAAGCTGAGGTAGCAATTCTTATATCAGACAAATTAGATTTTAAACTAAAGTCTGTAATTAGAGACACAGAAGGACACTATATCATTCTTAAAGGGTCTATCGAACAAGAAGATCTAACAATTGTAAATATCTATGCCCCCAACATGGGAGCAGCCATCTACATAAGCCAACTGTTAACCAAAATAAAGAGTCATATTGATAACAATACGTTAATTGTAGGAGACCTCAATACTCCACTCTCAGCAATGGACAGATCATCTAAGCAGAAAATCAACAAGGAAACAAAAGTTTTGAATGATACATTGGACCAGATGGACCTCATAGATATTTACAGAACATTCCACCCTAAAACAACAGAATACTCATTCTTCTCGAGCGCACATGGAACTTTCTCCAGAATAGACCACATACTGGGTCACAAATCAGGTCTCAACCATACCAAAAGATTGAGATTATTCCCTCCATATTCTCAGATCACAATGCTTTAAAACTGGAACTCAATCACAAGAAAAAATTTGGCAGAAATTCAAACACTTGGAAGCTAAAGACCACTCTGCTCAAGAATGTTTGGGTCAACCAGGAAATCAAAGAAGAACTTAAACAACTCATGGAAATCAATGAGAACGAAAACACATTGGTCCAAAACCTATGGGATACTGCAAAGGCGGTCCTAAGGGGGAAATACATAGCCATCCAAGCCTCACTCAAAAAATATAGAAAAATCCCAAATTCATCAACTAATTCTACACCTTAAAGAACTAGAGTAAAAGGAACAAACGATGCCTAAGCCACGCATTAGAAGAGAAATAATTAAAATTAGAGGAGAAATCAATGAATTAGAAACCAGATACACAGTATATCAGATCAACGAAACTAGAAGTTGGTTCTTTGAAAGAATTAATAAGATCGATAAACCACTGGCCAGACTTATCCAAAAGAAAAGAGAAAGGACCCAAATTAATAAAATTATGAATGAGAGAGGAGAGATGACGACTAACACCAAGGAAATAGAAACAATTATTAGAAATTATTATCAACAACTATATGCCAATAAACTGAGCAATCTGGATGAAATGGAGGCCTTCCTGGAAACCTATAAGCTGCCAAGACTGAAACAGGAAGAAATTGACAACCTGAATAGGCCAATAACCAGTAACGAGATTGAAGCAGTGATCAAAAACCTCCCAAAAAACAAGAGCCCAGGGCCTGATGGATTCCCTGGGGAATTCTACCAAACATTCAAAGAAGAAATAATACCTATTCTACTGAAGCTGTTTCAAAAAATAGAAACAGAAGGAAAACTTCCAAACTCATTCTATGAGGCCAGCATTACCTTAATCCCCAAACCAGGCAAAGACCCCATCAAAAAGGAGAATTTCAGACCGATATCCCTGATGAATATGGATTCCAAAATCCTCAATAAAATCCTAGCTAATAGGATCCAACAATACATTAAAAGGATCATCCACCACGACCAAGTGGGATTTATCCCTGGGATGCAAGGGTGGTTCAATATTTGCAAATCAATCAATGTGATAGAACACATTAATAAGAGGAGGGAGAAGAACCATATGGTCCTCTCAATTGGTGCAGAAAAAGCATTTGACAAAATACAACATCCTTTCCTGATTAAAACTCTTCAGAGTATACGGATAGAGGAAACATTCCTCAAGTTCATAAAATCCATCTATGAAAAACCCACAGCAAATATCATCCTCAATGGGGAAAAGCTGAGAGCCTTTCCCTTAAGATCAGGAACACGTCAAGGATGCCGACTCTCGCCGCTATTATACAACATAGTACTAGAAGTCCTAGCAACAGCAATCAGACAACAAAAAGAAATAAAAGGTATTCAAGTTGGCAAAGAAGAAGTCAAACTCTCTCTTTTCACAGACGACATGATACTTTATGTGGGAAACCCAAAAGACTCCACCCCCAAATTACTAGAACTCATCCAGCAATTCAGTAATGTGGCAGGATACAAAATCAATGCACAGAAATCAGTTGCTTTCTTATACACTAACAACGCAACTGTAGAAAGAGAAAGTAGAGAAACAATTCCATTTACAATAGCACCAAAAACCATAAGATACCTTGGAATAAGCCTAACCAAAGAGGTAAAGGATCTATACTCTAGGAACTACAGAACACTCATGAAAGAAATTGAAGAAGACACAAAAAGATGGAAAAATATTCCATGCTCATGGATCAGAAGAATAAACATTGTTAAAATGTCTATGCTACCCAGAGCAATCTATACCTTCAATGCCATCCCAATCAAAATTCCAATGACATTTTTCAAAGTGCTGGAACTAACAACCTTAAAATTTGTATGGAATCAGAAAAGACCCCGAATCACCAAGGAAATTTTGAAAAAGAAATACAAAGCTGGGGGCATCACGTTGCCTGATTTTAAGCTATATTACAAAGCTGTGATCACCAAGACAGCATGGTACTGGTACAAAAACAGACATATAGACCAGTGGAACAGAATAGAGAACCCAGATATGGACCCTCAACTCTATGGTCAAATAATCTTTGACAAAGCAGGAAAAAACATGCAATGGAAAAAAGACAGTCTCTTCAATAAATGGTGCTGGGAAAATTGGACAGCCACATGCAGAAGAATGAAACTCGACCATTCTCTAACACCACTCACAAAGATAAACTCAAAGTGGATGAAAGACCTCAATGTGAGACAGGAATCCATCAAAATCCTAGAGGAGAACATAGGCAGTAACCTCTTTGACATCGCCCACAGCAACTTCTTTCAAGATACATCTCCAAAAGCTAGTGAAACAAAAGCAAAAATGAACTTTTGGGACTTCATCAAGATAAAAAGCTTCTGCACAGCAAAGGAAACAGTCAACAAAACAAAGAGGCAACCCACAGAATGGGAGAAGATATTTGCAAATGAATCTACAGATAAAGGGCTGGTATCCAAGATCTATAAAGAACTTCTCAAACTCAACACCCAAAAAACAAATAATCAAGCCAAAAAGTGGGCAGAAGATATGAAAAGACACTTCTCTGAAGAAGACATACAAATGGCTAACAGACACATGAAAAAATGTTCATCATCATTAGCCATCAGGGAAATCCAAATCAAAACCACACTGAGATACCACCTTACATCAGTTAGAATGGCAAAAATGGACAGGGAGAGAAACAACAAATGTTGGAGAGGTTGTGGAGAAAGGGGAACTCTTACACTGTTGGTGGGAATGCAAGTTGGTACAGCCACTTTGGAAAACAGTGTGGAGGTGCCTCAAAAATGTAAAAATAGAGCTACCCTATGACCCAGCAATTGCACTACTGGGTATTTACCCCAAAGACACAGATGTAGTGAAAAGAAGGGCCATATGCACCCCAATGTTCATAGCAGCAATGTCCGTAATAGCCAAACTGTGGAAAGAGCCGAGATGCCCTTCAATAGATGAATGGATAAAGAAGATGTCTTCCATATATACAATGGAATATTACTCAGGCATCAGAAAGGATGAATACCCAACTTTTACATCAACATGGATGGGACTGGAGGAGATTATGCTAAGTGAAATAAGTCAAGCAGAGAAAGTCAATTATCATATGGTTTCACTTATTTGTGGAACATAAGGAATAGCATGGAGGACACTAGGAGAAGGAAGGGAAAAATGAGGGGGGCGGAATTGGAGGGAGAGATGAACCATGAGAGACTATGGACTCTGAGAAACAGGGTTTTAGAGGGGAGGGGGGAGGGGGGAGTGGTTAGCCTGGTGATGGGTATTAAGGAGGGCACGTACTGCATGGAGCACTGGGTGTTATACGAAAACAATGGATTATGGATCACCACATCAAAAACTAATGATGTATTGTATGGTGACTAACATAACATAATAAAATTATAAAAAAAATAAAATAAAATGTACCTCTTGGTACAACCACTTTGGGAAAAAAATATTCAATATAATGATGTAAAATATCACTTTAAGACTGATGTATAAAACAAATTAAGAACAATGTAGATTCACTATTACTCATTGGACAGATCGAGTTACAAACTGTAAATAGCAAAAAAAAAGAGGAAGAACAAGGGATGTCTGTACAAAAAAAAATTATAGCTATGTAATAAGGGTAAAATGGATCTATAATTAATAAGGTGAGACTTTTTTTGCCTTACTGTGACCCTCCATAAAATACCATATATGAATGTTTGTAGCTACCAAGTTCCCTACATGCCCATCTCAAACAGTCCTTTTTTACCTGATACTTTATTAGCCATGTCACATTTCATTACTACAGCTGTGACTAATACCAGGTAATAAGTAAACAATGTTGAGCTCCAGCAATCCTATCCTAACTGTAACTGTTAGAATCACAAAAAGGCAAACCAACAAGCAATGTAATATGCCCAAGTTACATTTATCTTGATATTCAGTAAAACCAATTTCCAGTCTAATATGTTTTTGTAGCACTATCTTCTGGAGAATTTACATTAAAAAAAGTACAATAGAGATTCAGGTCTATATCTGTTAATGATGAAAATCTCAAGTTTTTACAGAAGAGATTAATAAGCCCCAAGATTTCCAAACAGGCTTTTAAATCCACAAAATGTGTCATTGTGTTTAATCTCTGCCTCATCTCAAGTATATTTTAAACAAATGCTATATTGACTAAACACAGGGTAAATAAACCAAAGTCAAAGTTGTAAATAATTACATCCATAAACAGTGCTCCACTTACAGAAAGAAAACTATGTCTGAATTCTTGGTTTGCTTTCAATTTTATGGACTTTTTCAATGTTATCTTGAAAAAAAACCACATTTTCCAGTAGTAGACTTCATCCCCTCCTCCCAGTCTATTATCACTCACTTTAGTCATCGCACTGAAAGTCTTTGGCATACTTAGCATATTGCCAAATAGGAGAATGAAAAGGCTTACCCCTACTAATATATGTCCTCCCACTACCCATCTGAAATATGTAGGGAAAATGAAACAAATTTTCCAAATAAGCTTACATAAATGACTATTTGCAGTTATGTGATCTGTGACTTATTTGGCACAGAAAATGAGAAAATGAAATGAAAAGACAAAACTTCAGTTAAAAGACATATTATGTATATGTAGTATGGCTGTATTTATAAGCCTTTAAAGGTACTTGAAATCATGACATAACCAGCTTATCTCTATTTTGCAACTTATTTTTTTTAATTTTTATATTAACTTTTCTTTGGTGATTTCATCAGGGGAGTAAGCCAGTGTCAAAAATGCCAACCCAAGCAATGTATGGCCACAACTCAAATCTACCAGCCTCTTCCAATCACATAATTTTTCTAATGAGTAAAAGTCACTTCCCACAAAGCAATGACACAGAAATAAACTGAGAGATTTGTAGCTACTAAGAAAGTTAAGGATGACTCTGATTTTATGAGAAAGCCAACGGTCATTATAAATAATATACCTATTTAAAAAGTCTTATTTAGAAAGGAATTAACTTGAAATGCTCCAGTTTAGATTAGAAGATAATCTTTACAATGCATTTTTTGAATACTAGAAGACAAAACTATGAGTTGGAATTGTCAAATATAAAGAGGGCAACCTAAAGGCAAATTTGTGTGTCTTTGTAAGTATCTAGTCTCAGGGTTTAAGAGAATAAAGCAATTTTCCAAAATGTACAAAGCATTTTGAAAAGGTATTTGGAAAGACTTTTCTCCCTGTAAGGACTGCTTATTAACACCTTTGTAGTTAGATAATGCAGAAGCTATTTCTTTATTCTTGTGATCTGCCTTGGATCTTCAAGAATAAAGAAAAATATCTCTTTTTTTGTAAAAACTATTCAACCTATCTAGGGAGCTGGAACTAGGTTTAATACCACTGAGAAAAGCTCTGGTTATTTACTTGACTTACCAACAAGAAACAACCCAGCATTCTGAGAGAGAAAAAAAAAAAAATTTAATCACACCTTGACCATGCAAAATAATAATAATCAAATACCTGAGAAGAAGGAGTTATTGTTAGCATACACCACTTGATTAAAAGGAAATTAAATCAGGAAATATGATAGTTTAAAGCCATGTAAAATAAAATTTAGAATAGGTTTTAGCTGTATTGATCTAAGGGTATATATAACCTATAGTCTCTTTTATTGGACAGACTCCCTGAGGCCAAATAAGATTTCATTAAGTTACACAGATTATGAAATATTTTTGCTTTTTCTAGTAATTTTTATTTACAAACTATCTTTTGTCTAAGACATACTGAGCAGGAATAGGAATTGCTTTTACCAGAAAACTGAACATGTAACTATTCAGGCATCCTGTGGAATAAGTTGTCCTGGGAATAATGTTATCCATCACCCCACAGGGGTCATTATTGCTGAAAGATACCAATTACTAATTCAACAATCCTCCAAGTATTCTGCCCTTTAACCAATAAAAAAAAGATAAATTTGCAGGCTGTTAAGAAATTATTTAAACCCTATTTTATCTTGGAAGAGTAATCTATACACTCCCTACCTTTACTTCTTTTTTTCCTTCCTTGACCCTGCAATCTAACCAAAACCCTACCATTCCAAAATATGACTTACATTGAGATTGCTAGTGACAGCCTAAAGGCCAAGCTTCCCTAATGAGCCTCTCTGTAGCCTTAGAAAATTATGATATTCTCTTTGAGAATCAGAGAAGATTCTAGAAACAGCAAGATAAATTCAGGAGTTCACTTCCCTCCACAAAGAGCTCTAAGATTTTTGCTCATAGCCAGTACTATCAGAAGCTATGGATGCCAAGCATGAGAGAACACATAAGCTTTGTTCCGTGTAGTATAGGGCTTGGCAAGATTCTGAGGAACTGGAGCCCAAGGGTAAGGCCCAATAAATTATACTTCTGGAGAAAAACTTGGCATATGTAACTATGTCATCCTGAGAAGGTTGACTTAATAAACTCTGGTGTCTCCTGAACAGCAAGGGAAAGAGAAAGTACATCAGGTGAACTGGATCGCTCTGCCCTTGAGACCATGTGATTACAGAGATAATTTAGAACTGTGTGGCTTCTCAAGAATCAATTTAATTGCCAATTCTTTCTCTACTTCTTTGATACAAAAATCTTATCCCAGTCTCCAGCCAATTTTTCAACCCAGGAATGACTTTCTCAAGAACCTAGGAGCCATCCCTTTGAAATGTAAGGCATCAAGAAAAATAATGCCAAGAAGACATAGGCCATCTGAATAGGCCTATATCTATTAAAGAAATTGAATAAATAATTGATAACCTTCCAAAACAGAAAGCAGAAAACAGACAGGTTCACTGGTGAATTCTATCAAACTCTTAGAAATTACACTAATTTGCCACAATCACTTTCAGAGGAGAGAAGAAAAAAATATATCCCAACTTTTTCTATGAGGCCAGCATTACTCTAATACCAAAACCAGGCAAAAACATTATAAGAAAAAAACTACAGACCTACATTTCTCATGAAAAGAGATGAAAAAATCCCCAACATATTAGCAAATTGAATTTGTAAGAGTATAAAAAGAATTATATATCATGACAAATAGGATATATACCAGATACGCAAGACATGTTCAACACTCAAAAACCAATTAATATAATCCATCAAGGGCACCTGGGTGGCTCAGTCATTAAGCGTCTGCCTTCGGCTCAGGTCATGATCCCAGGGTCCTGGGATCGAGCCCCATGTCAGGCTCCCGGCTCAGCAGAAAGCCTGCTTCTCCCTCTCCCACTCCCCCTGCTTGTGTTCCTGCTCTCGCTGTGTCTCTCTCTGTCAAATAAATAAATAAAATCTTTAAAAATATATATATAATCCATCAAATCAATAGGCTAAAGAAGAAAAAAATCATATGATCATATTGATAGATATAGAAAAAGCATTTGAAAAAATTCAACTTCTATTCATGACAAAATCTCTCAGCAAACTAAAAATATCCAAAAGGGGACTTCCTCACCTTGATAAAGAATATCTACAAAAGTCCTACAGCTAACACCATACTTAATAGTGAAAAACTCAGGGCTGTCTGGGTGGCTCAGTTGGTTAAGCGTCTGCCTTAGGCTCAAATCATGATCCCAGAGTCCTGGGATTGAGCCCTACTTTGGGCTCTCTGTTCAGTGGGGAGTATGCTTCTCCCACTCCCTCTGCCTGCCACTCCCCCTGCTTGTGCTCTCTCTCTCTCTGTCAAATAAATAAATAAAAAATCTTTCTAAAAATAGTGAAAAGCTCAAAGTTTTTCCAGGAACAATGCAAGGATGTCCCTTTTTACCACTCCTTTGCAATATGGTACTGGAAGTCTTTGTTAATGCAATAAGGCAAGAAAAGGAAATAAAAGATATATAGATTGGAAAGAAAACATAAGGCTATCTTTGTTCATAGATGACACAATAGTCTATGTAGAAAATCTGGAAAAAATGACAAAAAAATCCCTCCTGGAATTAGTAAGTGCTTGCAGCAAGTCTGTAGGATATAAAATTAATATATAAAATTCAATTGTTTTCCTATATATCAACAATTTACAAATAGGATCTTAAATTTAAAATGCAGTATCATTTATATTAGCATCCTCCTCCCAAATAAAATATTTAGGTATAAATCTAACAATATGTATATGATATGTATGAGGAAAACTATAAAACTGATAAACGAAATTAATGGGTATTAAAGAGGGCACGTTCTGCATGGAGCACTGGCTGTTATATGCAAACAATGAATCGTGGAACACTACATCAAAAATTAATGATGTAATGTATGGTGACTAACATAACATAATAATAAAAAAAATCAAGAACTAAATAAAGGGAGAGATATTCTATATTTATGGATGGAAAGAGTCAATACTGTCAAGATGTTTGTTCTTTCCCAACTTGTTCTATAGATTCAATGCAATTCCAATGAAGATCCCAGCAAGTTATTTTATGGATATAGACAGACTAATTCTAGCATTTATAAGAAAACACAAAAGACCCAGAATAACCAATACAATATTAAAGGAGAAAAACAAAGTTTGATCACTGACACTACTTGACTTCAAGATTTACTATAAAGCTACAGCAATCAAGACAGTGTGGTATTGCCAAAATAATAAATAAATCAATGAAACAGAATAGAGAGCCCAGAAATAGACCCTTGTAAGTATAGTTGACTGATCTTTGGCAAAGGAATAAAGGCAATACAATGGAGCAAAGAGCATAATCTCTTCAAGAAATAGTGCTGGAACAACTGAACATCTATATGGTAAAGAAGGAAAGGAAGGAAGGAAGGAAGGAAAGGAGGGAGGGAGGGAAGGAGGGAGGGAGGAAGGAAGGAAGGAAGGAAGGAAGAAAAACTAGATACAGACTTTACACCCTTCATGAAAATTAACTCAAAATGAATCTTAGACCTAAATGTAAAACACAAAACTATAAAACTCCTAGAAGATAACATAGGAGAAAACCTAGATGACCTTGGGTATGGAGATGATATTTCAGATAAACATCAAAGACACAATCCATGAAAAAAATAATTGATAAACTGTGCTTCATTAAATTTAAAAACTTCTGCTCTGTGAATGGCAATTATCAAGATAAGTAGAAGATAAGCCCCATTCTGGAAGAATATATTTGAAAAAGTCACATCTAATAAAGGACTGTTATCCACATATACAAAAAAATCTTAAAACTCCACAATAGGAAACCAACTTGATTAAAGAATGGGCAAAAGACCTGAATAAACACTTCAACAAAGAAGATATATAAATAAGCTGGCAAAGAAGCATATGAAAAAATGCTCCACATCATGTGTCATCACAGAAATTTAAATTAAATGAGATACCACTGTATACCCATTAGAA
The DNA here is from genome assembly GCF_004348235.1 of Phoca vitulina. Lineage (NCBI taxonomy): Eukaryota > Metazoa > Chordata > Mammalia > Carnivora > Phocidae > Phoca > Phoca vitulina. The sequence goes on from NW_022589717.1 coordinate 19,547,255, forward strand.
AAGCCAAGATCTGGAATGCTGATAATGCCAAATATTAGCAAGGATGTGCAGAAACAGGAACTCTCCTAAATTGCTGGTGGGAATGCAAAATGGTACGGCTACTTTGCAAGACAGTTTGGCAGTTTCTTAACAAAACTAAACATACATTTACTGTATGGTCCAGTAATAGTACTTGTTGGCATTTATCCAATGACATTGAAAACTTATGTCCAGACCAAACCCTGCCCACAAATACTTATATCAGCTTTATTCATACTTGCCAAAACATGAAAGCAACCAAGAGGTCCTTCATAGGTCAATGAAGAAAACTGTGGTACATTCGGATAATGGAATATTATTTAGTGCTAAAAAAATGAGCTATCAGACCATGAAAAAAAAAAAAAGAAGAAGAAGAAACAAATGCATATTAGTGAAAGAAGCCAACCTGAGAAGGCTAACTACTATATGATTCCAACTATATGACATTCTGAAAAAATCAAAACTATGGAGACAATAAAAATACCAGTGGTTGCTGGTTGGGGGCAGGGGATGTGCCAAGGGATGAATAGGCAGAGCATAGAAGATTTTTAGGTTAGTGAAACTACCTGTATTATACTATAATGATAAATATATGTCATTATACATTTGTCCAAACATATACTATACAATACTAAGGATGCATTCTAAGGTAAACTATGGATTTGGGGTGATTATTTGGGGTTATTATGAATGTAGATTCATCCTTTGTAACAAATATGCCATTGTGGTGAATGATATTGCTATTATGGTGGCTGTGCATGTGTGGAGGTAGGAGGTATATGGGAAATCTCTGAATCTTCTTCTCAGTTAAGTTGTGAATCTAAAAATGTTCTAAAATATTGCCTTAAAAGACCAGAAATAGGGTGCCTGGGTGGCTCCGTCGGTTAAGCGTCTGCCTTCAGCTCAGGTCATGATTCCTGGGTCCTGGGATCAAGCCCCGCGTTGGGCTCTCTGCTCAGCAGGGAGCCCACTTCTCCCTCTCCCTCTGCCTGTTGCTCCCCCTGCTTGGACTCTCTCTCTCTCTTTCTCTCTGTCAAATAAATAAATGACTGTACCTTCTTTTTAAAGGCTGAATAATATTCTATTATTTGTATATAATACATTTTTTATATCCATTCATCCATGGGTAGACATTTTCATTGCTTCCACATTTTGGCTATTGTGAATAGTACTACAATGAACATAAGTGTGCAAATATCTATTTAAGATCCTTAAAAAATAAGGAAATTGTGTCATATGTGACAACAGGGATGAGTCTTTGAAGACATTATGTTAAGTGAAATAAGCCAGTCATAGAAGGACAAATACTGCGTGATTTCACTCATATAAGGTATCAAAAGCAGGGAAACTCATAGAAGCAGTAAGTAGAATCATGATTAACCATATGTTGGGGAGCAGAAAATGGGGAGTTACTGCTCAGTGGAAATTGGATTCAGTTATGCAAGATAAAAAAGTTCTAAAGATATGCTGTACAATATTGTACTTTTAGTTAACAATACACTACATTCAAATTTTGTTAAGAGGGTAGATCTCGTGATCTCATATTTTTGTTTTTCTTTTTTAACTACAATTTTAAAAAGTAGTGCTCCTATTTTCCAGTCTTTGTAGGAGGGTAGGAGCCTAACTTCAATAAGCACCAATTAGTAAACCCAGATGGCCTAATCACATTGACCAATCTGCATGTTAAGGTCCAACAGCTCATTAAGACACTTAGCTATTGGCTCCTATATCACAGGTCCACAGATATAGAAATTTCAGTGCCTTTCACCCTCTGTGGAATATCCCAATAGCAAGACCTCAGCCACAATGAATTAACAAAAAACCTTAGCATCCACTTTGGAGGATCGGCAGCCAGAGATAAGAGGGATATTAGAGTAATCAGAAAACCTGCCCAGAAAAATAGAAAATCTTCCAGAAAAAAAGCAAATGAATATTTGAATAAAATTTAATTCAGCTCATGCACACATATAAGTGTGTGCCCATGCACTTGTGCGTACACACACACAGAGATAAAAAACTTGGTTTCCAAACTCAAGATTTCATTAAATGAAATGGAGTGGATTATTGCCACAGGAAACAAAATCATGGCTTGGAAGACCAAGAGTTATGTTACAAAGACCAGATCAAAACAAACAAACAATTTGGAAGACAGATACAGTAGAACTAATATCCAAATATTGAAATTCCAGAAAGATAAAAAAAAAAAAAACAACTGGAAAGTTACTGAAGACAACTGAATTATAGTAGAAGAAGAATTTTCCTAAGTGGAAGAATAATGTAAATGGGCATTTGAAATGGCTCACCAAGTTGTAGATTTCACTGATAAGAGAAGACATATTCTTATGCCTGTGCAATCAAAATTTCACAAGTCTGAAAACAAAGAAAATAATATATGAGCTTAAAAACAAAAAGGAGTTGCCTAAGAGAAAAGAAAACCAGACTGGAATGAGATTTCTCATATGAAGCCCTGTACACTGGGATAAAATTTACAACTAACTGAAAGACAAGCCTGGCAACACTAGAATTTTTTCACCAGCCAAAATATCTATCACCCATCAAGGTGAAAGAACAGTATTTGAGAGCAGGCAAAAAGAGAGAGAGTATCACCCATATACAATATATGAAGAAAATACTTGGAAAAATACTCTACCAAACAATCAGATCAGAAATTTCAAGATGAGGGAAGAGGAGTCAAGCAAGGAGTAGTAAGTGGGCTGAAATACTTGGGTTCCTGATTATGAGTCCTCAGAAAGTGAAAGTAATCATTAATTATAATGGAAGAGTATAGTAGGGTAGTTTGAAACTATATATAAAAAGTAGCTGTTAGCCTTTATGTTCTCTAGCCATAATAAAGTTAAAAATGAAGTAAGAAAAATATACCATTCATAATATTTATAAACATTACAAGCAATTTAATAAAAATGGTATGAGACATACGATATATGAAAAAAACCATAAAATTGTATTAAAAGTTATTAAACAAGATCTGAACCAAATAGGAAGATCCTTAGGTGGGAAGACATAGTGTCATAAAAATAATAATTTTCCCCAAAGTTAGCACATACATTTAATGGAATTACAAATAGAATCCCTACAGTACTTTAAAAAGAATTGGATAAAATAATTTGAGGTTTACAGTAGGAATAGGTGTCCAACAACAGTTAATAAAATCACGTAATAAAACAATGAGAAGGTACTTAAGAACTTATGAAAAAGCCACTGTATTATTACCACTATTGTTATGTATTGGTATAGAAACAAATAGATCAATGGAATGAGAGAGAGCTAGAAATGGATCTCTCTATATGTGATTAGTAGAAAAAGAATAGATTACAAAAAAATTATGTTGGCAAAATGAGCTATCTAAAAATATAATAATTTATTCCCATTTTATGCCATATGCAAAAAACAAATTCCAGATTAATTATAGACTTAATTACAAAAATAGATTAAAAGGCAGCATATGTGGTCAAGGGATAGGAAAATCTAGACAAAACTGGAAGCCCACAAGTTATACATATGTGATTATGTGAAAACTTTTTCTGAGGCAAACAAGTCAATAAACAAATGATAGAGTTAGAAGAACATATTTGCCAAGCAAATTGTAGACGAAAGGTTAATTATCTATAATATACAAAATTATTAAAAATGTTAAAATTAATTTTAAAAAGGCAGGACAGCTCAATAGAAATATTGGTAAAGGACTCTGAAAGAACAGTTCACAGAGGAAAAATGTTTAAATTTACCAATACTTGGGGGAAATGCAAATAAAGCACAATGAAGTATCTCTTCACACTTACTAGGCTTCTAACTATTAAAAAGATCTGTAACACCAAATAATAGGGATATAGGAGAAAAAAATCACTCTAACACATTTCTGAGAGTGTGAAGAGTTATAGCCTTTTTGGAAAGCAATATAGCAACATCTATTAGAATTATAAATACATTTACTTTTCTACCATGAAATCCCACTCCTGGGAATATATTCCATAGAATAAAAGCCCCAGTTCATTAACACTTATGTACAGGATGATTATTGCTCTTCTGTTCATTTTCACCAAAAATAGACACAAAAACCTTGTTACATGAATGCCCATATACAGGGGAATGACTAAGTGAATGATAACATATCATATAATGGAATTTTATTCACTCATTAAAGTGAATTAGAGATTTGCCAGTTGATCTGAAAGTATTTCCTTTGAAGGGTAGCAGAATATGTCTCCCCAAAATATGCCACTTTGATAATGACTATTTTGAACTGAAGGTTATTGAGAGGAAACAGATGTAAGAAGAAAAGCTCTCTGCCCTCCCCCTTACCTACCTGAAAACAGAACATAAATTCCTTTTGTGAAGGTGCCTTCTTCCCTATGTCCTGGACCAAGAAGGGGATAATAACTTTATCACTGGAGATGAGATGGCACTAAGAAAGAACCTACACAAACAAACCTTACTAATTAGCCTACTTACCATTAGATTCATGTATATTTAACCTTCTCTCAATTTGCTACCCCTGGAAGCCCAAAGTCCTTTTCCTTTGTCTTGTCACTTCTCTACAAAATTATTATTCTTTGCTAAGATGCTACATAAGCCCAAGTCTAACACCTCCTTGAGTTATTCATCAGAGGTTTTTCCTGCGTGAAGTACACTGCATGTGTTAATAAACTGTTTTTCTCTTGTTAACCTGTTTCTCTGTCAGTGCAATTTAGAGGAACTCTGCCAATAAACCTAAGATGGGTAGAGGAAAAGTTTTTCCTCCCCTACACCTGTTCAACTCTTCTGTTGAATCAGAAAAAGAAGGTACAGAAAAAACGAATAAAACACATTTTTAATGTTTTGATAACTGCAATATAAGTGATTACAAATATACATATAAATGCTTACAAATCACATAAAAATATTTATATCATTATACAGTTATATAAAATGAAAGCATGGAAGGATAAATATTAGGATGTCACCAAGAATTTCCACATTTTGCAGGTGGTTTGTGTGGTGATTGGTGTTGAAGATGAAGGAGAACAGAAAAAAAATCAGGCAAAAAAAAAAAAAAAGAATAGGAAAAAAGACTACTAAAAATTGAAAAGTATCCAAATATGCAAAATTACATATGTGAATATAATTTTTAAAAATTACAAATGGTGGTCACTCTCTTGTCTTTAAAGCTCTCTCCTTGGTGACTAAGGAAATTTTCTGTGGGATGGTTAGGAAATAACAGGGAGGCATGGGCCCACAGATTTTGGTACTGGACAAGCAGAGTTCATGTTCCGCCTTGTCACTAACTGGAGGTAAGACTTCCATTGCATTGTTCACTTTTTCAAATTCAAAATTTCTTCATCCATGAAGTAAGGTTGTGAGAATAAAATGCAACTATGCAATTAAACTGCTCACCACAGTGCCTGGTACATATTAAGTGCTCAATAAATATTGGCTATTAATATTTTTATTATAGTTACTGCAAATCAATGAAATTTCAGTCTCAGTCAGAGGAAAGGAGGACAAGTGGAAAGCAAGATGATTTTGAGGTTCAAGCATAAGTGATTTGAAATTGTCCTGTTATATTTTAAATTCTCCTTCCTATGTTTTGATTGGGTATAGAAAGTTAAATCTCTTATATGGTATCAAGATCCTCAAAATCAATCCCTCACCGAAGTGCAACAATTCTCCTATGCCCAGACATTCTGTTTGTTTCCCAAACAATTCCTGCAATACCTACTCAAAGAGTGAACATGTTGACAAATTTTTGGATAACTTACCAGATGCCAGGCACTATGATATACACAGCAATACTGAAAAGTATGTTCTATTTCCCACATTTTGCAGATAAAGGAACTAATATTCCCATAGTTTAGATGAGTGTCAAAAGTTTGTTTTGATGTTTGGTAAGTCTATTTCCAATCCCCAGGCATGTTCTAACATAGTTTGTTGTCATCAATGTATATTAGTACTCTATAAGCAGTAAATATTTTACAAATTTAAATGTAGCTGGATAGTGAGTGGAAGTTTCAGTTGCCACAGAGTCTTAGCTGAGGTCCTAAAACTGAAGATAGCAGGTGATAAATGTTCTTCACACATTCTAAAGAGAGTTGCTAGACACTCCTACCCAGACTTGCTGAGGTAAGTCTAAACATCTCCTTACTTTCCTTCTTTGTCACCTATCACCAGTCCACCTAAGGTTGATAAGGTACTGGGGCTTTTTAGAAAACTTCTTAGCCTAGAAAAGAGGAGAGTTGGGCTTTTCACCTCCCCATATCCAGACTATGTTCAAGAAGCATCCTATCACAGAAAGAGACAGCTATTGGGCATCTGAAACACAGGGCACTATGTCAGATTATAAGAGCACCAGATAGGAGAGACCTTTTAAACTACAATGTTTGCAACTATTCCTTTACTTCTAGTTCCTACCCCTATTTCAACCATGGAGGACCCATAGCTACAGAGTTTTGGAAAAAAAGAATTGTAAGAGCAAAATGGAGAAGGAGTGAAAAAATAGATAATGCCCTCCTCCCCTTCCCCACTGTTGGTCTGCGGAATTCTCATGTCAGAACTGAGCTGGAAAGATGGCAGATGCCTTAAATTGATTTAGAGGTGAAAGTTATGATGTGTGATTATACTATATTTTAATATCAGAAAATTCAGTTCTAGGGGCACCTGAGTGGCTCAGTCTTTAAGCATCTGCCTTCGGCTCAGGTCATGATCCCAGGGTCCTGGGATCGAGCCCTGCATCGGGTTCCCTGCTCAGCGGGAGGCCTGCTTCTCCCTCTCGCACTCCCCCTGCTTGTGTTCCCTCTCTCGCTGTCTCTCTCTCTGTCAAATAAATAAATAAAATCTTAAAAAAAAAAAAAAAAAAGAAAAAGAAAATTCAGTTCTAATACCCAAGGACTATTCTTCCAGGAAAGATCTGGGATCTTTCTGAGATATTCCCCGGTGACAGAGAAAGGAAATTCAATGAAGTCTATTGGAGGGCAGTGGCAAGAGAAAGAATAAGACTGTTTCATGATTATCCCTTATTGACTGGTGATATAAGAAACCATTACTTCTCCCCTCTGCCTTTTCCAACACTGTTCACATATGTTGTCCTTGAAATTCTGCCCCACATTCTGGTCTTGACTTCCATGACCCTGTTTCCATTTCTTTCACAGTGTCACTGGATAAATTAACATTTTCTTCTGTGCTCCCATGACCTTAAACCCCATCCATCATTCAATACTGTATCCAAGAGTATAGTCAGATTCCTTTGAAATAGTGAGCTCCTTAAGGAAGGGTATGGCATCTTGCCTTTTAACTCCCAGTGCTTAGCACAGTATCTTGCTCATGTTAAATGTTCAGTACTATCTGATGAAATTGGTGTGGAATGAATCGATCACTGAAATCAATCACAGAATCCAGGACATTGGTATGTTAGCTGTGCCCCAGTACCTCTAGAGGATAAGTCCAGAAAACTTCCCCCAGGCAGCAGAACAATTTCTGCTTGTCTGAGGACTTCTCAGTTAAGAGGCAAGATAACTCTGACACAGCTGAACACCCTTGAAAATAGAGACCCAGGACCCAGGTGTCATCCATGTACAAAGGAAACTACGATTAAGCTCCTACTATGTGTCAGGCTTTAGGAATGAAAAATAAAGAAGACAGCACCTACCCTGTCCTTTTAACTGATAATGTTTACAACTGTTTAAAATGGATCTCAGTTTTACAACCCAGGAATATCTTTCTCAAGGAGCCATAGGCCATTATTTTGAAATGTAATTATTAAGAAAGATAGTACCCCTATCTCCCAGTCTCTGTGGGTAGGTAAGAAGACTAACTTCCACAAGCATCAATTAGCAAACACAGATGGCCTAATTACATTGCACAGAGACCAAGCTCCCCACTAAGGTCTCCCAGTACTTTTCTGCTAGCTCATCACAGTGCTTAAAAAAAAAAAAAAAAAACTCTTCTCTTTTTTGTTTCCATGGAGTTGAGTTTAATCTTTCTTCCCTATTGTAATAATCTTAATAACATTCTTCCTTGTTTAACTCTGCTCAATGCAATTTTTCTTTGGCAACCACTGCATAGAACTTCAACCACAACATAGTGGTGGTAATAGCTATGATTAGTAAAAAAAATATTTAATACCATTTCTTGACACTATAAACCATGGTTCCCAACCAAGGGTAATTTTGCCCAAAGGAACCCTTTGGTAAAGTATGGAGACATTCTTGGTTGTCACAACTAGGGACAGGGGAAGGAGGAGGTTTGCTATTGGCATGTAGTGAGTAGAAAGGTTAGGGTTGCTGTTAAACATTTTACAATGCACAGGGAGTCCCTCATAACAAAGAATAATTTAGTGCAAATGTAAATAATACATAGTTGAGAAATCCTGCTATAACAATCAGGATCCTAAAAGCACTCTTCTCTAGGTCTCAGCCTGGCCAAAGAAATTAGTCTATACCAAAACCCTGTACCAGATTGTTAAACTACAGTTGTAAAAATGGCAAAAGCAGGCAATTAAGAAATAACTATAAATAGCTCTTGGGGACCCGGGGTTGTTAGTCCATTGATTTTGGCTCAGGTCATGGTCTCAGGGTTGTGAGATTGAAGCTTCAGTTGGGCTCCATGCTCTCTGCTTGAGATTCTCTCTCTCCCTCTCCCTCTGCCCCTCCCCTTGCTCTCTCGCTCTCAAATAAATAAATAAAATCTTTTAGGGGCACCTGGGTAGCTAAGTCGTTAAGCGTCTGCCTTCGGCTCAGGTCATGATCCCAGGGTCCTGGGATCGAACCCCGCATCAGGCTCCCTGCTCCACGGGAGGCCTGATTCTCCCTCTCCCACTCCCCCTGCTTGTGTTCCCTCTCTCGGTGTGTCTCTCTCTGTCAAATAAATAAAATCTTTAAAATAAATAAATAAATAAATAAATAAATAAATAAATAATAAATAAAATCTTTTAAAAATAGCTTTTGAAGATAATATTATTGAGAAATGTGAGTAGAACCAATAAAATTTAAAGAATATTGAATTATTAAGCTAATACCAAATGAGTTTACATTTTGCATTGGTGTAGAACATGGCCCACTTGTTGATGGTGTCCAGATTCTATACTAACTGTGGCAACATGAACCAGGTATTCAACTCTCAGGTTCAGCTTTCTCATGGCTATAAAAGAGGACTCAGGACCCCTCCCTCATACTACAGTTGTAAAGATGCAGCGATATGATGCATGTTCACTGCTTAGCATGGTATCTGACTTAAAGTAAACTCTCAGTATGATAATGATTTTAAAAGTGCAATAAGAAAGGAAAATAGGGGGGCGCCTGGGTGGCTCAGTTGGTTAAGCAACTGCCTTCGGCTCAGGTCATGATCCTGGAGTCCCGGGATGGAGTCCCGCATCGGACTCCCTGCTCAGCGGGGAGTCTGCTTCTCCCTCTGATCCTCCCCCTCTCATGCTCTCTGTCTCCCATTCTCTCTCTCAGATAAATAAATAAAAAATCTTTAAAAAAAAAAAAAAGAAAAGAAAGGAAAATAGGGGTCCCAGAATTGACTACTTAATAAATAAGTGAGGAAATAAGTGACATCTAATTAAGTCCTAAGTTTATCATTTACTATTTTGAGACCAAGCTAATTCTTCAAACACCATTATTTTTATGAGAGTTTAAGATCCAGATAATCTAATTTGTGGGCTTGCTGAGTCACTTTGGACTCATAATCACATGAAGGTATTTCCTAGTAAGAATCTAATTAGATGTTTATTTAGTCTATATAGGCTAATGAACTGCCACTCTGCCATTATCTCCTTTAGAGGTTCATCTCAGCCAGTTTAGATACACAGTAGTAACTATGATTAATCCAATATAGACTGCCACCACCTATCACTGTCTTGCTGACAAAAGGCTGGCCTTCAGTTAGCCCATAGCCCCCTTGGAGAAATACTAAGTTTTCAGATGCTCTCCTAGCTGGCAAGTTAACCCAAACAGGTTACTTGATTTCTTTTTCACTTACTCAAAAAGCAGTTATTGTATCAATAATAAAGAACAAACATATATCTAATTCACTGTGGCACACTGATTTCATTTTATTTGGCAAAAAATTAAACGCCTTCCCTTTTCCCCTTTGCACACAGCTAGAAAACCCATAACAGGACAAACTGGCTTTAAATGGTGCTATATAAATTAATTTGGCTTGTTTTGTAATGTAAGGCTCTAGCCCATCCTCATCAACTGCACTTGGAATAATAGACCTTAAGATATTATGCCTTATTTTTATTTGTCCCACATTTAGACCTTCTATTACTTATATTTGTCTTACACCTTCTTGGCAATATGCTAAAGATTATCTGAGTTTCCTCAAGAGCCACATTTTAAATTTAAAAATGCATTAGTACATGAGAAGTAAAAACATAAAATCCCTTAAGTCTCCACTCAATAATACACTATTAAATCAATATATAAGAATGTTTTTAAACCACCAAACTACAGGAAACTAAGTTTAAAAACAGTGGATATCTTCCCCCAAATTTTCTAAACTAATTTATCCTTTAAATAGACTTTTGAGTTCCAAATTGAACATGACTTGGGTTTCTGAGATCTTGGGAAATGAAGAATATCTTGTTTCATTTTCTAGTCTTACATAAGGCAGAGTTGTATTAAAATTTTCAAATTTCTTCCCTCTTTATGAGTTCCAGAGGGTACATTTTGGTTAGTTCAATATGCTATTCCTACTTTAACTTTCTCATAAGTTCATTTTTTCAATTTCATCCTAAAATTTTTAGTCAAAGAATAAAATCTTCAAAGAGCTAGTCCTCTCTAATGTACTTTTGAAAAGGGAAACATTAAGTATAATTCCAGTGAAGTACAGATCAGGACATAATGCTAAGGAGAACTTAAAAGAAATTATTAAAAGTGGTACAGAATTACCCTTTACAATAACCTTAACATGAGGGCAAGTGATCTGTTTGACATTGTCTAAAAGGGAAAACTTTTTATCATCTAGAAATCATTTATAGACATTGTTTGGAAGGACTTCTGTAAATAAGTTAGTACCAGTTGTAGATCCGGAGCTTACAAAAGTCAGCTTGTTAGTTTGGAAAACAATACCATTGTCTAAGTAAGAAAATGTTTTAACAGTTTAAATCAGTGGCTCTCAACCTTGGTTGCACATTAAAATTACCTCTGGAACTTTGAAACACTCCAATACCTAGACTACCCCCAGATCAATTAAATCAAAATATCTAGGCTGGGAGGAAGGCATCGGTAGTTTTTAATTCTCCCCAGGTGATTCCAATATGCAGCCCAGGTTAAGAACCAATGCTTTAAAGAAATGGAAGGTTTAATAACAATAGCCACTGTAGCATAGAGTTAAAAGGAATATATGGATATATTTTCATAATTAAAAATATAATTAAAGTAGAAGGAAGAATGATCTCTCCACCCCCAACTATAACTTTTGAATGAGGTTTAAAGCCACTAATGGAGTAGATTTTTAAATTTTTGTGCTTTTCTTATAATACTCCAGCAAAACATTTAGATCATTTCTATATGTGTATACTTAAGTGGATGCAATTTGATTTGATATAGCCATTTATAATACTCTAAAGTGTAAGCATAAATATTGCTATTTCAACTGACTCTGAGTGAAACAGAAGATTCAGTCACTGGGTAGGCAACTTTTTTTCTCAAATGTAGAGCAAAAATATGAAATTTGGTATATAAGAATATCATAGTATAACAGAAGAAATAACTTTTGGCTCCATATATTAAATCTTGTAAAAAAAATACCATAACTAATATATTAACTTATTAAAAGGTAGTTGAGGCCTTTTTGCATCACACTAGGCCCTGGAGATACAAGATATCTGAAAAAACAGAGCTCCTGCTGTCATTGATGTACAGTTCAGCTGGCTGACCTGTATGTCAGGTTAAGATTTGTTATCCCACTTAAATAGCCACCATAAAACCCAAGATATTATTAAACAGTAGTAGTATGTCAACTTCCAAATGAATTACCATTTGTCTATGTTTGTCTATGTAACACATTTTCAGATCATCTTAGTTGATATTCTATAACTTTCTTTATGTCCCATATTTTAAAAGACCAAGAAAAGACTGATAATAAAAATATTACTAGTTAAACTTGTGCAGGTTTATGAAAAAAAAATATATATAGTAGATGACTCTTATATCTATAGCTCCCTCAATTTTTTTCTTTCTTGCTTTGTTACTTCTCTCATTTTAATCATCATCATTGTTATTGTCAACAACTATCTAGGCAGAGTCTCTAATACATAACTTGAAAATATTTCTGGAAACAAAACTAGCATTGGAAAATTATTATTGATCTACATAGAATTTTTTCAGTTCTTGATTATATTTTCCAGATAAGAGTAATTTGTGCTCATTATACTGTTTTATAAGTACAAGAGAAAATTACTCATAACTCACCACTATAGCAACCATATTTAATATTTTGACATCTTTACAAGTTTTTCTCTTTTAAGCTTTTACAGTTAAAGTCATATTGAACTTAAAATTCTATATTTTATTCTATTTGTGCAGCTTATTTTCCTTACATTATATTTTAAGGATTTAAAAATGTCATTAAGAACTCTTTATTAAAAACTAATGATGCATGGAATGGTGACTAACATAACATAATAAAACAAAAAAAGAACTCTTTATCAGTCTCATTTGAAAGGGTATATGGCTGAAATTGTTAATATTATAGAGCACCAGAAGAGCTTCAGAATATTAATTTCAAAAGAAATATTTACACACACTGCTTTATATGTACCAGATACAATTCTAGATTCTGAGGACACAGAAATGAACAAAGATTCCTGCCCTGTGGAGCTTATAGTCTAGTGAGAAGGAACAGACAATAATAAATAAATAAATAAATAAATAAATAAATAATTTCAAAGAGTGATTCTTGTATTAACAGTCATGGGATTCTGACACTAGACTGGGAACTGGTTAGAGAGGGGAGGTGCTCAGAAAGATACCCATCTCCAAATAGATAATGTGTAGTTTGAGATTTAACGATAAGCAGGAATCAACCATGTGAAACTCTCAAACATATGCAAAAGCAAGAAGAATGGAATAATGCTACCTTCCAGGAAATTCTTAGTTACCTGGAACAGATTTTCATGAAGGTACAGGCAAAAAGTGAGCAAGCCTTGAAAATGTCCCTTCCTCATGTGGTTTCCCTTGAGTCAGATCTCATCCTTTCCTCAGAAGCCACTTAAGAGACCAGTTATTTTTTACATCTCACCAATTACAAGAGAACTGATATGACCAAATTCCTCCCCAAATTTCTAAACAAAGACATAATTAGAACATATGATAGAATTCAACTTTGTGCTGTCCTTTATTTTTACCATGAAATTCCCATGATTATTGACATTTCAAATTTGTGTTGCTATTATTGTTGTTGTCAGTTTTGGAGCTGAAATGTGCCAGCCTGTACACGTGTCTTAGTATTGCAGGTAAGAGCATGGGCTATGGACAGATTCTAACACTTAAGATTTTACCTAAGGTACTTAGGCCAACCACAATTTCCTTATCCTGATAATAATAATGTGAGTTTTAAAAGAGATGGCGCAGAGAACTCAGCTTAGATCCTGACAAAACAAGTCTTTGGAGAGGTAGGGAGGGGGGAGAAGAGATTAAAAGAGATTGGAGCAGGGTGGGAGACAGAGACAGCCTACACACGCGCCACGCGCGCGCGCGCGCGCGCACACACACGCGCGCGCACACATACACCTTGAGATTATTTTAAATATTGTGTGCATAAATACCTAAGTAGTAGCAAAAACAAGGCTTAATTTAGTTTGCCTTCAATGGCCTCCTGGAAAGTGCATTCCTTAGAAGACTGCATGTGTTCTGCTGACTTAAGAGGGACCATCCATCAATTTTTACACGGATGGATTATATAATGCAGGATTTGGGGAATTTAAAATCCCAAACTCCACTAACTCTTGGTCACAGATGTGATGTTAAGTTTCAAACAATCACAGTGGGGCATGGAAAAGAAATGCTAAGGGTCTTCTTAATTTTCGTCATTTTCTCCTGCTGTTCTCAAAGTTCTCACTAGGTGAGAACTCCCTCCACACTAACACAAATATTTTCAGGGAAACTGTCTGAGGCCCAGGACTCCATATTTGGAATAGAACTCCAAAAGGCAGTGGGATGACGGAATCCTGCCCCCAAGGAAGGGAAGGAATTTAGAAAGAAACTAATAAAGTAGCTTTCACACTGTCCTCCTCAGAAACCCAGCACCCCTCAATAGGAGTTACCTCAGAGTGAGGAAGAGAGGGCTAATCATGTGGGCTTGAACCAGAACGCTCCATTTTCCTGTGACATTTATGTATATAATAAGCACATGATGACCAAAGGATTCCATGGCTGAACAAAAGCTTGAAAACCACTGAGCCAGTAAATGTGAAGGCCCTTTGTAAACTGTAGTGTGATTTACAAATGCTAGTTGCTAATATTATTACTGCTGTTTCTTGGTTCCTGTGAAAATTTAAATGCTTTTTTTATTGGGAAATTGTTTAATTAGATAATAAATCTCAAGAAAAGGCATTGTTCCAAGTTAAAGATTTATTTTTGTCTCCACCATTCTGTGCAATAAGCACATTTAAAATGCTTCCTAAAAGGATTCATTTAGTGGCGGAAGCTCAAGCATTTGACAAAACTTTTCCATCACAAATTTAATTCACATGGGATCAACCCAGTTAGTCATCTTATGGAGTAAAGAATTTCACCACACTTCCTGGTTGTTAGAATATTCAGGAAAATGTTTCCTGCCTCCTTCAGTTAGAAGTGAGGCTCTTAAGGATCTCCATTCAATTACTTCAACCTACATATTTAATCCCAGGTTATAGCCAAACGCTAAAGAATATTGAAAAATAATAACAACAGGAATCCAAGTTAACTCAATACACATTATTTGTCCTAAAAAGGAGCAATACAACTATAGGATACTGTGTGGGACTTAAGTCAATAATAATAGCAGTCATATAATGCTTGCTATATGCCAGGCGTTGGTCTATGTGCTTTATATATATTAATTCATTTATTCCTCACAACAACCTCATGGACTTAGCACCATGATTATCCTCTTTAATGATGAAGCCTTGAGAGAGTAAGTCACCTGCCAGAGGTCAATGTTGGAGCTAGGATTCAAACCCAGGCAGAGTCTAGAGACGATCACACGTTGTTTTAATTTTTAATTTCAGAGAGGTCAGGAATAAGAACATATATTTTTATCTGAATTCTGCCAATTATAAGCATGCTTTCATGCTTGATATCTTCCTTTTGCCCCTCCGAATCCATACCCCACATTTTTTCTGTCTTGCTCTGTGCTCCAGAGTCTGACTTATATGAAGAGCATCGATAATCTTCCAGCTGGGTTTAGTACTGGAGATTAGAGGTCAACAGGAGTGTGAGGACTGCATATTTATTTTCCTGGTTCCTCCTAGTCAGGTCACTACTGGTCAGCTGCATCCCTTTGTTGAAACCACAGCACTTCAAATGACTCACTTCACTCTGGACGCTGCTACCTCTCTCTTCCTCTGCTCCTAAAAACCTAAAGATAACAATAGCTCTCTGCTATTACAGTTGCTAGGGCACTGAACCATATTTGTTATTTTCCCTAAATCCTGAACACATCTTTGTACATAGGCTTGTTATTAAACTTTCCTCAAATCAGGAATCTGAGCAGAGATTCATCTTTTCATCTAGTTTACATATGATTGGACAAAAAAATAAATGTAGCATAACCCTCACTATCCCCATTTTCCACGTTCTGCACAACAGACCCAGGAAATAAATTCTAGAGTTATCCAAAGCGAGCTACATTACTCCTACTACAAGTCTATATGAAAATTATTTTTCAATTTTCTTGATTTTTGTAAGAGGCCAGGAATTGAGGTCTACAAATAGAACAAATTTTTACTCTAATAATAGTCATTGGGTCTATAAAGGAGAGTCAAGCTGCAAGGCAGTAGCAGACCTATTCGTTTTGGATGTTGATCTCTTTGAGGTGGATGACCTTGCTGAAGCCTTGATTCAGGTGTCATAAATCAGGCACTTAGCCTAATTAAGTATAAAAATATCTGATGCTTTGCAGCTGATAGAACTGGACTTTGACTTCCTGGAATCAGATAGTAAAATATATCCAGGAAATGTGATCCCTTGGTGCAGAAAGATACCAGGTGCATCCTTGTTTCCCCTTCAATCTAATTAGCAATTCATCAGAAACAATGTATATCTATGAGTATGTCTTGGTCTCAAACAAAGACACTGAGCATCTGAACTGACCTTAACATCTCTTATTCGAAACATCTCAAGTTGATCTTGTCATTTACTTTAGCAGCTCATCCTGTGGTGAGAATGGAGATTGTTTCCATTGAAAGGGATGTAAGAACAACGTGCTGAGCCGTAATTCCAAAACTATGGTTACCCTCCCACTCTTCTCCCTTAATCCACCTTTATCGTGCTCATACCTCTTCACTGTTCCACTCCTGGTTTTCATGTTGAAAGTCTAGCTTTACAGCTATGATTCAGCTGCTTGGCTAGAATGATGCATTTCTTTTTACTATGACTTGATGTTTGCAAAGTTAAATGTATGTGGAGGTAAATTACTCACTGTCTTTGCTTACAAACCTCATTGTTTCATCATCAAAATGTCACAAAAGTCTTAAAACCAATGATGTACGTCTACCAGTGGAATAGATACAACAAATTGACGTCTCTCTGAATTACAGTTTCATAGAACAATGGCTGGAGATGGATGCATAATATTGACCCATTTCAACAATAAGTATCTGGGGAATCTCTTGGGGTACTTCTGGACTGGCAAGAAGCGATGACTATGACCAAAGGTTAAAAGACAAGAATGCTGGATCTTACTTTTCTAATTCTAGCTCTGTCACCTTCTTGATGTATGACACTAGAGTTGCCCCATCATAAAATGACAAATTTCTGCATGACCTAGATTTCAAAGTTATTGACATGAACAAAAGTGATTTATTTGTACAGACAGCAATATAAAAAAATCTGTGCTACTTCACCTTGCAAAAATGAGTCAGAAATTATTTTCAGTGATTGAGATCTTCATTGTCCTGAAACAAAGTCAAGATACAGTGTTTCATTCAAATTATACATGCTTTTTTCTTCTCCTCCTTACCTATAGTAGCCAGCCTCTAAGGTAGTCTCCTCCAATAACCATCATTTTCTGGTATTCACACACTTACATAGTTCTCTCCCACACTGGATACCTGTATATCCAATATGATATTGCAGAAACAATAGTATGTGATTTCCAAGGTTAGTTCATAAAAGCCACTTGGCCTCTGCCTTTTTCTTGTATCATTCACTCTGAGAAAAACCAGTTGCAGTGTAAGAGGGTACTCAAAGGGATAGCCCAAATGATGTGGAACTGAGGCCTCCTTCTGAAAGTCAGCACCACCTGCCAGCCATGTGATTAAGCCATCCTGGAAGCAGATCTTCACACCCCAATCAAGCCTTCAGATGAACGCAACTCCAACTGACATCTTGACTGTTACCTCATAAAAGATCCCAAGCCAGAATCCCTCAGCTAAGCTACCCCTAAATTTTAGATCCACAGAAACTATATGAGATAATAAATGTTTGCTGGTAAAAGTCACAAAGATTTGTGTTTGTGTGGGGGGTAATTTGCTATATAGCAATAGATAACTAAAATACTATTCATTCTGATTTTCTTTTATACAAGGTTTACCTTTCCCCCCAAACCTGACACTACACACATATTTTTCAAGCAAGACTTCCGTAAACATATGGCAAAATGTCTAGGAGCAACAGGAAGGCATGAGCACTTTCACAATGACACAATATTAGAGAATTAATACTCTAAGATATACATGTCCATAGTTGCACCTGTACAAACAATGAAAGTCCATCTGAAAAATGTCCTCATCCAAAAAATTGTTTACAAAAATAAATACTTCATGCTTATCTTCATAATGTATTTGCAACTCCAATTTATTTGTAACATAGTAGATTATTCTATTGTCTTTAATAGCCTAAGTGGAATACTGGTGATATCATTTTATTACCCAGACAGTTATAAGTAGTGAGTTAATGTCCTGCCATTAACTCCTGTTAACTGCCAGATTTGAGTCATATTATTTCAGCTGATAGTGAAATGAGTTAGACAGTTGAGAAGAACATCTGGCTGAAATACTGCAAAGGTCTACCAGTGCACTGAAACCAAATACGAGTTTCTTCACTGGCAGAAAAATTTCAAACAATTATTAATTGTAACTTTACTCTGAGTCATGATAACATTATACAAAGGGTACTGAAGTACTAACATTACCAGAAGCACCCAAAGCAGATAATGTATCATTCTTCCCCACCTACCTCTACTCTATATAAAATCAATTTATTATTAACATTCCAGTTCAATATTAAAAGGTAATACAGTTAGAGAAGATACACATTTATTATGTATATCACTATACTTCCAAGGTTAAAATAACAAAACAGATGAAAAATCACATCTCTAAAAACTTTTAGGTACCTGTAGAATTTTTTAGTGAAACCATTTAAAAACTGTTCTCAGCATTAGATTCCAACATAATAACAAGTCTGAAAACACAGATTACTTTCTTAGTATTAATATGAATTTCTCTTAGGAAGGTCAGAATTCTAAATTAACCTGAATAATATTAAAGGTATTGAATTATACTTCACATGAGATTTTACCATATACAAATTTAGTTTCTGTAAAGGGCAGGAATTTTCTCTTATGTATGTTCTAAAACAATTTTTAAAGAACTGTAGAAATTATAATAAAATGAAAAATTAAAAAAGAATGAGATTCAAGTGTTTTATCTTTAAGCAAATAGCAGTAGAATTTTACCAAATACAAAATGGTAGAAGTTATGAAATGAGAATTTTCTGAAACACTCAAATGGACAAGGGTTAACTTATTTACTCTTGGTACTAGATCTTGCATATCTACTTTAAAATTTTGATATTTCCATTTAACATTTGTATTTAATATATTTGTAAATTGTCAAAAGGTTAGAAATGAGGGAAATTCCTTTCTGATATTAAGTTTGGCTAACAGTGTTTTAGGTGCAGGCAATGAAAAATAAAGTATAAGTCAACAAATTTTTGCTTAATCAATTTTATTTACTGTGTGTCAAAATTATATCCTTGTGAACCAAATAGATAGTATTTATAAATCTTCATATGAATTAATTCTTTAATAAAATTGTGAATGGATTTATGCTCAATATAGTTTCAAAGGGGTTCAGTTCTTTGAGAACTCATTCATGATTTAATTCTGGGAAATCTTATACATTGCATTATATATACTTCCTATATGTTATGAAGCTATCAATTCTTTTTAGCTATTTCACAATACCTGTTGGATGAGGTGAATGAATAAATGTAGAAAGAAGGTTTCCAGCAACTAGTTCTGGCAATGTTCTATCATCGATATATTCCACTTGTTTGAAAAATACTGTTAATCTTGTGTTGATCTTTGTGTTCTTGAGTTTTGCTTTTTATTTCCACATAAAATTATATGTAAGGATTGCTTTCACTACCTTCTCTCTCCCTAAAACCTACATTGAGTATAATGGTTTGCACAATAATTTCTCAGAAAAATCAAACAAGCTATCAAAGTATTTATTACATGTCCATTACATGTCTAACTAAAAGGAGTAAGACAGGTCCTAATTCAAGGAGATGGAGAATATAACCAGAGAAATCAAGTTAAATTATATGAAACAATTAGAGAAAGCTAAGTGCTATGATGCACAACAGCATTTCCCAAAAGATCCTTGAGATGTTAATAGACGTTTTATTAAAAAAAAAAAAAAAAAAAAAAAAGGCTTCTATGGTCAAATAAGTTTGGGAATTATTTCATAAGACATTACCCTCTTGGCAATTCACAATGCCGATTAGCATACTAATGACTGAAAAGTTTTGCAGCAAAGAAAATGGTCATATTTTGACTAAGCCAGAATATTTAAAATATCTTTCACCATGGAAGACTTTGTTAAAATGTTCCCTTTTTGATCACAAAAATTTTATAAATGAAGAGAAAAATAACACAAGTATTTGCCATATTAATTTAATAAGCATTAGCATTTTGCCATATTTGGCTCAGACTTCTTAATCTAAATAATAAACAAAAGATTACTTATACAATTACGGCCAACCCCCATCCCTTTTTCCTTCCCCTTCCCCAGGGGTTACCATCATCCTGAAATTCTTCTTGTTATATATTCTTCTTGTTCATATATTTACTTTAACTCGTATGTTTGGATTCACAAATAATATATAGGATTCCTGTGTATTTTAAGTTTACAAAAATAATACCATTTTTGTATACATTGTGATTTACTAATTGTATTCAAAATTATGTTTATGAGATGGATCCATGATAATGCATATAGATTTTATCTGTTTTAACTGAGGAATTGTGTTCTTTGTATAAATATGCCACAAAAATTAATTATCCAATAACCTATTAAGAACATGTGGCTTAGGGGCACCTGGGTGGCTAAGTTGGTTAAGTGTCTGCCTTCTGGTCAGGTCATGATCTCAGGGTCTTGGGACTGAGCCTCACATCAGGCTCCCTGCTCAGCAGGGAGTCTGCTTCTCCCTCTCCCACTGTCCCTCCCCCTCACTTATTCTCTCTCTCTCTCTAATAAATAAATAAAATCTTAAAAAAAGAACATGTGGCATGTTCTCAATGTTTTCCTATTTCAAGAATGTTGTGATAAACATCCTTGCACATATATCTTTGTATGTCTGCCGAAGAGATGTTTCAGAGTATTTACCTAGAAGCAGAATTAATAAGTCATAGGTATGGACATTATCAATGTTAGTAGATATTTCAAACTTCTCTCCAAAGTAATTGAACTAAGTTACACACCAACCAGCACACCACAGGAATTCCCAGGGATTCACATCTCTGCAGATGCTCAGACACACTAATCCGACGTGTATGGACTTATATTGTGCTGATATACAACATGAATTTCCCTTATTATTTTTGAATTATGAACATATTTCCATAAACATACTGGCCATCTGGTTTTCCTCTTTTGTGAATCATGAAGATTTAACAGTTAATTATATATTTTCTTACCCAATCCTTCATTGTTCAAATTCACTGCAAATAACTTGCCTGGTTTATGGTTTAACTTTCATTTTTTTATCATTTTTTTTACTCCGACAGGTGTTCATGTTTACCACTTGTGTGAGATTTGTACTTTGGCATCTTATGTTTTATTTTAAAATTTTCAGTTTTATTTTTCACTTGAGGATTTTATTCCATCTGCTATTTATTTGTGTATTATGTCACACAAGCACTTAATTGTCCAAGTGACATATCTTGATTAATCTATCCCTTCTGTACTGATTGCTAATGCCACCGCATCATATACTAAGTCTTTGTAATATAAAGGGGATCTTTAGTAGTTGAGAGAAGGGAGAGGGCTCACTATTGCACTGACCTAGTCATAAATGAGGGACTGCATGAAAGAGGTGGTCTTCAGTCAGGGTCTGACTACAAGATGGACATAAATGCATGGGTTTTGGTGTCAGACAGACTTTCATTTATATCCTTTCTGTAATACTCACTGCAAGTGAATTAATCTTGCTGCAAATGAATTTTTTCCCTTTTAAGTGGGGATAATACAGATGATCTAGTGGCATTATTTAGTGAGATAATATGTTTAAAAGTGGTTACTATATAGTCTTGCATATAGCAGGTGTTCAAAGTACTTAGTGATTGTAGTTCCTACTGTTGCTAGCAGTAGTGATAGGAATGGTAGTAGTATCTGATTAGATCAATAGCTGTCAGTTCGAAAAGCTAAAACAAATCTGAAGGACATTCTTAGGAAAGCAAACACAGAACTGGGGAATTGTCTGATTGTAAGGTAAGAATTGGAGATGACTCTAAGCTGCGGTTTGGAGGACAAGATGTAAGAGGAATTAGAGATACTAGTTTAGGATGGAGGTTCTCAAAGGGCGGTTCCAATAGCAGCAATTCCTGAAAACTTGTTAGAAATGTAAATTCAAGACCCAAGACTCATTGATTCAGATACTCTGACCAATATGTGGCCCAGTAATCACAACTGGTTTTAACAAACTTCTGATGATGTTCAAGTTTGAGAACCACTGGTTTGGAACATGATGAGTAAGAGGTGGTGCTGAGAAACCAGGTGAACACGATGCATGAAGAAATTTCAGAGGTGAAGATGTGGATTTCTCACTTAGAGAGTGAGATTCTCCTTTTCTGATACCTTTCCTTTCTTCTGGTTATTGGTTTTATTATGCTGAATGGCTTCCCAATATCAGAATCATTTCCCAGCATTCAAGTTCTACTTGCCATCCACCTACTGGGCAAAGTAATGCCAACTTTGCAACCCTTAATCAATCTCTGTCCTTCCCACAATTTCTCTCCTACATCCTTCTCCACCTGTTTTCAGCTTGGAGGCTCCTCAGGGAGGGGAATTTGTCTGGCACAATTTCATCGAACATTAAATACCATGTACACTGACAGAGTTTTATAAATAATAAATGAGGGTAGTAATAGCCTAGAACCCAGATTTTAATGGCAGGAATCCCTGGCCATTAAATATAAAACAGTTATCCATCTATCTATATATCTTGAGACCCTTCTCTGACCCCTGAAAGATAGAAGTCTGCAAAGAACATGCTGTATCTGTACCATTTAAGAGCACTTTTATTTTAAAAACTAATTTCATCTTGAAATCAATAGATGTAAGTGTGAAAAAGAGATGAGCAGTAGCCAACCACAGAAAATATTTACTTATTTTCAGATTTTTCATTGTGTTTTTAAGGAGTTTTATCAACTCTTTGGTAGAAATCAAGGTGGAGAAATAATGAGAGATTTCAGTGTAACAGTCTATCAGAGCTCTGGCTACAGTATTAATTTTGGCCATAATGTGTCAATCAGCTACAAAGGATCAGCTCAGCCATAGTGACAAGGATCAACTGTGTAGACATCTGAGATATGTTAATCTACCATGACATGCTCTAGAGTAGGATGCATACAAGAATGTATGCACATAAAATTTCCACATAAAATTATATGTAAGGATTGCTTTCACTACCTTCTCTCTCCCTAAAACCTACATTGAGTGACAAGGATCAACTGTGTAGACATCTGAGATATTCAAGTAGAACTTGAATGCTGGGAAATGATTCTGAGATTGGGAAGCCATTCAGCATAATAAAACCAATAACCAGAAGCAAGGAATGTACAAGAATGTCACCTGCATTTTAAACTAGTGCTGACTGCCTTGTATCATCTAGGGGGTCCATGCTTAATAAAACAAAATCAATCCTCAGGAACTTGAAACATGTTATCCCTATCATTTAACAATACAAGATAATTCTGGTGTGTTTCTTATTATGTTTTTTCCTTTGCTTTATAATTTGTATACTGATGCATGGATACATGTGAACTTATAATCTATAAAATGTATATGATAACATGTAAAAGGTAGGCCAATAATATATATCTTTCATTAACACTTTATATAACATGTTTAACAGTATAAACAAAATTAACCTACAGTGAAAAAGCTTTAACTTTTTAAAAACATTTTGGATAATTGAATACTGCTGCCTTTGTGATGTGAAACCAGGATTCTTCACAATGAAATCAATGTGCTTTGGTGTTTAATTTATTGACAAGCACAACCAGAAGTTTCAAAGCTAGTTCTAGGGTTCAAATTGCCTGTTAATATCGTTAAAGAAAATTTAAAATATTACCCATGTGAATTTCAAATGCATGAAGAGAAAGAAAACACACAAAACAACTAACAATGATTTTTATCTTAGTGGAAAGATAATGCATAATTTTTGATTTATACATATTTATTTTCTAAATTCCCTATCATAAAGAAATATTATTATTATTCATTACAGCACCAATGTTAGTAATAAGATACAAGTGAAATATGTACTTGGATTTGCATGTCATCCTTGTGTAGGGGCCATGCTAATCTTCTCTGTATCATTTCAATTTTAGTACATGTGCTGCCGAAGCAAGCATGAAATATGTACTTGGAAATAGTTTTAAATCTTATTCAAGCTGTACCAGATTCCTACTTATAGAACTCACACAAAAACACACACCCACACAAACACATACACAAAAACATATTAACAGTGCCTTCCTTAATGATTAAGAAATAAGATGTCAATGTGACTTGTGCAGCAAGTCACAGTGATAATAAATGCTGTTTTGGTATATATACTCCTGGATGGGTAGTAAACCCAGGGGTGCAGTGTTTCAGCAGTCCTGAATTGATAAGCAGAGTCAATTCATGTGCATGTACTCTATAGGCAGAATTTCAAAACCTTATAAAAAACCAGTTTTCTTTTTTAAATGAAAATTTTGCATTGCCTTCCCTTGAGCAACTTTACTATGTTGTAATATATAGACTAGGGATGGCAAATTAAAATTCATCTGATGTGATAATTGGGATAGTCTATAGCAGCAGCTCTGAAAGTATAATCCTCAGATCCCTAGGGATCCCAGGAAACTTTTCAGGAGTTCTGTGAAATCAAAGCAATTATCAATACATTACTTGTCTTTTTTACTGTGTTGGCATGTGTCCTCTTTTACTGTGTTGGCATTTGCACTGATTGGACAAATATAGTGGTGGATAAAATTACTGGGTGCTTAGAACAAATTGAGGCCTTAGAATCAACTCGTACTAGCAGATTTTGTATACTTCATCACCATGTACTAAAATTCATTCTAAGAATATTTTTGATGAATTAGTAAAAATTCATAATTTTTTACATTAAATCTTGGAACTTAAGGACACACTTTAATATTCCATGTGACAAAAATTAAACATATATATAAAGCACTTCTAATGAAGTAGATAGTTGTATTAGTTATCTATTTCTGAACAGTTTGCCGCCAAACCTATCAGCTTAAAACAACATACGTTTATTATCTTGGTTTCTGTGGGTCAGGAACTCATGCACTGCTTAGCTGGGTCCTCTGGCTCAGGTTTCTTACAAGGGTGCAATCAAGGTGCCACCTGGGACCACAAGCATGTCAAGGTCTAACTGGAGAGAAATGGATCCCTCCCCATTTCCAACCTTATCCATGTGGTTGTTAGCAGGATTAAGTTACTTGGGGTACTTGGACTGAGGACCTCAGTTCCCTATAGTTATTGGCTGGAGGGCACTCTCCATTCTTTGCCAGGTTGCCCTTTCCATGGGGCAAGCATTTGAGAAGAACCAGAGAGAGAAATCCAGCAAGATGGAAATCATAGTCTTTTATATCCAATCACAGAAGTGACACTCCTCACTTTTGCCATACTCTATTTGTTAGAAGCAAGTCACCAGCAGCCAGCTCTTTCAAGGGGAAAAAATGACACAAAAGCATGATTTCCTAGGGGCGGGGATCATTAAGAGCCATGTCAGCAGCTGCTGTCCATAATGGTCATCTCTGGGAAATACTGTTGTATTTCAACTTGTGTTGCAAGTTGAACTAGCTGCTATTTTCATTACATACCATTTTTACTTGAAAGAATAATTAACCTAAAAACTATAATTATTCAGGCTTGAGAATTTTGCTGATATTTGCAGAATTGAGTATTTCTTGAAAATAGACAAAGTGAGTTTTGCCACTTCAAGGAAAAAAACGTTGACACTCAAAACTCAGGAAACAAACTGAGGGTTGCTGAAGTGGTCGGGGGTGGGAGGGATGGGGTGGCTGGGTAATAGACATTGGGGGGGGTATGTGCTATGGTGAGAGCTGTGAATTGTGTAAGACTGTTGAATCACAGACCTGTACCCCTGAAACAAATAATACATTATATGTTATAAAAAAAAAAAAAAAGAAGAAGAAGAAGAAGATAGCAGGAAGGGAAAAATGAAGGGGGGGAACCAGAGGGGGAGACGAACCATGAGAGACTATGGACTCTGAGAAACAAACTGAGGGTTCTCAAGGGGGGGATGGGTTAGCCTGGTGATGGGTATTAAAGAGGGCACGTATTGAATGGAGCACTGGGTGCT
>NW_022589717.1:19573423-19722261 GCF_004348235.1 Phoca vitulina
GGGGGGGGTATGTGCTATGGTGAGAGCTGTGAATTGTGTAAGACTGTTGAATCACAGACCTGTACCCCTGAAACAAATAATACATTATATGTTATAAAAAAAAAAAAAAAGAAGAAGAAGAAGAAGATAGCAGGAAGGGAAAAATGAAGGGGGGGAACCAGAGGGGGAGACGAACCATGAGAGACTATGGACTCTGAGAAACAAACTGAGGGTTCTCAAGGGGGGGATGGGTTAGCCTGGTGATGGGTATTAAAGAGGGCACGTATTGAATGGAGCACTGGGTGTTATACGCAAACAATGTATCATGGAACACTACATCAAAAACTAATGATGTAATGTATGGTGATTAACATAAAATAAAATTTAAAAAAACTCAATGGAATTTGAATATTCAAAAGAATGCTAGGATATTGTAAAACGTGTATCTGGCAACAGTGTCTTAACAATTTCTCGATACATAAAATCTTCTCTAAAGGTTTTGTTAGCAATACTAAAGAATGTTGGATTTTGATAGTGTATAATGAAATGTGTTAACATTTAGAAGATCTGCAAAACTCAGCGAGTCAAGGTTTTTCAAATGAACAAATGGATGCCTTTCCAAGTCATGCATATGTCCACCGGTGATGGGTCTTAAGGAGGGCACGTACTGCATGGAGCACTGGGTGTTATACACAAACAGTGAATCATGGAACACTACATCAAAAACTAATGATGTACTGTACACTGACTAATATAATAAAAAATAACGTGCAAGATAGACTAATGGTTTTAGCCATTCTGACAGGTGTAAAGTGATATCTCATTATGGTTTTGATTTACATTTCTCTGGTAATTAGTGACAGTGAATATCTCTTCATGTGTGTGTTGGTCATCTGTATGGTTTTTTTTTTTTTTTTTTTTTTTGCGGGGGGAATGTCTATTCAGGTCCTTTGCCCCTTTTTAGTTAGATTATTTGTTTTTTTGGTTTTGAATTGAATAAGTTCTTTATATATTTTGGATATTAATCCATTATCAGATATGTCATTTGTAAATATCTTTTCCCATTCAGTAAGTTGCCTTTTTGTTTTGCTGATAGTTTCCTTAGCTATCAGAAGCTTTTTACTTTGATTTAGTCCCAATAGCTTAAATTTGCTTTTGTTTTCCTTGCAGGAGGGGCATGTCTAGAAAAGTGTTTCTATGGCTTCTGTCAAAGAAATTACTGCTTATGTTTTCTTCTATGAATCTTATGGTTGAACACTGAGAAATGTATAGAATTGTTGAATTGTTATATTGTACTCCTGAAACTAATATAATACTGTATGTTAATTATACTTGAATAATAAAAAGACAGACCAATGGATCTTATGTATCAGTATGAGAAGTTCATTAATATGATTTCAGCTCCACATTGCAATTCACCTTTAAAAAACTACTACTTACAGAGTTCTAGTGTAGTATCAAAGAATAATATCCACAATTATCTGAAAAGGGTATTAAAATACTTCTCCCTTTACAACTATATAATATAATTACGTGAGGCTGGATCTTTTCCATATACTTCAACCATAACAAATGGCAACAGTTTGAATGCTGTGAAAGCAGATAATGGGAATCCAGCTGGATTATATAAAGCCAAACATTAAAAATATTTACAAATATGTATAAAAGGACCACTCTTCTCATAAAATTATTTTTGCTCTGGAAAATATAGTTTTTTCATTAAAATATTTTATGTGGGGCACCTGGATGGCTCAGTCGTTAAGCGTCTGCCTTTGGCTCAGGTCGTGATCCCAGGGTCCTGGGATCGAGCCCCGCATCAGGTTCCCTGCTCCGTGGGAAGCCTGCTTCTCCCTCTCCCACTCCCCCTGCTTGTGTTCCCTCTCTCGCTGTCTCTCTCTGTCAAATAAATAAAATCTTTAAAAAAATAAATAAAATATAATATTTTATGTGGACATAAAATGGATTTATTTTTAAGTGAATTATTTAAGAATGTCTATTTTAATTCCTAGCATGATAAAAATTGATAGATAACCCCACATAAACAAGAACTCTTTGGGATGTCAAGAAATTTTAAGATTGTAAAAAAGATCCTAAGATCAAAATGTTTGAGAACGTTTGGGCCAGATTTTGCTATTTTGACAAAGTAGCCCCCAAATCTCAGCAGCTTACACAAAATGATCTCTCATTCACACTACAAGTCCATTGGTGTTGGCTGAGGGAATGTGCTCATTGTTTTCTCAGGAGACCAGGCTCACGGAGAGTATATTTCATCAAGATTCTACACTCATAGGGCACCTAGGTGGCACAGTTAGTTGGGGATCAGACTCTTGGTTTCAGGTCAGGTTGTCATCTCAGGGTCACGATCTCAGAGTCGGGGGATCGAGCCCTCTTGGGGTCCATGCTCGGTGCTGAGTCTGCTTGGGATTTTCTCTCCCTCTCCCTCTGCCACTCCCTCACCCCTCAAATAAATAAATAAATAAATAAATAAATAAATAAATCTTTAAAAAAATTCAACACTTCAATAACAAGAAAAATGGCAGGATGGCAGAATTTGCAAAGGCTTATAAACATTACCTGGAAGTTACATATGCTACTTCCACTAACTAGTCATCTTTCTAAGAAAGCCACATGGTCACACCTAACTTCAAGCAGGCAGTAACACTTAATTTTGCCATATACCCAAAAGAAAAACCAGAAATATTTAGTGAACAATACTAATGACTACCATGCATGCCAATTCGAATCCATACACTGAGTTAAAAAGGATTATGAGGCTGCATCTTAGAGAGCTCCAGAAGCTTATTAGCTTTTATTGCTGCTGAAACAAACTACCACAAATTTAGTGTCTTAAAGCAACACAAATGTATTTTCCTATGGATCTAGAGGTCAGACATCCTAAAATCAGAGTGTGGACAGAGATGCATTCCTTCTGGAGTCTCTAGGGAACAATCAGTTTTTTGCCTTTTCCAGTTTCTAGAAAATGTGAACTATAGCAATATTTATCCCTTAAACCAAAAGTAATTGAGCACCTGCTAGATATGAGGTACTATTCTAAATGCTGGGGATGCTAGGCTGAACAAAAGTCAAAGTCCCAACTATTATAGGGCTTACATTCTAGTGGAAAAAAGAACTGAAGAGGTAGATAAACACCCATATATACTAGGAGATTGATATGTACAACGAGGAAAATTAAGGCAGGAAAAAGTAATTGAGAATGATATGAAAGGTGCTATTTTAGATAAGGTGGTCAGAAAAGGACTTTCTGATCAGACAATGATTGAGTACATCCCTGAAGAAAGTGAAGGAACAAATCACAATATCTAGAGGCAGAACATTCAGGCATTAAAAATAGTAACAAAGAGGTCTTAATGTGAGAGGATGCTTGGAATGTCTGAGAGACAGCAAGGAGGACAGGGTGTCCCTAGAGAGGATGAGAGGAGGAGATGAGGTCAGAGAGTGAGCTCAAGTGCAGTAATAATGCAGCGTCTTAAGGACTATGATAGGAACATAGCCCTTATTCTGAGATGGGCAGCCAAAAAACCATTTACTTATAGGAGTGTTATGATACAGGTGACATTCTTCAGGGGTCACTGACTACTGTGGGGAGAATATAACCCTGGGACAAGCTTAAAAGCCAGAAGACTAGTCAGACGGTCTTTGCAATAACATAGGATGGAGATGATGTTGATTTAGATGAGAACTGTAATGGTGAAGGTGGTGAGAACTGTCTGGATTCTGGATATAGTTTGAAAAAAGTCAATAGATATTCTGATGGATAAAATTATGTGGGTATGAAAGAGTCATTACCAAAGGAGTCATTACCAAGAAAAGTGGTCACTCTTTAAAACAGAAAGGAAAGGAAGGGAAAGGGGAGAGGGAAGGGGAGGGGGAAGACAAAGGGGAGAGAGAGGGGAGTGGAGGAGGGGAGGGGATGAGGGGTGGGAAGGGGGAGGGGAGGGAAGAGGAAGAGGCCTTCATCCAACTTCTCAGTTGAAAGATTTTTGTATCAGAATGAATAGATTTTTCTGGAAAACTAGTTCTGTGACTTAGGGAAGTCCTTGGATATCAGTCAGAAGAATGATAAATCTTATATAAACAAAAAATATTTATCTACCATCAAAAACTTGAAAGAAAAAGATTTGAAATGGTGTTAGGCAAATCGGCCACATGTAGCTGCTTGTGCACATGTGTATGATCTATGAGAAGTAATTTCTCTTTTATGAGTCCCAGTTGATGATGTAGCTTTCAACATTATTACATCATGATTTACTATTATCTAATCCAAACCTGAGTAAAATGGCACTGTCCTTCTCTGAACAGAATACAATTTCTCTTGAATAGATGTTTTAACAAGCCTGTATAAAGGTCACATTTGCTGTCAATTGCACAGTCTCAGCCTAAGGGGAAAGGCCATGCCAAATAAAGCAAGACACTAGTCCGAGGTGGACTGTTCCTCCACAAGGGAGACAGAATTTGCTAGTGCCATCTACAAAGGCCAGTTCTCAATTTCTTTGCAAAATATTGATATTAATGCATTGATTAAGCTGGATAGAACTAATAAGCATACATGTTATTCATCCATTTTTAATGTATGAGAACACTTTAAATAAATGATGTTTTGTTTTAATCTACTTTCGTTTCAACAGTCAGACACTGAATGCTGAGTCAGGCTACACTGAGAACAGACCTCAGAAAATTGTGTTATAGATATCTCATTTCTATTTTCAATTCATCACCAAGTTCCTTTTATTTTCTGATTATCATTAGGATATATCCACTTGTCCCTCTTTCCACCATCACCATCCTGATGCAAGCTAGAGTCATCTGGGGCCCAGGAGTAACAAGATCCTTCCACCTGACCTCCGCATGGATATTGCCCAGCTCCAAACCTTCTTTGCAGAGCAATTGGAATGATCCTCTTCAAAACTCCAAATCACATATTATTCTTCAGCTTAAAATCTTTCAAAGGCCTCCTAGTTCACAGGATAATGAAAAACCACTGGAGACCTGCACATGACTGTAACTGGCCTCTCCATCCTCTTCAGCAGGAGGCCCCTGCTTCCCTTACTGCTCTTGGCGCTGCCCTTCTCAGGACTAGCTCTGCTTCCCACCATTCCAGCATCTTTGCACAGGCTGTGCCCCTTGCCGGGACACAATTTATACCCACCTGCTCCTGGTTCATCTCGCTTTCAGATCTCTAACCACTCTGCTTTTTTTCAGAGAACATTTCCCTAACCATGCCACTCTACCCCAACAAGATGAGATCTCCCTGTTACATGCTCTAATCACCCCACGTTCCTCTAGCTCACAGAACTTAGGAAGGTAGCAACTTTAAACTGTGCAATTATTTGATTAATGGTTGTCTCCCTTACCAGACAGCAAGCTTCAAGAGGGGGGGACCCACGTCAGCTAAAGCTCAGCAGCCTGCCACAGAGTAAGATAGACACTCAGTAACTATTTGGGTGATTAACATAACATAATAAAAAAAAAAAAAACAGAAAAACAAATGCATATGTAAATTATTCACAAAACAAAGGAAACATTTAATAAAAGAAGAGCAAGAATGCAATATGTCAAAATACTTGAGTAGGGCGCCTGGGTGGCTCAGTTGGTTAAGCGACTGCCTTCGGCTCAGGTCATGATCCCAGAGTCCTGGGATCGAGTCCCACATCGGGCTCCCCGCTGAGCGGGAAGCCTGCTTCTCCCTCTGACCCTATCCCCTCTCATGCTGTTTCTCTCTCTCTCTCTCTCTCACATAAATAAATAAATAAAATCTTTAAAAAAAAAAAAATACTTGAGTAAAACTGAAACATGTATTTAGAATCTAGAAATTTAAATAATCAACTATAATTGTGAAACGGATAATTGCATGAAAAGAGGCTTGGTAAATGCAGATCTTTTGATTTTGTTCAAAGGCCATTCATCTGTTCATCCGCTGCCTTGTGGGTCTGCAGAAAACCTTACAATTTTTTTTGCTGTATGTTAACAGCCATAAACCATAATGGTTAAGTATTAGGATTTTTTTTATATTAGTGCTAAGAAAGAGATTCAGATGCCACTAATTAATGCACTTAGAAAGCAAATGAAACACATGTCAGAAACAGAGCCTCGAGAAATAAGTGAATCAGAGAACCATTTCAGGGCATGGAGCCCAAAATTATAGGTCTAAAAAGTGACTGGGCCATTCACCCTTTTATCTTTGGAGGGCAATGTTCAAAATGTACTGCAAACATATCACCAGTCTCACAATCTGAATGAGTTCAATTTCAGTTGCATGAATACATACACAAGACAAATGTTCTCCCTGCTCTGCAGCCATCATAAAGCTTTTCTTAAAAGACACTCTGCTTTCCAATCAGTGTGAGACAAATCTATGCATCCTTCTAGGAGGACTGTACAGTGGCTCTTTGTCTGATCTTTACTTAGCTTAAACATTCAAAACAATAAGCTCTCAAACATTTGTCTTGATATTTAACAAATAGAAACCAATGTTGCCCTGAATTCTAAAATGTACAAAAATACTTCTAAAAATCAAATAATAAAAATAATGTCGAGTTTTATAGTTCAAGTTGGCCCAACATCTCCCTATGAACATAGTAAGAATTGTTGTTCACATTTTTAAGAAGGAGTAAATCTGTTTTTGTTTTTTTTTTTAAGAGAGAGTTCACAAGCTGGGGTGAGCAGAGGTGATGGGTAGAGGGAGAGAGAGATAATCTTAAACAGATTCCATGGACACAGGGCTTGATCTCACAACCCTGAGATCATGACCTGAGCCAAAATCAAGAATCAGATGCTTAACCCACTGAGCCATCCACGCACAGGAGTAAGTCCATTCTTAATCACTTATCTCAATTCCCATATTATACTTTTTATTTTTTTTATTTTTTTTAAATTTTATTACGTTATGTTAGTCACCATACATTACATCATTAGTTTTTGATGTAGTGTTCCATGATTCATTGTTTGTGTATAACACCCAGTGCTCCATGCAGTACGTGCCCTCTTTAATACCCATCACCAGGCTAACCCATCCGCCCACCCACCTCCCCTCTAGAACTCTCAGTAAAGACTAGACTTAGAAAAAAAGTTTTATTTGACAAACAAAGTGAGGTGAAGCAGAGCAAAACTGTAATAAAAATTTCATCTTGACCTCATTAGCAAAATACTTAAACAAATGGAATACTATGTTTACAAGAAGCTGCAAGAATATGACCTGCCTTTAAAAGTTGTGGAGACAAGTCATGAACATCCAAACCCCACATTTGCCTCTTTGAACACATAGAACCAGGGCTAGTTGTAGTCATCAGTGCCATCACCCTTTCTGTGCACACAGTAGGATTGCATTTATTAGGATGACATAGCCATGAACTTGCTCTGGCCAATGAAATATTGAAAGTTGGCGCGCCTGGGTGGCTCAGTCGTTAAGCGTCTGCCTTCGGCTCAGGTCATGATCCCAGGGTCCTGGGATCGAGCCCCGCATCAGGCTCCCTTCTCAGAGGGAAGCTTGCTTCTCCCTCTCCCACTTCCCCCTCTTGTGTTCCCTCTTTTGCTGTGTCTCTCTCTGTCAAAATAAATAAAATCTTAAAAAAAAAAAAAAGAAATGTTAGAAGTTATGGGTGTCACCTTTGAGTAGATGCTTTAATAGCTAATGCACAATTTGCAAGGTTTCTTTGCCACTGCCACTGACTGCCTTTGCTGCAGATGGTAGAAACTCCTTCATCTTGGTCTCCAATTGTAAAGATTTTGATTAGCACCCTAGCCAATCCACTGTAGACATATATCTTGAGTGAGAAATATGCGTTTGTTCTTCTAAGCCTTTAAAAGTTGAATTTGTTTATTTCTCTACAATAACATAGCCCATCCTGAGTTATCCACACTTGCAAACTCAAGTCATCAAAAATAATTTCAAAATTTTGTATTATGCCTATATATGTTTATGTATAATCCCCATTTACTTATATTTATATATGGGCATCACAGAATAAAAGAGATCCAAGTATGCAAAGATTATAGAATGTCATCAGGTTTCAATTTATTAAAACTCCTCACCTCTACATCTTTTTCAATTTTCTGTTAAACATTTTTTTAAAAGATTTTATTTATTTGACAGGGATAGAGAGAGAGAGAGCACAAGCAGGGAGAGCGGCAGGCAGAGGGAGAGGGAGAAGCAGGTTCCCCACTGAGGAGGGAGCCTGATGCAGAGCTTGATCCCAGGACCCTGGGATCACGACCTGAGCCAAAGGCGGTCGCTTAACTGACTGAGCCACCCAGGTGCCCCTCTGTTAAACTTTTTAACCTGAGAGAAGAAAACTATATATATTTCTATAATTATCTAATAGTAAGTACATTTGTTGTACTCTTTTTCACATGTACAGCACAATTTACTCGTTCCTGAAAATAATACCATTTGTTCTTAAAATATATTGCCTAGGAAGTAAGGGTTCATTCTCTAGTATCTCCCAGTGTAATGCTCATATTAAAATATCTAAAACAACTTCGATTTTCATGCATTATCAAAAGGAGTACATATCATCTTGAGGGATTGTACAAATGACTGCACAACTTGTTTAGCAATGCCAAACATTAGAAATGTCATGAGTCAGTTGATGATTCAACAAAAGTCCTTGAGCACCTAGAAACACATCTTTTGTCTGCTGCTACTGTTCCTTGAGTTAAGTAACAACTCAGAGACAGAGAGAAGCTGAAGGAGAGTTTAGTTCATCCACCTACACAGAGAGAGATAAATCTGGTTTTCTTGCTTCCAGATAAATGTCAACAATTTTTATGTCATTTAAACAAAAACAAATTTCCAAGCAGGCACTCCCTTCACTTCAGGCAATCTCCTATTTCTGCACTCATGGCAGATCTGTAGACTCTTCGTAGGAATGTCTGTACATAAATGAGAGTATGCTATATGACAGGAGAGCAAAAGTGAGCAGTTTCTTTGCCATAGCTGCTATTCTTCATTTATTAAGTAGAAATGCATGGAAAGTAATCAAGCTATAGCAGTTCTCTCATCCGTAATACAGGCCTAATCACATAAGTTACTTCAAGGGATTGTGAGGTTAAAATGAGCTAATCCATACAGACTGCCTGATGCCTAGTGGTTCCATAAACTATAATTGTTATTATGGTAATAATAATTTGCAAGGACATTATTGTTATCTAAATCAATAAATTATATGTGTGTAGACATTTCCTAAGTTCATTTCCATCATCCTTTTTTTTCCCACCCCATACTTTTCCATGGAAATTTCACTCAGTCTCCAGGCTTCCATTATCAATTCTAAAAAAAGATCCTATGTCTACATACTCAACCCTGATTTTCAAACTGGTATTTCCAATTCCCTCTAGAAAATTTTCACCTGGATGTCCCATCATTTCTCCAAACTCCTAATGTCTACATCATGCGTCATATCCCCAATCCTGGGCTGGCCTTAGACTTGGGTGAGGATGGCCCTTATCTTAGGACCTGACTTAGAGGGGTTTGCTCCTAGCCTTCTCTGACTGCATTCCTCTCCACAGAGCAGAACTTTGCAGGACCAAGAGGTGTCATCACTATATAGATCTTCCTCAACCTTCCATGGAATTATGTTCTGATAAACCCATCATAAATTGAAAATACCCTACGTCAAAAAGGCATATAATACACCTAACCTAATGAACATTATAGCTTAGCCTAGCCTACTCTAAATGTTCTCAGAACACTTACATTACCCTACAGTTGGGCAAAATCATCTACCATGAAGGCTATTCTATAATAAGGCATTGAATACTTCATGTAATTTGTTGAACACTGTAATAACAGTGAAAAACAGAAGGGTTATATGGGTAAAGAAAGGTTGTAAGTGTATCAGCGGTTTACACTTGTGAGAGCATGGCTGACTGGGAGCTGCGGTTCACTGTTGCTGCCCAGTATCACAAGAGAGTAGCATACTGTATATCACTAGCCCAGGAAAAAATCAAAATTCAAAACTCAAAGTATGATGTTTACTGACTCTGACTCACCTTTGCACCATCACAAAGTTGAAAGTTGAACCATCATAAGTTGGGGACCGT
Organism: Phoca vitulina; assembly: GCF_004348235.1. NCBI lineage: Eukaryota > Metazoa > Chordata > Mammalia > Carnivora > Phocidae > Phoca > Phoca vitulina. The sequence goes on from NW_022589717.1 coordinate 19,583,462, forward strand.
CTGTATGGTTCTATCATAATTTCCCTATTTTTTCAAAAGCAAGTAAAACTATTGACAGATTACTAGTCTAAAAGTAAGTTTCCCAATTATCTGTATAAGAATTAAACATTCAATACTTGGTTCATGAAAGCTAACAAAGTCTTACATTTAATATTTCTATAAACAATGCTAGCTGATTTGTTCAATCTCTTTTCTGTCTGTGCTTTGACAATTAGCTCTCCTCCTTCTCTCCATTTTCCACTTCAGGAAACATTTCTGACTTTAACTTCTCAAAATTGGAACTGAACAATTTCTAAGCAGGGAAAAGATAAATGACCATTAATTGAACTGATAATTAACCACCTGAAAATCAACAAAAGACTGAGTCATCATCATTTCCTGTCTTTCTTCAATTTTAGATTTTATTTTCCTCTTAGTAGAAATTGTTATCTTCTGAAATCAAAAGACGTGGCAGCTGTGCATAGAGTAGTGCGCCTTGGCCTCTCCAGAATTGAAGATGTCTCTTCCGGCACTTCTCAGCATCTGGAAAGCTGGGACCTTCCCTCTTGTTATCAATGACCTTGACTCCACGCAGGCAAAATAACCAAGGAAGGGAGAGCTGATGTTGATTTTCTTTTCTGCCTCCGGCGAAGGATCTGCCAGGCCTATTGGGCAGGTCACTTAAACTTTTCTAGACTTCACTTGCCTCATCTCTCAAATGCATAGTCCTCTCACATCTAAAACTCTGCTCCTATCACTTTGTGGGAACTTTAAACACACTACAAATGACACTTTTAGGAGAAAAATGTTCAATATGCTTTTCCTCATTTGCATGTGTGTTATGATTCATGAGACCACTTGATTTGGGGAAACATAATGAAAGACAAAAACAAAACAGCAGCTAACCAAGTAAACTCATTTAAATGATGAAATGAAACCTTTGGAACCATTGATCCATTGTTATAAGATAAGCTCTAATCAAGGAAGCAGATACACACGGCGTACCAGGCCTTGGTGTTTTCTAATTATCTTCTGTAAAAGTCTACCTTTCAGCTGGTAAGTGTGCAGTTTCCGGAATACCTCATGTTCTTCCTCACCTACAACTTTCCAATTTTTTTTTTTTTTCTTCAGAGTTGCCTCATTTGTCTAGAAAATCCCTATACCTACTTGAAGATGCAGTTCCCCTCCTTCAAAGAGCCTGCCCTCATCACTCCCAGGGAGGATTAACTGGTCATACGTTTGTCCATCCTGCTAGACTGTAAGAATCTCTGAATTTCCAAACCTAACACAGAATTGGGCATACAGATGGAACTTAATGCAATTTAATAAATAATATACAATTACTCTTAGTGAAAATATTTTTTAAAACTTCTGTTATTGCTTTTTCTTATAGTTTGACATTTCAGTGCTATTCCATGGAATTTCTAAAGGTTAACTTTTTATCTTCCTTATGCTCCTGTCTGTTATTATGATCTTAAAACTGTGCTGCTGCCACAAAAGTAGACAGCCAAGCATTACTTCTATCTCATGTATTTGAAATGAGCTGTAGTCTTACCTAATGTGTTTTGTGTGTTGGCCCAAGTATCCAGTATGATGTTTAGCCACACCTGATGTTTTGCACAAAACTTGCATTTTCCCTTCAATGTTCTGTTGATGTTAAAAACCAAATTGTGGTACTGCGAAACTGATGTTTATAGTGTATACTCTTATGGTTCATGGTAGTCAGTAATTAACATCTATAAGATATATTTTATAGAACAAGTTGGAGGTACTTGAAAAAATTTACAGTTTGGAGACTATACTGTGTTTTTCTTAAGTGATGAATTTTGGAAATATTATTTTAGCTTGATAAATACTATCATGTTGTAAATGTCAATAACCTTCATCAACTGCCTAAAGATAGATTTTTATTGAAACCAAATATATTGCTCCAATGTATAATTTAAGGTAAAAGTCACAAGCCACTTCCTCAATGCTGAAATGAATCTTTAAAAATATCCAATTCAAAAATGGGCAGAGGACCTGAATAGACATTTTTTCCAAAAAAGACATACAGATGGCCAACAGACACATGAAAAGATGCTCAACATCCCTAGCCATCAGGAAAATGTAAATCAAAAGCACAACGAGATATTACCTTACACCAGTCAGAATGGCTAAAATCAAAAAGACAAGAAATGAATGTTGGCAAGGATGTGGAGAAAAAGAAACCGTTGTGTATTGTTGGTGGGAATATAAGTTTGGTACAGCCACTGTGGAAAACAGTATGGAGGTTCCTCAAAAAATTAAAAATAGCATTAAGGAGCCCGTGATGTGATGAACACTGGGTGTTATATGCAACTGAAGAATTATTGAACACTACATCTGAAACTAATGATGTACTATATGTTGGCAAATTGAATTTAAATTAAAAAAAAAACATTAAAAAAGAGAAAAGTAAGAAAAAAAAACCATATAAATACCATATAACCCCAAAATTCTAGCACTGGGTATTTACCCAAGGAAAATGAAAACACTAATTCAAATATATGCTCCCCTGTGTTTATTGTAGCATTATTTACAATAGCCAAGATACAGAAGCAACCTAAGTGTTCACTGATAAACAAATGGATAAGGAAAATGTGACATAGATACAGATTTAGATATAGATAATGGAATATTCAGCCTTAAGAAAGGATGAGATCTTGCCATTTGCAGCAACATGGATGGACCTAGATGGTATTATGCTAAGTGAAATAAGTCAGACTGAAAGAGCAAATACCACAGGATTTCACTTATATGTGGAATCTAAAAAAATAAAACAAATGAATAAACAAACAAAAAGCAGAATCAGACCTATAAATACAGAAAACAAACTGTGGTTGTTAGAGGGGAGGAGTATGGGGAATGGGCAAAATGGGTGAAGGGAGTGGGAGATACAGGTTTCCATTATGGAATGAATAAGTCAGGGGAATAAAAGGCACAGCATAGGGAATGTTGTCAATGATATTATAATAGTATTGTATAATGACAGATGGTAGCTACACTTGTGGTAAGCATAGCATAATGTATAGAGAAGTTGAATCACTATGTTGTACACCTGAAACTAATGTAACATTGTGTGTCAACTCTACTCAAATTAAAAAAATTTTTTTTAATATCCTGTTGGAATTCTGCTATTGCTCCCTGCATTTGGTTATGCTGAACTCTGGAGAGAGAAGGGAGAGGAAATGAAATAGTACATGTCTCCCACACATGCTGCAGTCACCTTGGACTTCAGCGTGTGTAACCAGCTACCGGAACACCTCTGTCTGAGGTTTGAATGGGACTGATCTGGGGGGAGTGCTATAGAAATTTGGCCCTCTCTTAATGTGACTTCCCATTCCTGCTTCCCATTTTCCATCTGAAACTACTCCAGTCAATCCCAAATAATTTTCAGAGTTTACTAGACATATGTTTCAGGAAACAGGAGATAATATGGTAATTGTGCTTAATTAACAGGACAATAGCTGTGATTCATAAATAGCAAGGGAACAGTTTCAAACTAAGCAATGTGTATATATTCAAACTGAAAGCTGCTGAGCCCTGGATGATCAGTAGACACAGATTTCCAGAGATGGGAATGGGGAGTGAGAGAAATAGGACCTAGGTCGAGTGTGAGAGTGGGCAGAGAAGTTTCTTAAAGAGAAGTCAAGGTATATAACTTTGATGGAGGCTGAGTACATATGTCTTAAGATGCTGCCTGAATGAACAAAACGGAAGAAAAACCAGTTCTCAGATAGCAGAGGTTATACACACACATACACACCCCTACATACGTATATATAGAGACAGAAACAGATATAGAGACAGAGGGAAGGAAAATGAAAAATATCTTACCACATGAACTCCAGAAATATTTAATAATTACTCCAAAATTTACCTAGAATTTTTCAAATCTTGGTTTCAAAGGCAATGCAATAAAAAACTGAAGTAAGCTAGAGTACAGGATATATAAATTCTTATTTCAAGAAAATTATCATTCCCAATCTTTTTTTTTTTTTTTTTAAAATTTTCTGTACCTTAAAAAACAACAACAACAAACACCTCACCTAAACTTTAAGGATTCTGGGAAATGATCATCATGAATGACCTTTATAGGACAAACACCAAAAAAGCACAAGCTTTGCTTTGATTGTTAATCATCCACCTAAATCCTTATGTAAGCAGCTTCCCATACTCCTTCTTTGTAAGCATTATTTTTTTTAAATATGGAACACATTCAACACCGACTGCTAAATTGGTTAAATCCACATGGCAAGAAGGGCAGCCAACAATCTGGAGTGTGTTAAAAATGGTAATACATTAAAAATAATTTCTTGCAAACTCAGTGACAGGGCAGACACTTATAAAAATAATGTTGACATTCTAATTATACTCTAGTAAATTCATCAGGACTATATGTATGTGAGTATATATACATATTTAAAAACAGATATAATAGGAACTTACATAACCATGAAGCTAAATACTCGAGCTATAATCTTTCAAGCAAACTCACATTTATTTTGCCTAAATATTTGTAACACTGGGTATCATAAGTCTTTGAGATATCATGAAAAGATGACTTGAATGAATATGCCAATTGCAGAAAATATGACTCATGCTAAGTATTGCCTTAAAGAATTTGAAGGATTCACTTGCTGTGAATACCAAGAAGCATATAAATCACACCTTGGCAAAAAAGCTACTTTGAAATTCTAACTAATTTCAAGATGAGAAGTATCTTCACATGTCCATATTGTAGGCATGGGCATGAAGGTTAAGGAAGGTAAAAATACTTTCACCAGAATTGTTTTAATAAAATAATTTCTCTATTGAAATAAGACTTCCTTTAACTTAGATGCTGCAAGAAGACCTTTATAGTTATGAACCACACATTTTTTTTTTTAACCAATGGACACAAAAAGAGATTCAGTTAAAAAAAAGAAGAAGAAAAAGACAGAGACGGGGCGCCTGAGTGGCTCAGTCGTTAAGCGTCTGCCTTCGGCTCAGGTCATGATCCCAGGGTCCTGGGATCGAGCCCCGCATTGGGCTCCCTGCTCCGTGGGAAGCCTGCTTCTCCCTCTCCCACTCCCCCTGCTTGTGTTCCCTCTCTCGCTGTGTCTCTCTCTGTCAAATAAATAAATAAATAAATAAATCTTTAAAAAAGAAAAGAAAAGAAAAAGACAGAGACAAAGCTGAAGTATGAAATTATATGAGCTTGATCCTGGCTCTGTTTGGGCCTCTTTTTCTGTACAGGCATACCTCATTTTATTGCACTTTGCAGATATTGTGTTTTTTACAAATTGAAGGTTTGTGGCAACCCTGCCTCAAGCAAGTCTATTGGCCCCATTTTTCCAATAGCATTTGTTCACTTTGTGTCTCTTGTCACATTCTGGTAACTAACCCAATATTTCAAACATTTTCATTATAATTATAATCCATAATAATTATAATTATTTTCAATATAAATATTTGTTATGGTGATCTGTGATCAGTGTTCTTTGATGTTACTATTGCAATTGCTTTAAGGTGCTGCAAACTGCAGCCATATGAGACAGCAAAAAACTGGTAAGTATTTTGTGTGTGCTCTGACTGCTCCATTGACTAGCCATTTCCCATCTTTCTCTCTTTCTTTGGGCCTCTCTATTCCCTAAGACACAACAATATTAAAATTAGTTCAGTTAATAACCCTGCAATGGTCTCTAAGTGTTCAAGTGAAAGGAAGAGTCACATATCTCTCACTTTAAATGAACAGCTAGAAATGATTAAGCTTAGTGAGGAAGGCATGCTGAAAGCCAAGACAGGCTGAAAGCTTGGACTCTTGCACCAGTTAGCTAAGTTGTAAACACAAATGAAGTTATTGAAGGAAATTAAAAGTGCTACTTCTGTGAACACATGGAAAACAAGAAAATGAAACGGGGGGCACCTGGGTAGCTCAACTTAGACTCAGGTCATGATCCCAGGGTCCTGGGATCGAGCCTCACATCAGCTGGGAGACTGCTTCTCTCTCTCTCTCTCTCTCTGCCACTCCCTCTGCTTGTGCTCTCTCTCTCAAATAAATAAATAAAATCTTTAAAAACAAAACAGAGCAAAAAGTGAAACGGACTTACTGCTGATATGGAAAAAGTCTGAGTGGTCTGGATAGAAGATCAAACCAGCCACAACATTCCCTTAAGCCAAAGCCTAATCCAGAGCAAGGCCGTAATTCTCTTCAATTCTATGAAGGCTGAGTGGGTGGGGAAGCTGCAGAAGAAAAGTTGGAAGCTGGCAGAGGGTGGGTCAGGAAGTTTGAGGAAAGAAGCCGTCTCCAGAATATCAAAGTGCAGGATGGAGGAAGCAGCAAGTGCTGATGTGGAAGCTGCACCATTTTATCCAGAAGATCCAGCTAAGACAATTCATGAAAGTGGCTACACTAAGTAACAGATTTTCAATGTAAATGAAACAGCCTTATACTAGAAGAAGATGCCATCGAAGACTTTCACAGCTTGAGAGGAGATGTCAATCCCTAGCTTCAAAGCTTCAAAGAACAGGCTGACTCTCTTAGGGGCTAATGTAGGTAATGTCTTTCAAGTAAAGCCAATGCTCATCTACCATTCAAAAAATCCTAGGGCCCTTCAGAATTATGCTAAATCTACTCTGTCTGTGCTCTATAAATGGAATAGCAAAGCCTGGATGACAGCACATCTATTTACAACATGGCTTACTGAATACTGTAAGCCCACTATTGAGACCAGCTGCTCAGAAAAAAAAGATTACTTTCAAAATATTACTGCTCATTGTACAATATATCTAGCCATCCAAAAGCTCTGATGGAAATGTACAATGAGATTAATGTTTTCATGCCTGCTAACACAACATCTATTCTGCAGCCCATGGATCAAGGAGTCATTTCAATTTTCAAGTCTTACATTTAAGAAATACATTTCTCATGAGGCTATAGCTGCCATAAATAGTGATTCCTCTGATCTGGGAAAAGTCAATTAAAAAACTTCCAGAAAGGAGTCATCATTCCAGATTCCATTAAGAACACTAATGATTCATGGGAAGAGGTCAAAATATCAACATTGTAGAATTTTGGAAGAAGTTGATTCCAGCCCTCCTGGATGACTTTGAGGAGCTCAAGACTTCAGTAGAGGATGTAACTGCAGATGTGGTGGAAATAGCAAGAGAACTAGAATTAGAAGGAGCCTGAAGATGGGACTGAATTACTGCCATCTTATATAAAACTTTAACAGATGAGGATTTGCTCTTATGGATGAGCAAAGAAAGTGCTTTCTTGAGATAGAATCTACTCCTGGGTGAAGATGCTGCAAAGAATGTTGAAATGACAACAAAGGATTTAGAACATTCCATAAACTTAGTTGATATAGCAGCAGCAGGGTTTGAGAGGACTGACTCCAATTCTGAAAGAAATTCTACTGTGGGTAATGGTTATCAAACAACATAATAAAAAAATTAAAAAAACAAAAATAATATTCAGTAAAAACAAACAAACAAAAAACAGCATCATATACTACAGAAAAATCTACCATGAAAGGAAGAGCCAATCAATGTGCAAACTTCATTTTAAGAAATTGTCACAGCTACCCCAACTTCAGCAACCCCCACCCTGATCAGTCAGCAGCCATTAGCATTGAGGCAAGACTCTCCACCAGCAAAAAACATTACAACTTTCTGAAAGCTCAGATAACAGTTAGCATTTTTTACCTTAATTTTTAATTAAGGTATGTACGTTTTAGACATAATGCTATTGTACATTTAATAGACTACAGTGTAGTGCATATATACCTTTTATACGCACATGGAAACAAAAAAAATCATTTGACTCGCTTTATTTCAATATTTGCTTTATTGCAGTGGTTTGGAACAGCACCCGCAATGTGTCCAAGACATGCCTATACGTGGGGAAAAAAAACAAGTTACAACCCCCCCTCTCCCTGCCAACTCTTTTTCCCTCTCTCTCTCTCTCTCACACACACACACACACATATATCATCCTGAGGAGACATTCATTTGTTAATCACGGCTCTAAGATAGCAGATGTGGACCAGAGCTCTTCCTTCTTTCACAAACCAGAAAGCTTGGATTATCTCCGGGTTGAGGAACAAGACCTGCTTCAGGCTGCTCACACGCCTGCCAGATGTTGCCTATACTTGTCACCCAGATACCTGAGTGTCTGGGGAAGTTGTAAAACAGCTGGATGACATTATTGTGCATACCCACATGACGATTTAACTACAACAAAAAAGCTTTCCCGACTGAAGCAGAACATGTTTCAAAGTATATTTGAATCAGGATGTGGCCAGACAGAATGCTATTGCCTTTAAAGATTTATCTGTATTAAGTCAACCAATCTGTCAATGAGGTCAATTGTAGCAGCTGATCAACTCAATGGAAGTCACAGTAGTTGAGCTGAAGTTGAGCTTGACCAGCCAGGTCAGTCAAAATATTTGATCAATAGCCTGGTAAAGAACACAATTTAAATTACTGCTGCCTCCTTCCCTTTGCCTTAATTTACTTTTTTCTCACTCACACTGTGTCTTGCTGATGTGAGAACAAAGTCTTCATTACTTAATACAGACCAGTGAGTCTCAAAGCTTCTTCCTTGATTCTCCCTGCAAGGCTGCCTGCGAGGGCTTGGTGAGACGGAGACTGGCCAGATTGAATAAAATCCCACACCATTCCCCAGATCCAATACTCAAATTTTCCTTTTGAATCTGTTCTATATTTTGTGCTTCTATTTAAGGCATTTGGCTAAAGGGGTCTTTGGGGTAAGGGGGAACTGACTGGAAGAGATGGGCTTTGCATTTGTGATAAAATCAATTAGTACATTTTAGATAACTTTTATAAATACTAAATACAACATATAGAAGGAAAAACTCACTAAGCTTTTAATGAAATGAGCAATTCCAGAAAGAAAGCATTCTCTGTGAAAACAAAACGTCCATTCTGGACACTGGATCTACTTCCATCCCCTTCCTATGTTCTGTTCCTCGTCAGAATTGCTAAACATGGTAGCGAAGGTCTGAACTTCCCAACTTCCTTACTCTGATGTTCTGGATGCAATTTGTTTCTGCCTAGGAGCTGTCTCGTCTTGAGATCTGGAGAATGCGAGGGAGACAATGACACTTAGGGGGCAGATGGGCTCCAGCAGCTGTGGGTGTCGGTGGCAGTTGGGCCCCATGTTTTCCACTTGCTTGGTGGGTGTAGGAGGCTGTGACTTTGGCCGCAGTGTGGCTGAGGCAGCAGCAGCTGCTGACCTCTGGAGTCTGGAGTGGTGTAAAAGTTTTGATGCCAAAAGTCACGTGGTGGCTTCCTGACTTCTACTCCTCCAATGCGTTAAAGATTTTTGTAAACAGTTCATCTTTATATTAAACCCATTTTTGCCTGAAGTACCCAGCATTGTTTCTGTTTCCTGCACTGAACCCTAACTGATAAAATGTCACTATTTAGGAAAAGTAATGTGTACTATGTAAGCATTTCTAATGATATTGAAATTTTGTTTAGAGTGGAACCCTGATGCTGATATCTCTATTCTCTGGCTTTTCTCCTGTATCATCTCTTTTTATCTTGTTCCAAACACAGATCTAAGCATTGCTTTAAATTCAAAGACTTCCTGCAATCATGGCCTCCCCCAGTGTTTTCTTTCTTTGTCCTCCCTTAAGTCTTTATCAGGCCTCCTCATTCCTCCAGTACCCAAACGTCTTCCTAGAATGTCAGTTTTCTCTCTTCTCTACCGTTCAGAATCATTCACTGTCCCAGCCTCTACCCCCAACTCGAATAAGCAAATTCATCCTAATAATCTATATAAAACAAAAGGAAATCTTTAGAACTTTGAAGGTTTTCTTGTTCTGTTTTTGTTTTGTTTTTCAATACGTGCCCAACATCTTACCCTTTGCCTCAAATACGTTGTCCAAATTTTTCTTCTAACTATAATTCTCTTCTTAGGCAGAGTTCTGCCAAAAACAACAACAAAAAACCCTCTTCTTCATTAGAGCAGAAATGAAGAGCTGACTATCCAAGAATTGTTCTTCTCTTTCATAGTGTAGTGTTGTTGATGGGAAATTGTGCTCAGACTCCGGTGACATTTCCTAGTTCCCTTATGACAAGTTTTGGCCAATGGATGCAAGACAAAGTGATCTGTGATCTAAGGTGCTTATGGATCTAGTGTGCCTTCCCCACATTACCTCCCCTCCTAAAATGACCCTGAAGCCATGTGTTGAAGATAAATGCATTCGAGGTTGAAGGTGACGGTACCCCTGAATGACTATGTGGAGGAGAGTTCTCACCATCCGTGCCTGCCTACTGCATTAGGCAGTGACAGAAACCAACAAGAAACTTTTACTGTGTTAAGACATGAGGATTTGGGGGGGCTGGGCATTTGCTAAAGCACTTAGCCTTATCATAACATTTAAAACAACTTTTAATTTCAGTACCTAATTAACATGAGTACGTGCTTCCAGCCTTTACTAAATAGGCTAATCAAAATAATGTTTCTAAAATTGTTGAGAGACAGAGATTATTGAATAAGTAGATGTGCTGAGGAAAATACTATCCTTTATCAAAATAAACCTATTTTCTTAAATAACATTTAAAGTATTTTTTTATTACCAGATGTCTCAGGTTTTGAAATAGTAGTATGTTTTGTGAATCTACAATAAAGCAAATGATCTTGATATTCTTACTTCTCAGAGCAATGAATAGTATCTTTTGAATTAGAATACAGTTTGAGAAATAATGAGATTTTAGCATTAGGGTTTTCTTATCAATGGAGTTGAAGGAGAGACTAAAACCATGAATTGTGCAGATCTCTATAATAGGGAAAAAAATACCTTTTTAAAAGTAATGAGCATTGGGGCACCTGGGTGGCTCAGTCAGTTAAGCATCTGCCTTCAGCTCAGGTCATGATCCCAGCGTCCTGGGATTGAGCCCCACATCGGGCTCCCTGTTCAGTGGGGAGCTTGCTTCTCCCTCTCCCACTACCCCTGCTTGTGCTCCCCCTCTCACTCTTTCTCTCTCTCTCTGTCAAATAAATAAATAAAATCTTTAAAAAAAAAAGTAATGAGCATTAGAAAAAAAGAAGTAATGAGCATAAGCATTAAAGAGCAAAGTGTAGAGCAGGTTTTCTCAACAGTGGCATTATTAATATTTTGGGCTGGGTAGTCTTTGGTTGTGGGAAGTGTCCTATATATTAAAGTATGCTTAGCCGCAGAAATGGCTTCTACCCACTAGATGCCAATGACAGCCTCCTACAAATTGTAGCAATCCAAAACCTCCTCAGGTTTTGCTGTCTCTGGGTAGAGAGCAGAATCACCCTCAGGTGCGAACCACTGTTCCAGAGAACGTTTAGCATAATTTTAAAACAAACAACAAAAAGTTCGCATTTTTTTCACTTTGTTATCTCTCTTGATAACAGTTCTTTTTAAAAAGATTTTACTTATTTATTAGAGAGAGAGAGAGAGAGAGAGCACGAGCAGTGGGGGAGAGAGAGAGAGAAGCAGACTCCCCGCTGAACAGGGAGCCTGATGTGGGGCTCGATCCCAGGACTCTGGGATCATGACCTGAGCTGAAGGCAGACGCTTAACCGACTGAGCCACCCAGGTGTCCCAACAGTTCTTGATAATACAGTTTATTCTTAATTTCAGAAAGCATTTTTAAAAGTCAACATTGATATCTTTGTCGAAATGATGATAAAATGTGAGCTGAATTTTAATAGTTAGATTGAGCTGAAATGTCTCAGTCAACCATATCTGAGTCTGTCTATAACTAGAGTTATGCAACACCTGGCCAAGCCCTGTCTAAAAATAGAACAAGAAAACCTTCAAGGTTCTAAAGATTTCCTTTTGTTTTATATAGATTATTAGGATGAGTTTGCTTATTCAAGTTGGGGGTAGATATTAATAAATATGTACTATCTAAATCATGGGCTGTCAGTCCCATTTGATTCTCCCCAACTATACCTGAGAATTTGATTTGTTTCAGTGGGGCAGTTTTTAGAGGAGTGCTGAAAATTTAGAGTTTGTGATCAAGGAGAATGATTAGGACTGAGAGGGATACAAGGGTTATAATATATTTAATAGGTTGGCTTAGAAATTTATCTTGTCTCAGGGAGGAGTTGCCATGACAAAACCAAAGGAAAAGCCATAAAATGCTTTAATTTATGTTTTTTTTTTTTTTTTAATTAATGACCTAAGGATAAAAAGAGAAAAGAGTTGAGGTAAGAAGTAAGAGAATTTTTTTGGGGGAAAAAAAAAGGTCCTTGACCATGTCCATTCTTTTGCTCCAGATTTGTTGGGGAAACCGAAAATAGAGGAGATCTGTGCCCAGCATCTTATCTGGAGTCCTTGGGGACAACAGGTACCTTGGGACACCCACACTACACTAGCACATGCATCATCACGTGGAGGAGATCCTGAGGAATATCAGGAACATGATTGTCCAAGGTTGTCTCAACCCAAAAGCTTCCTGCAGCAGAGAATGGTGTGGGAGAAAAGCTAAATATTTCTGTGCACCATGAATTATGTAGATCTTAGGAGGGCGGAAAGGAGTGAGAGAGGGGTGGGAGGGAGACGGAGAGACAGAGAGCATGATAATGAATCTAAAAGGGGTTTGGAACATGACAACTGATACTGCAACAGAAAATGACATTGACCATATGGTCCTCACCTGGCAGAAAAATAATCAGGAGATGCCATAATAAAGATTATGACCTAGGGCCAGATGATTTTGTACATAGTCAGGTCAAAGGCTAAATGAGAAACAAGTCTGCATGTCCCCCACTCTTTATTCCAGAAAAGGACATAAGCCCTCCAGGACTGAAGTGTCACCTAGAGTGGAGAAGTAGGAATGATTCTGAATGGACTGAGGTCTAACTAACATAGAGTTTATGGGGAACTAGCCACTATACTGTTTCCTGCCATAGGGCAGAATTGGGGCTTGAAATAGACAAGTATATAAAGTCACATTGTTGCACCCCTAAATTTTCATCCTGTAAAATTTAGACCCTTCACTTGAAAGCAACGAGAGTTCTACCCTTGATTTTCAATTGATCCTTTGCACTTATATCCATTCCGTAGCTGAGAGCAGAATTCTGGGTAAGCCTGGGCATACTCAGCTGATTTCAACCTTTTCTAGAATATACCCAGTATATCCTTAAATATTAAAGTAACTTACAGCCTAACATATATGCCAGGCAACCAAGAGAAATTATCATTAATAGAGTTGTAAACATTTTTACCACATTTTCTTTTCAGCATTTCAGCTTTGGGTTCCTTACTGTCTTTTGCCTCTTAACTCCAAATCACTTTTTTTTTTTTTAGGAATATATAACTTTTCCACAGAGTTCCCCTGTCTATTAGTATTACCAGACAGACTGTAGTTATTATTTTAATACATGAGGGATGGAATAAAAAGAATTCTACAACCATTTTATTGGTTCAGGATCAGAAAACAAAACAAAACAAAACAAAAACACTACATGATCACATCATCTTTTGTCCTGAATGTCTTAGGCAGAGATGGAAGTGGAGACCCTGAAAAATGAAAAACAGACCAAAAAAATCACAAGATTCCTTTCATTTACTGAGCCCAGCCTATTTAATTTTCAAAGAATGAGGTCAAATTTGTGTGAAAAGAAGGGACATGTTTTGTTACCCAGACTCAATGAAGCCTTGGTGTGGAGTCTTGATGGGGTGGTATGAAGAAGAGCAATGTCTCTCAGTGGCTAGAGTATCACAGGTATGAAAATTCTGGTTTTGTTTGTTTGTTTGTTTTAAGTATAGCTGACACACAATGTTACATAGTTTCAGGTGTACAACATAGTGATTCAACAACTCTATACCTCATGCTATGCTCACCACAAGTGTAGCTGCCGTCTGTCACCATACAACGCTATTATAGTATCACTGACTATGTCCCCTATGCTGTGCCTTTTACTCCCATAAATTACTCATTCCATAACTGGATTTTGAAATAGACTTGAGAAACCCAGCAATTGTGCTTCTCGACTTTCTATTTCCCAGACAGAGCTCCTGTTCCTTTGTGTGCATTTCCCCAGTTGTCCTAGAGTTCAACAGCAACCTGGGCATAGAAATACCCTTCTGTCACTTGGGTGAAGCCTGAGACAGGCTTTGTGTCTACAGGAAGTTTTGCTTTATAATAAAAGTAATATGTGTTGAATATCTTTGTTTTTCTAGGAATGACGCTTTACGTACATCATCTTATTTAATGTGCCTTAAGGGATGTGTTTGTGTGTGTGTGTGTATAAACCATGCATGTGAATATATCTATATATTTTTTTTTGAAGGAGAAAATTGAGGTTAAATAATTTGACAAAGATCAATAACACAACTAATAATTAAAGAAGCCCAATTCAGAACATGGCCAGGTATTTTGGCCATAAAGCCAATATTTTTCCACTATCCTTTTTCAACTTCTTTCTGTATTTTATTTAAATTAAGAAGGATGATTTACCACTAGATCGGACAATAAGACAGGGTGGTCATAGTGTTTGGGATGCTAATAATCTACAATCTATGGGGCTCCTGTAGAGACTTCCTAAAGCCAGCATCTCTTTAGGCCAAGAGCAATAAAAACAATAACTAATTTGGTAACCTAACACTTATATTAATTAATTATATTAATACTTATATTACTTATATAATTAATATAATAGATAATATGTATAGAGCACTCAGTACATGCTGAGTATGGTGATAAATAGCTTGAATTAACTAACTCATGTAATCCTTAGAACTGCAAAACAATGATACGGATGCCAATATTACTGCCCTTTTACAAATAAGGAAACCAAAGCAGAAAGGAATCATCTCATATCTGTAAATCTGATTTAAGAAGTTGATGAGAAAGAGAAAAGAAACATCTCTCCAAAGGAGGATATTACATAGTCCAAATGTCTATGTGGGTTCTGGCTGGCTAACACTCCTGTTTAATACCCCAATTTACTTTGAATGGAACAGAGGTTTTTAGGCAGGAGCCTGGGTAAGACAGGGGCCAGGGTGACAGGTGTGCCCCAAGCCATACACCCCTGGAGACTAGCACAGCATGGCCTAATTCAGGATTAGGCATGTTTTTCTATTAATTTTATTTGTGCCAGTTATCAATGTATTGCCTCACAGCTCCAAATACATCCTTCAATAACTGCTCTGAGAAAATGGAGGTGAGCTTTTTAACATTTTTTTCTACTGTCAGTAGAGAAAATGTTAAGCTTTGTGAGTAGAGGGCACACAGAGACTGCAGGAGAAAGCGTTTTTCCTTCCTGGTTCCTGTGTGCTTGCCCAGCTGACTCCTGAAGCATGAATGGCTACTCATCCACCCAACTTCTACAATAGGCATGGCTTCATATGCACCATGTTCCTGCAAGACATGTAGTGTCCCTAGCCTTCAGCTTCTGCAGTGTATGTGGCTTCCCCAGTGTCCAATATCTTCAGCACAAGTTATTTCTCCAGTACCCAGGAACTGCACAAACGGCTGCTTTTCCAGGGTCCAGGTCCTGAAGGTATGACAGCCAACACCACTCATCACCAGTAGTTTCCCCTGACATACTTCTCAGGTGGTTTTGGAGTGCAGTGCTCTGGGGATACACCTTCCTGTAAACAGAGGGTGGATTTCCCATAATTTCCAGAGGGCATCTTTCCAGCAAGGTCTGCCAGTGAGGCAGTGGAACAACTTTTCTGCCATCCTAGGCCATGGCTTTGTCCACTCCAACAAGATCTGGATGTCCGGCTTGGAGGCAGGAAGGAGCAAATACTCCTTAAGTATGCGATTTCAGCCCCAGAGGAAATAATTGTATCTTTTATATCTACTATTCTTATTATTAGTTATTCTAATCCTCTGCTATAGTTGTTAATTCTTTTTGTTTTAAAGATTTGATTTATTTACTTGACAAAGAGAGGGTGTGTACAAGCAGGGGAAGCGGCAGGCAGAGGGAGAAGCAGATTCCCCACTCAGCAGGGAGCCCGATGTGGGGCTCGATCCCAACACTCTGGGATCATGACCAGAGCCGAAGGCAGACGCTTAACCCTCTGAGCCACCCCGGTGCCCCTAGTTGTTAATTCTTTACGTTAAACCTTCTCTGTCCAAGTTGAAGGGTGGTTTCTATCTCCTGATTAGACCCTGACTGAAAGAGTGATCAAAAACTTTTTCCCTAATATAGGAAAACATGGCATTCCTTATTAGGAAGTGAATAAATCATCTCATTTTACAAATATGAAAACTATCTAACAAGAAAAACTAGCAGATGCTTTGAATCTCATCTCTGATACAAAATTTAAATTTCTGCTAACCTTTAAATAATCTTTCTTGCCTTTACTTGATTAATACACATGAAGCAACTGCTTAAGATGGAATATGAAACTTAATTCAGGACTATGGATTTGAATAGTAAAGAGTTAAATTTTATAAAATACTTTCCTCTTCTTGGGTTACAAATTAATCTTGGTTCCAGGGCCACAGCAATTTGGTACTTGTTTCTTTTAAATAACCAATTTCATATGAAGCTCATTTCCCTCTCAAATTAGAAATATTGCAAACCAATAAAGCCATTTTACCAGATCAATAACTAGATTGTTTTTTTTCTAATACACATATATCAGTAATACTAAATAAGACGTTACATATGTCAACAAAAACCCACTGAATAAATTCGTCTTTTACACAGTGTAAACACCATAAATCTTCCTTGCACAAAATGAGCATCAATTGGTTTGATCGTGTAATTAAAAAAAATAGATGTTCAAAGAAAGAAAAAAATGCACATTTACATCCTCAAAACAGTATCTTTCTCATTATCATGGGTGAAAAAACCTTTTGGAAATATCATACTTCTTGGGTGTAAAAATTACATTAATGAGAATTTGGAAGCCCATTTCTCAAGTACTGATGCATGTGCACAATTTAAAGCGCATTTTGCTTACACTTACAAATTAAATATAATATTCTAACATTTAAATGCATTAATCCCAACAGAAAACATTACATTATCGTTGTTCACATTTTCAGTCTTTCTATTTCAACCACTACATAAATGCTGTTTCCAATTAAGTTTAGTGGTTCACTTTGCTCTATGGTTTAACTCTGCTGTTACCATCTCTCCTTAGCTAACTGCAAATTTGGTAAATATGAGTGCTTCTATTTTCAAGTAAATGAATTTTATGCAAACTCATTTCCACTGTCACACAATTAATTCCCCTTTAGCGTTATAATCTGTTATATTTGTGGATGATAGGCAGAAAATGAAATGGAACTTTTCTTTCTGATAGAGCTAAATCCATTAGTGAAACTTCAAACTGTGTAGCTAAAAGGTCATTTTACTTCATTGTAATATAAGTGTTCTCTTTTTTAAAAATCTTAGAACTCAATTATAGAGTCAGCATTTAAAAAAAAAAAAGAAACTTCCCAATGATGCTCAGTAATATTTGTTCTACTTCATCGCAGGGCATTTTTTCATTTTTAAATCTGCAACTGGTTCCCAAAGTTTAAATTGCAATAGTTTCCATGTGGCCTTGGTTATTTTTAACTTTGAATATTGGCAGATTATATGTTGTATAAAATTACTGAAACATTTCTGAAATATTTTTAAACTGTATGTGAAAGTCCTACCTGTCCCATAAAAATATGGATTTTAAATATGATGCTACAAATGAGATGCCAAGGTGTTACAGATAATAGGCATCGAAGGAAATGTGAAAGTGTCCCCCAGGAGGAACCTGAGGAAAAGGCCCAAGGAGGCTTCAGCATGGTTATTGTAGCTCCTACTCTGTGTGAAAGTCTAAAACAAGGAAGAAGTGGATTGCTGTAAAGAAAAGTCTGTGTGGAAGTTTTCTCTGGAGAAAATTGTACCCTGTAACTAAAACCTAGTGAGGGGCTTTGCAAGGGGCCTACGTGGAGGGTGTAATGTGTGACTACCACAAGGTGTGTGTATGTGGATGGATGGGTGCATGTGGGAGCACCGAGAACTGACATCTGACTTCTTCCTATAAAGTCTACAGAAAGAGAAATGAATGACTAACTGCTCTGGCAGCGTAACTTGAGTGTTACTAATGTGTTGGAATCAACCTGGCTTTCAAAGTTCATCAGAACAAATTTGTAGTGTTTTCTGTGGATTCGATGTGGGAACACATGGAGTACAAGCTGGCCTAGGGGTGTTATGACTTCTTCTTGAGGGGGAGAAATAGAGGGGAAAGAGAGAATGGGAAGAGGCCACATGGAAGGGCCCACCACGAAACCACAGGCAGAGTGGGTTGCTGCAGCTGGGTAGATGGAATCCTTTTCTCAAGTCTCGGCAGAAGTTGCCATTGGAGGGGGTCTTCCAAAGAACCTATGGAAGCATCCGTGGAAGAAAAAATCCAGGTAGGATAGGAAAGAACAAAGAGGATTGTGATGTTATCACTCAAGAAAGAACTATCTTCATGCCCTTACATTGCTCCCGTCCACCTTATTTTGACTCTGATAAGGTTGGAAAGCAATAGCCCCAGAGCGGGAAGGAAGGAGAGAGAAGCCAGTTGAAGATAGAGAAGTTGGATCAGACTTGACTCCCACAAGCAAGTAGCCCACTGAAACTGTGCCTCAGTTGGAGAAGGGGACCAAATGAAGACTGAGTGTTGACTAATACATTGGACTAGACAGCCTATTTTCTGAATCGAGACTGTATTTTGTATATAAAGTGACCTTAGGACTTCCTATTACCCAATAGTAATGAACTTGTTGGAGTTTTCCCTCCAGTAATAGAGCAAAAACTTCTACTGAATATATTTTACAGAGACATTGGAAAACAAAATCAAGTGGATTTTATGGTTACATTCTGGGAGTTGTACTCTTTCAGTTACGTATATTATTTATATAAATCTATATTTTGCATCTCAGGGACCCTCATTATAGGTCTGTAGAAAAAAAAATAAATAAATAATTGGTTTATGTAAATGTACCAGTATCAATGTCCAAAGTGTTATGGGTAGGCGATATTAGAATGTAACATATCAAGGAAACAGCAACTATATTAATTCAGGACATAATGAGGTAAAGATTCAGTGTAGTTACATAAGTTTTATACTTAATGATAGTAATAATAATGATTATAGCTAATATGTGCTAAGCACTTAACTTTGAGCAAAACACCATCCTGAGCACTTTATAGTGGGGACTTGTGAAATGCTCTCATCAACCCCAGGAGGTAGGTAATACTATTACCCCACTGTAAAAAGGAGGTAACTGTGGCTCAAGAAAGGTAACTGAGCAACTCACTCAAGGTCACTGAGTAAGTACTAAACGACAGAGAAGGATCCAGACCTGAAACTCTTAACCAGTCTCCACAGGAACCACAGAGAAACAGAAGCAAAGAAGACACTAGAAGACCCCTGCTCCGACTGAAAAGGCAAGCTCACGTGTGGACAACTACTTATCCATTCTTTAGTTCTCAGAAAGCCTCCTGTACCCTCAAATACATTCATTTTCACACAATATTTTATCTTGCCTGGGCAAAGAACAAGAGATATTAGATCTAATACAGATACACAAAACGGTCTGTGTTTCAAATAATTTGGGAGGTCAATTTCAGGAAAAATGACAGAGACTTTCATCTTTGAGAATCAGTTTGTTTCACTTTATCTAGAAATGTTTATTTGGTAGAATAAAATACC
Organism: Phoca vitulina; assembly: GCF_004348235.1. Taxonomy (NCBI): domain Eukaryota; kingdom Metazoa; phylum Chordata; class Mammalia; order Carnivora; family Phocidae; genus Phoca; species Phoca vitulina. The sequence goes on from NW_022589717.1 coordinate 19,603,099, forward strand.
ACCAGTGGAGTCCTTTTGACCTGAGTATTATGTCCCAAACTGAGAAACTGAGGAGCATGAGGTGACACAGTGATAGACATCACACAATATGCCACTTATGAGTGAGGGGAATAATAACATCACACTGCCACAGAGATGTCCAAAAAGTCAAACTGGCTAGTGAAAATGGAAGCGCATAAAAGATGTTCAGTAATATATTTGTAGGCTATTATTGTTAACTAGAAATATGGGAATCCTCAAACAATGTTTTAAAGTTGTTTATATCCTTGGTCGATTTGAAAAAAAAAAAAGGCCACACCATTCAACAGTAATGCAACTTGGACAAAACTTACACCCTGGAGGAAATAGAAGAAACAGTCCAAAGGGATGCTGAATTCCCAATACATTTAATTGTCCATCTTATAAAAGTTATACAGACTCTGTGAATAATAACATACTACAGAAAAATATAAAGAATATATAATGCAGCTATAATCCTTGCCATGCAGACACAAATCCTATTAATATTTTATTCTCCTTTTCAAAATTAAGCACCTATTATAAATTTCTTCATCTAGATTATTTTGGTTAACTTAATATTTTGAGCGTTTGTTTGTTATTTTCAAGATTCTTCAAAATCACAGTTTTGACTATATTTCCCAATGTATAGCAATACATACGTTCTTTATTCTCATCTTCCTGATTCCATTGCTTTTTTGTACTTTTTATACTTTTTTAACCAAGGCAATCAGTACAGTAAATAAGCTCCAAAAGCTGAGCAGTTATTTCCTGCAAATTCAGAGAGAGTACCCTGAAATCAATAATTTGTGTGCAAATAGTTATTTCTGGAGGCTCAGAAATCTTTGAGCCAGACCATTTTTAATAATAAACCTCCTGACAAAATAGTGACTATACTTTAACCCTCCCTCCAAGTTCTGGGGATCCCTCAGATATATTGAAGGATGCTTCAGCTTCTGAACCCCCCAATCCTTGCAGGATTGCCTGGGTAACATTTAAACATTAACTACTTATGAGCGGCTCCAACACTGCACCAATTTTCTGCAGCCCAATTAGCAACACTTGGCAAAAGGAAAGTGACCTTCATCCTGTGAATTGCTAGCAAATCAGAAAGCGAAAGAGCCAAATGGGCCAACAGAGGTCATCGAGTTTATACCCCATTTTATATCTCAGAAAAACTAAAGACCATGAAGGTTAAGTGACTTGGCTGAAGTGACACAGTGTGCTGAGCGAAGCGCAAGCCCTGGCTGGCAGAAAAAGACTGCTTTTATCTTTCCTGAAAGAAAAATGCCATCTCTAGTTATTTACATTGCAATAATGACTTCTCACTTTCTACTGTATCATGTTTCCTTATGTGTGGAGAACAAATTTTGGGACCAATTTAGAATGTGATGCATTATATTTGTTCTCTTCTTGAGACTGAAATGTTATGAGAAGAAATCATTGGTTTTGCAATATTCAGGTAACAACAACCCAACTTCATGAATTTATCATCACTGTTTTATTTGAGAGCCTGAATACTTAAAAATTGAGAAAAGGGCTAAAATCCTTCAATGTTCTTGAAAAGATATAAGGTAAGGATTGTTATTAACCTGGGCTGCATTTGATGGTGGAAAACAGGCTCAGACTCTAGTCAATGGTATGCTTGGAGAGAAGCTCACAAGAACAGCTTTAGAAAGGAAACACATCTCTCAAGCTCTCCAATGGCTGTGAAGCTCCTCCTTGGAATGCTGAAGTGATGGAAGAACCAAGTCACCAAGTACCAATCACTACAGAGCACTATTTCCAGCATGGGTGAACACTGAGAGAGTCATGAATTTGATGGCAAATGAGTGGAAATTGTCAGTAGTAATCTGAACATTTTAAGCTTTTCTGTCAGTAATGGAATAATAGCCAAAGCATTTAAAAGAACACAAATATCCAAACAAAACTAAAAAAGTCATCAAAGGAAAAGTACTTCCTGAAGGTGATAAGATCACTATATAAAGTGATAAGATCAATATATAAATCAGTAGAAGAGGCTAACTCAGATGGTCCTGTTTTATAGAGAAAAAACAATATGACATGAGTTTAACATATGAAAACTTAAAATGCATATTAATGAGGGAGCAAACTTAATTTGCTGCCATAACAACCCATCTGAATTATTTAATTTGGAAACCCTTTCTGGTCTTGGTAAACACTTTAGTATGAAGCAGTTATTTTGATCAAAGCTTTATAGATACACCAAATCTTCACTCCATAGAATCCTTAAAATTTGGTCATCCTAGATGCCTTTTTTTCAGTATAACTGAGGAGTTACCTTTCCAAGTAGCAATACAGTATATACTTTTTTTCACTTAACATTCTGACAGAAAATCATTTTAAAATACATTAAACTTTATGAGGCCTTCCTTAAAAGTACATTGGGCATAATGTAATTTTCCTTGATGACCCAGAGTTATCATCGTGAATATTAATTATCATACTGTGCTGTGATAAAATGACTTCTGTGAGGCCCTCAGAAATGTATGTTTTCTATTGCCCTTAGAATGACAGAATGTCAGAATTAAGCGGGACTTGAGAGTTTGTCCAGCTTTCTCAATCACAGATAAGTACACTAATGTCAAGAGAGGAGTGATGTGATTTAATTAAAGGGACATAAGCAGTGACCTCCCATCTTCTTATACGGAGTCCTTTCAATTCTCCCATATCTTCTATCACAGTCTGTTTTCATTAGTTCCTTTGCCTGTTGTTTTATAGCTTTTTCTCTTGCTTGTTGTGCTCTGTGCTCACTCTCCTCACTGTTGCCGGTGATACAGTCCCCCCACTCAGTAACTGTGCACTCTGATGAGTGATGTAGTTCTGGCACAGTGAGGAGGTACAGGGAACCCACGGTCACCAGAGGGTGATGGCTGCGAGTTGGGTTCTGGGGAGCGCCTGGGTAAGATTTAGGAGAGCGATCTAAATTTTAGAGAGGAAATTAACCTGGGCCTCAATCAAGGGGTCCAACCAAATGTTGGAGTTGGAAGTTATGGAGCCAAAGCGGGGCGGGGGGAGGTGCAGGAACCAAAAATGTCAAGAATGAGGTATGGAAGGAGCAAGCTATGGGAGGTAGCCTAGGTGAATTCAAAGGACAAAGATGTCTGTGCCTTCTTTTATTTATTTATTTTTTTATTATTATGTTAATCACCATACATTACTCATTAGTTTTTGATGTAGTGTTCCATGATTCATTGTTTGCGTATAACACCCAGTGCTCCATGCAGTACATGCCCCCCTTAATACCCATCACCAGGCTAACCCATCCCCCCACCCCCTCCCCTCTAGAACCCTCAGTTTGTTTTTCAGAGTCCATCGTCTCTCATGGTTCGTCTCCCCTTCTGATTTCCCCCCTTCATTCTTTCCTTCCTGCCATCTTCTTCTTTTTTTTTTTTTTTTTTTTAACATATAATGTATTATTTGTTTCAGAGGTACAGGTCTATGATTCAACAGTCTTACACAATTCACAGCGCTCACCATAGCACATACCCTCCCCAACATCTATCACCCGGCCACCCCATCCCTCCCACCCCCCACCACTCCAGCAACCCTCAGTTTGTTTCCTGAGATTAAGAATTCCTCATATCAGTGAGGTCATACGATACATGTCTTTCTCTGATTGACGTACTTCACTCAGCATTATACCCTCCAGTTCCATCCATGTCGCTGCAAATGGCAAGATTTCATTCCTTTTGATGGCTGCACCCCGATGTTTATAGCAGCAATGTCCACAATAACCAAACTATGGAAAGAGCCAAGATGTCCATCGACAGATGAATGGATAAAGAAGATGTAGTATATATGTGCCTTCTTTTAATCTCATTCTAGGGTGACTGTATTTTGAAAGTAAACACAATGGGTGGGAGACAGAGTCCCTGCTTCTTTATACAGCCCCTCAATCCATCCAAATTGGACCTGACTTAGGAAAGAACTCATTCCTTGGATGGTTGGACGTGGGTGTCATAGAGATGGGAGTGAATGACCTCATGGACTTAAGCAGGGGTCATAGACACATAGACTCAGAAGGCCTGGGGCCTGTGGCAGTTCAGAAGTCTTACTTGTTTACTTCCTGGTATCAGCTTTTCCTGGCTTTGTCCCAGAGCCCTGAGGTTTCAGAACAAATAAATTCCAGATAAGTGAGGTGTTACCTTTGCTTTGGTTTCCATGTCAATAAACAGACAAGGCAACAACCCAGTGTAGTAGTAGAAGGGAAAAGAGCATTCTAAAATCCAGCTATATTTGAGCCTGTCTTAACAGGATGGCGAATTCTTACCTTCTGAAAGAATTGTCCCTTTATCTAAAATGAGGTGACTGAGGCTCCTAGGGGGTTAATGACTTGTCCAGAGTGATACAATGGCAAGGCCATTGCCTCTGATTAAAATGATCCAGTATTAGAGCCCTGCACTCCAAGGGGTGGTCATAGGTCAGGCTATTATCATCTCAGAGAGGAAAATGCTCCCCAGGTGGTGGGCAGAGCAGAATCTGCTGTCTTTCTTCCTCACTCTTTTCTGTAGTGGCAGAAGGAAGGTTTGCTTTGCTGCATAGTCTGGAAGACAAATTGGTATTCTCTGTAGGAACAGACAGGATGATTCATGCTGTGTGGTACGTAATTAAGGTCTGTGAACTGAAAATGAGCAAACCAGGATGTTAGTAATCTTGGTAGAGGAGTGGCTCAAGAGGGTAGCCATACCTCATTCTTTATTTCAATCCCTTTGAGGTAGGAAAGTTAAACTTCTCTAAGATAAGGGGATGCACCTAGAATAGAAGTTATTTTCAAGTTTTTATCTCTCCTACCTCATGATCTCTCAGTTCTATCATGAAAAAAAGTACGTTCATATATATGAATCTTTTATTTCATTGTCAAGAAACTAGGTTTTTCTCTCATCCTTTGTGCTTTGAAGTGGTTCATTCAATCCAAACAATTATTGAGGCCCTACAACTTACTAGAGGACCAAACACTTCAAAGCTACATATTAAGACAACGTGGTTCCTGCTTTCACAAAAGTCCACAGTCTAGTTAGAGAAACAGAGAAGTAATTAAATTACATGGGTACTTACCTGACTGTGTCACTCTGGCTAAAATGGTTACATTCCATAATTCCAGTCTCCTCAAGTATAAAATAACACTTATCTTGCCAATAGTGTTATGAGTATGAAAGAGTCAATGTATATAAATCACTGAGTAGTGTGCTTGACACATACTAGGCATTTCTCACCAATTAGAAAGTGCCAACACATAGGGTGCCTGGGTGGTTCAGTTGGCTAAGCGTCTGACTTCTAATTTTGGTTCAGGTAATGATCTCAGGGTTGTAAGATGGAGCCCCACCTTGGCCTCCATGCTGGGAGTGGAGCCTGCTTAAGATTCTCTCCTTCCTTCTCTCTCAGCCCCTCCCCTTCCCTCTCTAAAAAAAAAAAAATGCCAACACAAACTCGTAAGTGTTCTAATCAAAGAATGATACAGAGTAGGAAAGACAAAGGAAAGAGGAGGCTATCCTTCCTACAAGTGGACATTCCTTACTTTATGACTACCCAGTCAATTTCTTGGATAAGCTCCCATCCGCCATGCTCAGCCTGTGTGTTTCTGAGGGAGTTCACACCATTTTCAGTTACATGGCATGGCAAGTAGCCTTTTCAAAGCTTCAGCAGAGTCTGGGTTACAAAGGGAGCCTAAATACTAAATTATAGTGCCTTACAAAATGGAAAGAATTAGTGGGGCTTTTTCCTTTTATGATTTCCTTTCTGAGATTGCACAGAAATAAGAGGGAGGAGAGAAGGGAGGGTGGAAAGACAAGGCAGAAAGCTGAATCCATTGTAAAAATGTCCAAGGGGCATTTTATGGCAAGGATTGGCTAGTACAAAACATTACACTGTTTGTACTTAAGTGTGGTAAGTCCTTCCCATCTCCTCAAACCTGTTATAATTTGTCCTGCACACAAAGGAATTGTGTAAGTGTTTCTAATTTTTTTTTTTTTCTGAAAAATGAGGCAAGTGGAGCTCTGAATGGAACTGTCACATTCAAGGATTGGTACATTGATCTGCAAACTAAATTCAGCTGAAGCAAAAGCTTCAGGGACATATGGCCAAGAGAATGTCCATTACACATGGCAAACTTCAAAAAGTCGGATGGCAAGAGGCACAGGACTTTCCTAGGGCATGGAATAGTGATTTGAGCCCATTTTTTCTACTTTTGAGGAAAGGGATACCCTGGCTAATGCAGAGTTTTTCTTTTAAGTCCTATTCAGTTTCATTTGAACTCTTGATGCAATAGACAAATTGAGTCCCTTGTTTAAATCCCTGCCCTGGTTCTGAACCAGCAGCATATGACAGCCAAACTGTGGGGTGCCTATTTCAGAGGAGTAGCAATTGACTAAGCATCAACCAATTAGGTCATGGGGTTTCTACCACAAGGTCTTAGGAAAGTTGTGAAAAGTTCTCTGAAATCAGATAATTTAGGTGAGGAAGCTATTTGAGATTGAATGTTTGTGGCATTGTACAATGCTATGTGGGCTCTTAAGAGAGTGCTGCTTACATTTCGATGGGCATGCGCACCACCCAGTGATTTTGTACAAAGGAAGATTCTGATGAGCAAGTCTGGGATAGAGCCTGAGATTCTGCATTTCTACCAGCCCCCAGATTGTGCTGAGGTTGCTGGTCTGGGGTCCACACTTGGAGCAGCAAGGCTAAGTAACCTCATGAAATAACAAACAATAGAGGAGCCTGACATTTATTAAATAAATGAACCTCACCATAAATAGCATGCCTTGAAACTTGAAGTCTCTCGGGGAGAAAAAAGAAGGTTCTCACTGGAACGCTACACCAGCTATCAGAACACAGTGTCAGAGAAACGAGATTCCTACAGTAGACTGGTGAGTAGAGGCTTTTGAGCATTTGGCAGGCCTCCCATATTACCAAAACCTAGGGATCTGCTTGGAAAGTATAACACCAAGGACTAGAGAGAAATTAGAGAAGGAGATCAGAGAAATATGCAGAATATAAAGAATAAAACTAACAATTGCTACTATTTGTTTAATGTTTATCATCTGTCAGGCACAGTTTTTAGTATTTAACATTTGATTTTTAATATTCTAGTAATGCTAAGAGGTAGGAACAATGGTTATCTTTATTTTAGAGATGAGGAAACTTAGACTCAGAGAGGGCAAATTACTTGCTCAAGGTCACACTGCTGTTTGACACACAGTCCTGCTTGACAGTCCACACTCACAACCCCTATGCTCCCTCCATCTTCAATCTCCACTGCCCCACCGAAATAGATTTTGCTGTGGAGAGCAATAATCTCCATGATTCAAGACGTAACGGACATTTTTGGTCCTCTAAGCAACACTGGTTGCTGCAGACCCTCCTTCTTTCTCTGAGTATTATCTTCCCCTGATTTTCAGAGCATGAACTCTCTTGGTTTCTGTTCTATTTTCCGAGAATCACTCTCAGTTTTCTTTTCAGTATCCTCCCTTATCAGGCCATTAAAGGCTGGGATTCCTCAGGTCTGAGGCAGAGTCTCTCCTGCGTGCCTGCTCTGTAGTTTCTTCCAATAGACAATATCGACCACTTCTTGGATTATCACCTCTGTTCGGATGACTCCAGCTCTCTATCCTCTTCTGAAGTCGACTCAAGTATCTAAGGTGATGTCTTTATTTGTATGTCTGAAAGTTAGGTCAAATGCATTAAATCTACAACTAAGCTCAAGATTGCTGCCTCCATCTTCCCTCTCCACACAACATCTTGTAGCAGAGGCTGCTGTCTGTGCCCTCCCCAGAGCCCCCTGGCTTTATTATTTCAGTTCCTACCCCCAACTTCCAACGTCCAGCATTTGCATTTCTGGTCTGAAGGTTTTCTCTGGCCATTGGAGCTTACTCTGCCTACTCCACATGGAAAGTAGAAGTGCTAGAGAATTGATGTCCACTAATCAGCTAAAGACTGACAGGAGAAGGGCTGGGGCATAAATACCTCAGCTCCTTTTCCCAGGTGGGGTAACCCTGGGGGCACAGGTTCCATACTGGCTTCTAGAGTTCCCCAACAGGCATGAGCTCTTATACACCATAGTAAATTCCTCAGAAATATACCTTTTATGGCCTACCTCCCCTTCTCTGTCTCACTTGCTCACTTCCCCTTTAGCATTTCCTGGGATCAACTCCCAAACAAACCACTTGCCTTTAAACCTGTCTTGAGTTCCCGCTGTTGGAGAAGACCACACCAAGATACACTTTCTACCTGATTTTCTTCAAGTCCTCCCTTCTCTCTTTTTTTTAAAAGATTTTATTTATTTATTTGACAGAGAGAGACACAGCGAGAGAGGGAACACAAGCAGGGGGAGTGTGAGAGGGAGAAGCAGGCTTCCTGCCGAGCAGGGAGCCCGATGTGCGGCGTGATCCCAGGACCCTGGGATCCTGACCTGAGCCGAAGGCAGATGCCCAATGACTGAGCCACCCAGGCACCCCAAGTCCTCCCTTCTAAATGAATGGGTGTACCATCATCTTAATTCCACTGGCTGAAAACCCAGGGTCATCTCTGACCCTCTCTGCTTCCTTACACTCCAGATCTACTATCCGTAAATCCTACAAATCCTGTCCTTTCAATAGCTTCAAAGTGTCCACTGCTCCATCTCCTTTATCCCATTCTATTCCAATCACCATCGTTTCTCACTTGGAAAGGTAAACCAAAACCAAAACCAAACAAAAAACACCTCTATCTTCCACACCCACTCTTGACCCCCACAAATCAGTCTGCAGCAAGAATATTGTACAAACTTGCTCATGTCACACTCCCCAAGTCCCCCCTCTTTAAACGCTGTGGTGCCTTTTGGTGGCTTTTAGGTTAATGATAGACAAGCTTAACCAGCACACAAGGCACCGAGGGATTTGTTTTGCTTTCCTTTCCAGTTTCATCTTGCATCAAACCACCCCTCACACCCTGGGCTCCACCCAGTCTGGACCTCAAACCTATGCTTTTGTACTTTCAGACTCTCTAATGGATTTTGGTCAAGTGTGAAAACAATTTAGTTGGTCAAGATCAGCATTTTATTTTAATGAAATGGGAGAAGAGAAACTTATCAGAGTGTTATTTGTTAGATTCCACCCCCCCCCCGATCTAATTATATGTGTGCTGCATCGTGATGAAAAACCTATTTGTAACCAAATATCACAGAAGAAGTTTGCAAAATCATGCCTTAAGCATACTGTATTCTCTCCTGTCACTGAGCCTCAGCAGATGCTGGTCCCTCTGCCTGGAGAGCTTTGCCCCAATTCTTTGCCTAGGAATTCTTATGCACCCTCTTAATATCAACTGCATCCATGCTGGGCTCCTAGGGACCTGGTAGGATGTCAGAGTCTGAAAAACTACCCTCCAGGCACGTGGGTGAGAATTCAACTTACTCAATGGGGAAGATTAAAAGTAAAAGCCATGAAGAATCAAAATATTAGGCTGCAGGATGGCTACCAACCATATCAAGCCAAAAGATGTCTGGGAGAGAGGGTAGGAAGTGAAGCCTGAAGAAGTTCCTCAAGCCATCCGACTGCAGCCACGGGACTTACACAGGACATTCTGGCATACTGGGAAGGACAAATTGGAGGCTGAGAAAATATGGCAGAGATAGCGTATTTAGAAAGCTAGTCAGCAGCCCAGGTGAGAGCCGGTAAGCATATTTGTAAAGAGAGCAGTCCTCACGTGGAGAGGAGAGCGGACCTGAAAAATGTCAAGGAGGGAGAATCTGTAAGACTTAGTTATAATGCAGTCTATCTCATGTATTTATCAGGCACTAAAGAGTTGCAAATGGGCATTTTACAGCTGATTTATCTAGTCTTCAGAGCCAACTTATTAGGGTGAGGGCCCTGAGGCTGGTTGAAAAAAAAAATTTTTTTTTTTAAGCGTTTCTGTTTCCGCTCACTGGCAGAAAGTACATATATTTATTTTTTCCTATTTGGTGAGAGAGGAGAGTTCTTAGCTGTAGGTGACCCATGGAGACACACAGGGCTGAGAGGAGAGATGGGACGAATTTCTAAACCTCTCAGGTGTGGGCAAAAACTGAGGCTCAGAGCTTCACTGCCTTGCAAGCCGAGTGCCCCAGCTGCAATCAGAACCCAGGACTTCAACCAGCCAGAAGATGGCTCTGTCCATAAAGCCATGTGTGGTCAAAGGTGCAGTTTCTGGACAGTGCCCATGGGAGTCTCCTCTTTCTACACCAGCAAGACCAAGAGACTTTCCTGGACCACCAATCAGGCTCTGTTTCCCCTGCCACCAAATGAGTGGGAACATTACCACATCACCACCCCTCCAACACTAAGGCGGGTATTGCTGGGGTCCCTGACTCCAAACAGGAGTTTGACTTGTATGAAACTAAAGAAAAACAGTTACTGCTTTTTAAATGAAGCCATGAACTAGAGTTGTGGTAACAGAAATAGGAAAAAGAGCAAATGTTAGAGACAATTTGGGAAAAAGGTAAAAGAACTTAATGTCTGACAAGGTATAAGGGATAAAGAGAAAGTAAGAAGTAAGGAAGAACACAAGACTTGCAGACTGGGGGGCACCTGGGTGGCTCAGTCATTAAGCGTCTGCCTTCGGCTCAGGTCATGGTCCCAGGGTCCTGGGATTGAGCCCCACATCGGGCTCCCTGCTCGGCAGGAAGCCTGCTTCTCCCTCTCCCACTCCCCCTACTTGTGTTCCCTCTCTCTCTGTGTCTTTCTCTGTTAAATAAATAAATAAATAAATAAATAAATAAATAAATAAAATCTTTATTAAAAAAAAAAAAAAAAAGACTTGCAGACTGGGAAGAAAGCAGGCACCACTGACCAAAATGGAGTCACCTGGGGAAGAGAGGTAGCCCAGGTCACAGGGAGAAAGACCATTAGCTCAGTCTGGGTAAGTTAACTTTGACAGGAGGGCAGGAATATGCATGTGGAGATTTCCTGCTGATGTGTTATTTGGGAAGAATGTTTTATATCACCTAAGACAGTTTTATTTCCACTTTGAGTCAGAAAGATGAGCTTAGCCAGTTATAGCAAGAAGGTTAAAGGCCTAAAGAGGTGCACTAACTGCAGAGGAAAGTATTGATTGCAGTTTTGATCATCTAAGCTGATACCTGGGAAGCCTGCACTATCTCCCCGTATATACAGGCAGGAGAAGAGAAGACGGGGGGCCGAGAGGGGCTCTTTCTTCTCTCTTTTTTCTGATGTATCAAAACCAATACCACATAAAACTGCCCTGCTGTTACCACCGGGGGCCGGCAGCCAGCCTCCGATATCACACCCCGAGTCTGGTTTTCACACAGCTGCTCAGCCTGAGAGAAGCTTTCAAAGAGGCTGCCTGGAGAGATTGCTGGTGCACGAGGGGACATCTTCGTGGGCGCTCACAGCTGCTGACATCGCTGGTGGAAGGCTAGCAGGTTGCAGGGTAGGGCTGCTGACAGAAAACTGGGGGGAAGAGTTGTGGAGAGAAGAAAACCAAGAGAGGATTAAAGTTGGAGCTGAATTTAGGTTCAGATGTTAAGATCGACATAGACAAGGGGCAAAGAGGAAGAGTGTGTAAAGCTCTGTTACTTCCCAGAACTGCAACTTCTGTGAAAGTCAGACTCACCACAGAGAACTGAAGAGACACAAAGGCCTTGAAGTTCATTTAGTCCACCCTCCCCCACCTCCCACAAACACACAGACCCACGGCTTCCACAGAGGAAGTGACTGAGCCGGAGGGGTCACATGACCTGCCGGTGGTCACACAGGCAGCCGTCAGCGGTAGGACCCGGCTGTGCACTCGGGACTGCAGACACCCACTCCGGGGGGCCTTCTTAACGTCCGCACTACATCACAAAACCTGCTGTAGGTGGGTAAACATGAACACGCAAACTGTGGGGAGGCATCGCAGGTATCTGACAAATAAATGATAAAGGTAGTGGTAGGGAGTATCTGTGGTGAAGGATCCGATGGAATTGACATAACTCACATGCCATATGATATATAAAATAGAATTGAGGTCCCCAAAGTAGGTCTGTCAGAGAAGGCAGTGTCCCCACTCCACTGTTCTCTAACGTCTGTTCCTGCAGAGCTCTGGCCTCGTCTGTGGGCTCGGTCCCCTACCTCCCCTTCTAGGTCCGGGTCCTGCTTCCAGAGCCACGAGGAATGCTGACCAAGCCCTGCAGCAACAGCATCAGGGCCATGTCTAACCTCTGTTTTGAAACATGACTGCTCCAGGCTGGGTGTGGCCTCACTCCCCAGGGCCTCTACCTCTAAGACTCAACTTCCTTCGCCGGCTCTTGACCCACGTCCCTAGTATCCACCAAGACAACCATCATTGCCCTTTTCAATCCTAAAATGTTGTTCCCAGTCTTTCATTCTGAATCCTACACCCTACCTGTCATCTCACACTGCCGGAAGAGCCCACGGGCGCTGATCATGGCACCATTCCTCTGTCATCTGCACAACCTTCACTCCCAAATTTCAAGACCTGCCTGTGGCCTCAGGTCACTCGTTGCTTGTTCTGTCCTTTGTGGCTTGCTATCCAGACTGACCCTGCTCTGTCCTCTGGGTTCATAGCATTTATTTGTCCTGCCCCCCACCTTCCCTCTGCTCGCTATCTTCCAAAATTAATCGTCCTGGCCCAAATAAGGTAATGACAACAATTTGAATTTGGCAGCAGAAAATAAGGAAAGAAGGAAGATGAAAGCTAAAAGTTAAGGAGAAAATAGGGCTTCATTTAGGAACAAGTGTTACTAATCTACCTGAATATAAGTCATAAAGGTGAAGAAATGATCCAATCCATAGGAATTATTCAGGCTCGGCTAGGTTGTACTGCTCTTAACAAATTTACCCAGAAATCTCAGTGAATTAACATAAGAAAGGTTCATTTCCTCCTTCTCATAAATATGCAGTGGATGTTGAGAGGTGGTAGAGAATTTGCTCTGTGTAGGAGTTAGGAACCTGAGCTAAAGGAGGCCTCAATTTCTTGAAGCTTCATCAGGGCTGAGTCCCCCTCTCTATTTCCTGGCAGCTGAAGAGACACTAGAGGATCACATAGCCTCAGCCTGGAATTAACACATATTACCTTCTCTCACTGCTCATTAGCTAGAGATGTGCCCATGTGCCTCCCATCTCCAAGGACTCTGAGCAGCCCTACTTCTCCATGTGGCCCAAAGGAGGGGGGAAGCTGAGACCCAGAATGCTAGTGGTGTCGGAGGCACAGTAAGTCTGTCATCGTGGTTCTCCAATTCTTGCAATGGTTGGTTAGCTAAAGGGCTAATGCCCTCGCCATTATGACAATGCTCCTCATATTTAACTGACAATAAGCAAAATTTTTTTTGCAGCGAGTGGGATGAAAAGGAATGAATATGTTCTCATTGACTGATGAAATGACAGCATGAGTGTTATGAGCCAGCAGAGTGGTTACGCTGCTACCATTTTATTTCACTGTTTTTGTTTCTTTTATTTTTGCAACTTGAAGCACACTTTTTTAATGTTAGTTTTTGCATACCTTGTATTTAATGAACCAAGATTAAAAATGGAGCATTTACCTCTCATTTTTATGAGTAATTGCATGTAATATTCAAGAGCATAAAACAGTACGGATGTCTTGTTGAAAACAACTTGTAGTGTTTCCATACAGAGCAGGCTTGCAACTAGTAAAATCATATGCATCAGTTTTATCGATATATTTTGATTTAATTCTAGAGTACCACCTGCACATCTTTACATATTGAAACTTGTAATCACAGCCCTTTATAACAAACCAATGATAATTCAATACATGTATTAATTATGACACTAGTTTACCTAGACCTGGAATTAACTTTAAATGCTCAGTGCATAAACTGAACATTTTGCCAAAAGTACACCAAAGTAATGAGAAAAGAAAGCTATTGAATTACCCTTTATTATTGCTTGCTCTTATTTCTCATATTATATGTTGATAAAGTTTTGAGTTATTTATTTACATTTAACTCACAGAGCTAGCTTTTACACCCACTAAAATAAAAGTCTACAGTAAGATTAGGGTGGCTGTCACTCTGTCCATCAATTTTCCCGGAGTCACCTGAGTGGTGTACAGGGCCTGGACTCCCCCCAGCATCCTCACATCTCATGATATCACATTGGAGGAGCAGCAGGAAATACAAGTAAAGAAATATTTCTTCTCTAATTTCACAAAATGGGGTTGACGCAGCATCATTTTCTCTGCGGAGATGACCACAGAAGTGTGTTAGCAACACCTAACCCTCAACATCACAAGCCTGTAGTTTGCAAGACATCTTCTGAAAGCCCTTCTGTCATCGTCCTGTACCTCTTCTAAGCACACCTAGCCCCCCCCCTGAGAATGGCAGACTTCTCCTGTCTTCCCTTCTACAGCTGTGAGGACAGCCGGCCCTGTGTGTGGAATTCAAGATCGTCTTAATCCTGAAAGCTCGTAAATATTGGTACTGATTTTAAAAAATCAGCCTCACACAGGTTGACAAAACCTTTACTATCATTTTGGTGAAAACTGAAGTGACCCTTTTAATATCCTGCTTTTTATAGGGAATAGTTGCTAAACCAGAGAAAAATATTTAGGAAGACCATACTGAAATTCAACAGACTATACAAAGTAGCGCTAAACTCACTAATTGCATAACTCATATATATTTTTTAAAGATTTTATTTTTATTTATTTGAGAGAGAGAATGAGAGAGAGAGAGAGATCATGAGGGTCAGAAGGAGAAGCAGACTCCCCGCCGAGCAAGGAGCCCGATGCAGGACTCGATCCCGGGACTCCAGGATCATGACCTGAGCCGAAGGCAGACGTTTAACCGACTGAGCCACCCAGGCGCCCGCGTAACTCATATATTTGCAGAAGATTGGAACTTAAAATACTTTTATCAGATCCACTAAAAGACCAAAAAAAAAAAAAAAAAAAAAAAAAAAAAAAAAAAAAACCTTAAAAAAAATTACAACTCTCTACTCACTAATTTTTCTAAATATATTCTCTGGTGCGGAAGAGTATACTACTACTGCTTGAAGATGACACTGAGATGAGATAAAAATACACTTCTGAAACAGAAATCAACCAACAATTTTTTTTCACTTGAATTGATACCTATTTTATAAATGGAAAAACTGAATGAGAAAATTCATATGACTGTTTCTAAAGTCGATTTGTGAATGGGGCAAGAAATAGAATGCTTTTTCCCTAACTTTAATTCAAATGTCTGATTCAAGATTTGTTGGCACTCATCCTTTTCAAAGATCTGCAGCAACTGAAATGCTTATTTATACACACATTGTAAGAAAGATTCTAACTAAAGTCTAAAAAACATATTTTTTTTTCCAAAAAGTTTCTATGTACATTTCAAGTCTCCAGCATCATGCCTAGAATTCTTTTTTTTCTTTCTCTTTTCTTTTTTTCCTTGAGGTTCTCACAGGGGAAGAAAAGAGGGAAAATGAGATTTCATCAGAGGACAGTTCTGACCTAGAAAGAGGGAAAGAAGACCTTTAACATAAAGAACATCTGAGACAGATGTTTAAAAAGGGAGGTGAGGGGATATTACTACATTATTTTGCCTCATGTGGATGTAAAGAAAAAGTTACCAAGTTTTTTGTTGCTTGAACAAGGACAAGGATTTTCTTATAAGGCTCTGAAAGGTTTTATAGTTGAAAAGTAATGTGAAAAACAATAACTTCTGGCACTAAATGATTGTTATAAGGCTCACCACCTTCAATAAAAAGATGCTTCTGTTCAATTTCCAGTCACATCAAATTCTCATTATATGCAGCTAAATCCCATCTCTCCATGAGCCAGACTGTATCAGAAGTAGCAGCTTTATGCATTAAGTTTTGTAACACACACTTACGTGCCATATATCCCAGGTCACAAAGCAAATTCTATGACTTTTTCCCCTTGGTGAATGACAGGCTTGGATGCTAAGCTTCAGTGAGGCCACAAACAGGGAAGCACTGTGACCAAGGTGTCCTCAAAAATAAGAAAGAAATTATGTTGCTTCTTGGAAACAGAAATGTCCAGTTCCCAAGTGTTTGCATAAAATCCATTTTTGTGTTGAAGAAAAAAAATTAAAGACTGCTGAGAGTTTAATTCAGAATCCATGAGGAGGAAAATTAGAGAAGCAATAAGGCCAAAAAGAAAAAAAGTCCCTAGGGTAGAAAACTCAAAAGCCTACTTCATAATTTCCATGCCCATCTTGTGCCTCATGTTATTTGCAAATATCAGATATTGCTAGATTTCCTTCTAAGGTCTGGTGAGAAAATGAAATTAAATGCCAATAAAGTTAAAGTTCCCAGACTAACCATGGAAATCAGGACAGGAAGGCACAGACTCTAATAATGAATGCTAGGGTTCAGAACACGAGTTCTAAATCAGAGCGTAACCCACCTTACCAGTGAAGAGGCCAACAGACTTGACCTTGGATGGCTTTGCCCTTTAAGGAAAGCTCTTTTTAACAGTGAAGAACCCCTCTCGTAGGCAGAAGGATGAATATCACTTTCAAAACAGAAAATAGGTCAACTGATATGACAGAATGAAAGCTAGGTATTGTCAATTTTTTAAGGCAGTAAAGCTGAAAATGAAAGGTAACATTCAAGGATACAAGGACGGTATGTTTTCTGATTGGCAGCATGTCCATTCTCAGAGTCTGTAGTTTGCTGTGCCTGGGAATGTTGGCTTCATTTGAAGACTTAACCAAATCCAAGTAATTAACTGAATGGTACATGCCTATTTATATTGCTCATGAATAGATGCAAAGGGTACTCTGGAACAGGCTAATTGAACAGAAATTAGGTGACAGAGCTAGAAAAGAAACAGTAACATTTGGCAATGGAATGGTTTGAAGATAAAATGAAATAAGGGTATTTACAAGGTGAGAGCGATGGTAGTGATAAAATATTAGAATCCAGTTTAAAGTTACATTATAAATGACAATTATGAATTTATATACATTAGACCCATGCAGTAGATTGCAAAAATGGTCATAATACTTTGTAGTGCCTCCGATCAAGAAGTGAAGTCTATTTGCTCCTCATAGATTTGGGCTGGTGTTGTCATTTGCTTTGGCTAGTAAGAAGTGGCAAAAAATGATTTTGTGCCAGTTCTGAGAATAATACTCAAAATAACTTCCAGTTTTTCTTCCCACCTCCTTCTCCCATTCTCTCTCTGTCTCTCTCCTAGAACCCTCTGTCTCCATCTGAATATGCCTCAAGCCTGGTCAGTCTAGCCTTCTACAAGATGAAGGAGTCATTGCAAATTGTCACTGCTCCAGCCAAAAATCAGCCAGCCAAAGCCACCTGAAGCAAAGCCACCTAGCTGGCCAGCAGCTGACCACACACTGGTGAGTAGCCCAAATTGTATCAGCAGAAGAACTGCCCGATTGATCCCAGACCAAACTGTCAGCCCACAGAATTATAAGCTAAATAAGTTGTTATTTTAAGCCTCAAAGTTTTGTGGTGATGTTATGCAATAAAAATAATGGATAGAATCCATACATTCTAAGAAGCTTCACGTAAGTCTATTATTAACTCAATTTGTCAAACCTTTATTGAGTATTAACTACGTGCCAGGCATGATGACAGAGCTCAGTAGTAATACATTCAGGAGACAGACCTGTATGTCGCATAGTCTGCACGGAGGCCAGGAAGGCTTGCAGCAGACGATATCTGAGTGAAGACTTTTAATATATTTATGAGTGAGCTGGGTGAAGTCAGCAGGGAAAAGTATTTTAGTTAGAGAGAATGGTAAATATATACAGAAGTTAAACAGCAAGGTATAAGCAGGAAGGTACAGAAATCTATATTAACAGAATGTAAAGTTTTAGTTGGGGAATCCAGGAAATGAGGCTAGAGAAGTTAGTGAGAATCACACCATGGAAGGCTTTGGATGCTCTCATAAATACCTTGAAATGATCGACGTAGGCCTAGGCAAGTAGTTCTCAAACATTAAAGCACATGAAAATCATCTGGTGGTGTTAAGAATAGAAATTTCTAGGCCTCTTTCACCCATAAATTCTGATTCAGTAACTGTGATGGAGGCCAGACTTCGGGCTTCAGATTTTTTAATTTCACATTTTTAATACGTAATCCGGGAGGCGGGGGGGTAGTCTGATAAAGATTGTTCATTGACCACACTTTAAAAAAAATCACTAGGCAACGGGAGGTCTCCTGAAGTGATTTTACGAAGAGAGTGACTTGAGCACTCTCTATATTATTTTCAGGTTGTTATTTAAGACTGAGTTTTCTGGCTGTTGTCTGGTAGGTAACTTAAAGGCACATAGTGAAAGACTCAAGAATGAGAGAATCAGACAGTGGTAGTACGGCTGGGGACCAACGTATGAAATCTTTAGGAGGTTAGGTTGCCAGAGAATTTTGCTGATCGGAGGAACAGAAGATGGGGGGGAAGGGAAATGTCAAGGATGACACCCAGATTACATGAGATTGGAGATATCTTAAAAATACCCAGAAAGATTGCTGTCCACGTTAGAGGTACTGATTTAGGAATCATCAGTATATAGGTGTAAACCAAACTGTGGGAACTGGGGAGAGTTCCCAAGAGAGTGAATAGAGTGAGAAGGGATGAGACCCATGACAGAGCCCAGAGGTCATCAACACTTAAAGGACACATAAGAGACAAAGGGCAGCTTCGGAGGCTGTGAAGAACTACCACAGAATTAAGAGAAACGCATGGCTACGCTGACATTTATAGTCCCAGTAGCGACGAACCAGCCCTGTCCCAAGGCAATCTGCTATGTATGCTCACCCTACTTAAAAACTAAAAAAGCGACGGTCAATGTCTCTTGTGATCATTGCTGTCTTGTTTCACTAGTTTTGGGCACAGAAGACTGAACAGAGTGGTTTGAGGAGTTAAAGTATAAATGTGAAAACAATCTATGACAACCCTTTTAAGAAAATGTAGAGTATGCCGAAAATCATAAATAAGAATGTAAAAAAGAAAGAACTACCTAATGCACTTTGGTGAACAACCTTGCTGGGTCTCTTGCCCATATATAATTTTAAATAAATAGGATATTTGATTTAAACTTTATTATTAAATATTAATGTAATACATATGATATGTAATAAAAATGTCTCTTTTTCACTCAGCAGTATTGTCAGCCTGCATATTAATAATCTATATCAGGGCTAGGAAACACTTCCTAGAAAGGGCCAGATAATAAATATTTTAGCCTTTGTGAGCCATATAGTCCCAGTTGTAGTCACTCAACTCTTGTCTCTGCACTGTAGCATGCAAACAGCCTTACACAATATGCAAATGGATGGACACAAATGATCTGGCCCATAGGCTATAGTTAGCCAAATGTTGATCTATATCATAATTTTTAATAACTTCATATTGCTTATGGCTGTACCATAAATTACTTAGCCAACCTCACTTCAAGAAATGTATCCCAAGGAGATTTTCAACTGTTTGAAGATGTTTGTACCAAATATATTTAATATAGCCTTATATATTTTCATGGAAAAATAGAAACAATGTAAATGTTCATCAAAAGGAGATTAATTAGGGGTGCCTGGGTGTCTCGGTTGGGCATCTGATTCTTGATTTCTGCTCAGGTCATGATCTCAGGGTCCTGGGATCAAGCCCCACATTGGGCTCCACGCTCAGCGAGGAGTCTGCTTGTCTCTCTCTCCCTCTGCCCCTCCCCCCTGCCCATGCTCTCTCTCTCTCTCTCTCAAATAAATAAATCTTTTTAAAAAAGAGATTAGATAACTTTTGGTATACATAGTAATTAATTTCAAAATTCCTAAATGGTAAAGTTATTTCTAAATTATCTTGTCCCTCACTCCGATCAGTTTCTTTAGTTGCAGAGACCTGAATCATTTTTAAGTTTTTATTTTAATTCCAGTTAGTTAACATACAGTGTTATATTAGTTGCATGTGTACAATATAGTGATTCAACACTTCCATACATCACCCATTGCTCATCACAAGTGTACTTCCTAATCCCCATCACCTAATTTACCCCCCAAACCCTCCCATCTTGTAACCATCAGTTTGTTCTCTATAGTTAAGAGTCTGTTTCTTGTTCTCTCTCTCTCTCTCCCTTTGCTTGTTTGTTTTGTTTCTCTAATTCCACACAAGTGAAATCATGTGGTATTTGTTTTCCTCTGACTGACTTATTTTGCTTAGCATTATATTCTCTACTCCATCCATGTCGTTACAAATGGCAAGATTTCATTCTTTTTTGTGACTGAATGATATTCCATTATATATATACTTGTTTATATATGGACACTCTTGGCTATTATAAATAATGTTGCTATAAATACAGGGGTGCATGTGTCCCTTTGAAATAGTGTTTTCGTATTACTTGGGTAAATACTCAGTAGTGCAATTGCTGGATCATAGGGTACTTCTATTTCTAACTTTTTGAGGAAACTCCATACTGTTTTCCAGAGTAGCTGCACCAGTTTGCATTCCCACCAACAGTGCAAGAGGGTACCCCTTTCTCCACATCCTCACCAACACCTGTTGTTTCTTGTGTTGTTGATTTTAGCCATTCTGACAACTGTGGGGTGATATTCAAAATCAATTATAGGTGGATGATCATGTTATTTTGACTTGACCATGACAGGAAGATCAGTATGTATAGAATTATAATACAAAATACAATATTATTTAACCTATAAAATTTACTCAAATTTCTTCAAATGTCCCACTAATGTTCTCTTTCAGTCCAGGACCCAAAGCAAAAATCACACTTTACATTTAGTTGTATTTCCTTAGCTTCCTTTAATATGGAACTTGTCCTCAATCATTCTTTGTTTTTCATGACCTTGAGAATTCTCAAGAGTACTAGTATTGTGATACCCCAATGCCAGTGAGTCCACCTAGCGTCCAAATCTTGGTTTCTAAATAGTATCCTCTAATACCAGAAAACTGTGAGTCCTTAGAGAAATAGCTGGTTGTAAGGATTAGGGCAGGGAAAGTACAAGATGAGCCTGAAATATCTTGCGTTGTCAGAAAATATGGAAGTGCTTTAAAAAGCGGGGAAGGATGGGCACATTTAAAAAAGATATAGGAGCCAACCTGAAGGGAAATCTCAAAGGCCAAATCTGGAAAAATTGAACAACAAAATAAATAATGATTGCGATAGATTATAATCCAAGGAATTCATTTGTCCATACAGATATAAATAATGAATGAACAAATCAATGGACAAATATAGAAAAGCATAAACTTTCCCTTAACATAAATTTCTAACTAGTATCTGTAGATTAAGGAATGATTGCAATAGAAAATCACCATTTGGCAAACACCACAGTAATAATTGTTTCAGGCAGGAATCATCAGTGGATGCTAAAATTAGTGGTGACAGTGTGATAAATAACAAGATACTTAAGTACTCTCAAATTATGTCCTCATAAGATCCTTACTGTGCACAAAGAAATATAGTAACTTTGCAGTGGAGAAACCCAGCAGAAATCACCTTCACCAAGTTACCATTTTTAGTAATGGAACAAATCAACATCAAATGACTTCTGATATGATATGCTGAGAAGGTCACAATCTTAGTTTCTCGTATCTTTGCCAAAAATGCAAAACCTGAATTTAAATATGAGGAAACATCAGAGAAAATGTATTGATTGTCAGAGCCTAGTCGACCTAGGGTACACTCATGTGTTAGATGCACTTTCAGTTTGGCCTTCATTCTGTTCACAAAGAAATCCATTTAAAGAGGTTTAAGGAAAAAATTACAGGATGAGAGCCATTTCTCAAGAAGATTAAACTGGCAGCAGATAATAAGACACAAAATCAAGGGTAAAAATAAAAGCTATAGAAGGCATTTATGCCTGTTAGGAATCTGATACATTATTTCAAGTGCACTGTCATAATAATCTCCACGAGGGTAATGGCCACAGAAATGGAGGAGAGTAAGCTGAGAAATGATATGAAGAAGACTCAGAATGATTTTTCTACTCATTGAATGTGAAGGGGCTGCAGAAGCAGTGAAAGGAAGATTCCTGTTTACTACATTGAGCAGGTAGCAGGAAAGGTCAGTCTCCAGAATGGGAAAGAGAATGATTGCATTTTCCATTAAGAAACAGAGCTTGAAAAGAACATGTAACTTGCAGTGCTAAAAGGCCAGTAAGAAGCAGAACCAGTACTTAAACCCAAATCTTCTAAGTTTAGAAATTTCTATGGACTAAGAGAGAAAGATAGAAAGAGAGAGAGAGAGAAAGAGAGATTTCTATGGCCTATATAAAGTTCAGTGTATATTGAGACTCCCCAAGGGATTAATAAGAATTGCAAGCTTCTGCAACTGTCAATTTCTAAGTGCACAAACAGCTATATGTGCAAAATTATAAGCAACTCATAAAAAGTGTAAAAGAATAGGGGAAGTTCCCCTTTTATCTCTGAGTTCCATTGGGGCTTATCTAGCAGTAAGGTCCATGTTCCTTAGTTTCAATAAGAGCCGCCCAGGGCTTTCAACAGTTAGCTGATTGACTGTCAGAGCCTAGTCAACCTCAGAGCTCACTGGCTCCGGTGCTGTCATTTTATGGGTATCTGATCCTGCACATTCAAATATGTATATATAGGTTAGATGGAAAAGACATTGGTGTAAGTAATTTAATTTGTACTAGGTCTCTCAGCCTCTGTTAAGAGCAGATGGGAACTGGAGTTTTAGGTTTCAATTCCCTATATAAATTGGCAACACTGTTGCATCCTGAATAACTACATGAAAAAAAAGAGTATCATCCTTTGAATACATTTGAATCTACATACAGCAACATGACCGAGATCAGCGCTGAGGGTGGGCAGAGGACCCCATCGCTCAACCCACTGGGTTCTAAGGCACAGCTTAGCCTCAAAGAGAAATAAGAGCAGGCAGAAGTTGCTGATCATGACTACTTGTCCTTTTTCCGGCCATTCGCTCCTGGTAGTAAGGAGAGGTGGTGGTAAGCCCAAAATCTGTCCCTCCAGCCTTCCCTTAAAGGGAGATGATGAGGCTAAAAGCAGAGTACTCTTATTCCTGGTAGAAAGGGTAAAACGAATGAGAAAAATCTCTTCATTCTAGCTAATGCATTCAGAGGTTGAATGAATGAATATATGCTGAAATAAGTAAGTTGATTCTCATTAAATATAGTTTTTTTCTAATTCCTAGTACCTGTAAAAACAGTGAAATAAATTCATGCACATTGGGCAAAGTATACATAAAAAGGTGTATCCCTTACATTACCACAGTGCTTGTCTTAAATTACCACAGACAAAGTAATCATTTTTAAATTCTTCTCTAACCACAGTTCATTACATACTCTAAGGAAGGTTTGTCATTATTCCTGTTTATTTATTTATGCTCCTGAAAAGGAATAAAAAAAAAATTCTAATTCGGGGGTACTCTCAAATCATACTCTACCTTCTTGCAATTAAAACACAAATTTACTTAAGACGCTGCTTGCCTAAAACAACCATGTTTTCAAAATAGACACTTCATGAAATTTGTTAGTAACAGTTGAATGCTTAGGAACAGAGCAGAGCTTCAATTAAAGGATTACAGTTCCGGAGCTAAAACAGGAGTCTGTATGCTCAAGGCCAAGCTTTCTTTCCTACACTCATCACCTCTGATTTTAATTTGGTTTTGATTTTTTTTTCCCTTTCCTTTTTCTTTTCTTTTTCTATTTACTGTTGGATAGACATATAGATTATAGGGGAAAGAGCAGTCTGATCTTACCAAGAAAGTTGTTTTTCTCAAGTTGTTTCTTTCATTTTCAAGTCGGTTCCCAGCTCAGCCTTACTTTGCACGATCTGAACCTTCATTACTTCTGGTGACTCACCAAGGTCCAAAGTCTGCCCCAGCACTACCTGAATGCTTGAATCATGCAGGAGTCAGCCTGCTTACGGGAAACTCTTCCAGTTTCCTTCACATAAAAACAGGATTTAGAAATGTCTAAGCAATAACTAAATGAAGAATAAAGAAAGGACGTGCCCTTTGGACTTCAGCGCTGTCATCATCATTTCCTTTCTCCCTCTCCTTCACATCATGTAAATTTCTAAGTGTCCCAAAGAAGTTGATGAAAACTGGGCACTTCATGTATTTTTCCAAAAATACTCAGAAGTGACAACTCTCAAAATACAATGGTTTCTTTCCCATTACTGACACATTAAGAGCAAAAGAAATACATTAATAATCTTGTTAGGTAATCATAGATATACTTAACAGCTACTGAGGATATTATTTGATAGGACATACTTCAATATATAATTCAGCACTATTGAGGTACTGAGGCAGAATTGCTTCTCAGTTGGAAAAAGTATCAAATAGATACTTTTGAACTTCTCAGTAGGTAATAATCCAGTAAGTCTGGGAAACATTTTATAGGCATATGGAACAAATTATTTTGGTAATTGCAAAAGGATTATTAATACTTACAGGTCAGTAGTCCTGACCTTTTCAAATGTAACTGTTTTGCAGAAAATATAAGCTAAAAATAAACTAAATTGTTGTGATTTTCTCCTAAAAAGTTTTAGATGAATGAGATAGCAAATTATTGAATTATTTAAACATATCACCCACATTTTAGTCTGTATATGCATATGAATAGGAAAGAGTATTTTCGAATTACACAGGACTGTACACACATATACATTCTGTTTCTCTGTCTAATAAATTCTAGATGGCCACTGGAGGGCCAGATGGAAAGGGAAAACTACATGGTCTTCCTTTATTCATCTCTATTTTGACCTTATATTTGGAAAAACTGAAGGATAATTCTGGCCAGTGTTTGTTCAATTCTATAGCCATCTGGAACAGACAATATCAATTTCATAGCAATGCCATAACCATTTATTCCCATCACAGCAGGGCCGCTTGCCTGATGAAAACATAATTGGAAAAAAGCCCTTCTTATGTGGCATTGTAAACTATCTGCCATATTCAGGTTTTATAATATGTGGCAAACTCAAAAAGAAAAGAGTAGAAACAGAAGTTTCTGGGACAACATCAGCATCCAAGAAGTACAAAGAGATCATAGTATCAGGGAAAGGTACACAATTATAAGCAGCAAATGAACATGCAAAAGTACCTAACACTGCAAATGAACATGGGTTATTATTGCTTTATACATATTCCTCTGTATGGTTTATTTCCAACCCACCAAGGAGTGATTTATTTATTTTTGTTTATCAACAGCCACATAGTGCTGTGTGCTAAATCTGTTCTAAGTGCTTTATAAATATTAAATCTTTCAAATTGCATAACCTTATAATGTGAGCATGCCTATTTTACAGATAGAAACAAAGAAAAAGAGCCAGGATCGAAACTCAGGCGATCTATAATAAGATCTCTGTTCTTAACACTACGTTATGCTGGTGATGGTCTTCTTTCTTACTAAACAGTCATAAAAACTTCTCCAAAATATGGTTAAATCTTTAAAAGTGAGGATTATATTTTAAGATTGAATTCAAAGTTAGCACTAAGATCCACATTTACACCCTGGTATTCTGTAGTTCAAGAAATATGTACTTTCTTTCCTGCAAAGCTTTTATATAAAACATAGGTGGACATAAAAGAAAAGATGAAGGATGTTTATCACTGATAAAGAATACAGTAATTAGATCCACTAAAAATATATATACATTTAACAAATACTGCCTCTCATACATAAATTTTCTGTATATAGGAAATATATAGGTAGGAAAATAAAATAAGCTTATTTTTCTTCCCTCTGCCTACAAAATATGATTTATTGTTTTGGATGAGTATCTAGGTTCAGAAAGCAGTAAAACCCTCCTATTCAAAAAAGTTTGTGCCTCCCTATAGAGAACTACAGTATATATTAAAGAAAC
This sequence comes from Phoca vitulina, assembly GCF_004348235.1. Lineage (NCBI taxonomy): Eukaryota > Metazoa > Chordata > Mammalia > Carnivora > Phocidae > Phoca > Phoca vitulina. Next base: position 19,628,893 of record NW_022589717.1, read on the forward strand.
CAAATCATCTTTCAGTGTCCATGAAAGAACAGGAAACAAAACAAAACAAAACAAAATTGCTCCTTTATGTACTTTGTTTCATACCAAATAATGAACTGATTTTCAGTGACATTAATAATATGTCCTCTTGCTAAACGAGTACATCCCAGGGGTCCCAGACTTTTTTTTTTTCTCTTTTAAAAGAAAATCCCTGAAAACTCATTTTAGGGAGCCTAGGTGGCTCAGTTTATTAGGCATACAACTCTTGATTTCAGTTCAAGTCATGATCTCCGGGATCTGGAAGCAAGCCCCAAGTTGGGCTCCGTGCTCAGCAGGGAGTCTGCTTGGGATTCTCTCTTCCCTCTCCCTCTTGCCCTACCCCCCACTCACATGAGCAAGCACTCTCTCTCTCAAATAAATAAATAAATCTTTAAAAAAAAAATCCCTGAATACTCATTTGAAAATTAACTTAGAGCCCTCGTCACACCTGTTCCTTTATCCACTGAAAATTTTCAATGCATTATGAAAATTAATTATGAAATATTTTACTGCATTTTTTAAATTAGGAAGTAATAGGACTAACATTGCTCAAAGTGTTATAATTTGGGGAAAGGGATAAAATACAAACTGAAATTTTGGTAAGCATAATTTCCAGCCAATTTGAATGGGGGGAAGACTCAGCACCCTACAATTGCCTACACGCTCCATGAAAGCAACATCTGCCTTGATTCTGGACTTGGCAGGAAACCTAACACCTAGAAGATGCTCTATGGTTAAAGCCATTTTAAATTCTATTTAAAGGAAGAAGAAAATAAGATGTATTAGCAATTTTTAAGCAATATAAGGCATTTCAACATTTTTGCACATTAGTGCTTTTACACACCTCAGATGAACCCTTGATCACAGATTTCAGCACCTGTAGCATACATGTAGTACTTGTGACCTGCTAATGAGCTGTATGTCCTTCTCCCTCATGTCAGGCCTCTTTTCTCTTTCCTACATCTTATCACACACCCACCCCTGAAGGAAGACATACCCTCTTCCAACCTATAAGAACCCAAAGTCCCTCATCAGATATTCTCTCTTATTCTAAAGTTGTATCTTATGATTACCTTCCTATTTTTCTACCTGGCTCCCACTAAAATTTTTCTTTGCACTAGTTCTGCCCCACCTGCCCAAAGATTTGCAGAAGTCCTCACTCAATCCTTCACTGTCTCGCAGAAATGGGAGAGTGCAAAGTGGGGAAAAAGGTGGAGGGGAAAAGAAGGAGAAGCCTTGGTACCCCCAGCTGGAGGGCTTATACAACCAGAAAAGCTTCAAATCCACCCAGCTCCAATCTTCCTCATTTTTTTCCTTTTCTTTGTCCCTGATTGTTCATCTGGATCCCGTATCTTGACATCTCACCCACACCCATCTGGCTAACCTGAGCAATATTTGAGTTGGTTATGTAAATAAGATAGCTAACTATTATTCACATGTACTAGCTAACATTTATGTTTAAAGTAGGCCAATAATGATTATATATACTCATAAACACCTAAGAATCTTTGTTGTAAGTTTTTTAATAACAATACTCCATTCTTATCACATGCTCAGTCTTTATAAATTCTTCCATAAATAGCATAACTATGCCCTTGCAATAAAAAAAGATAGTTTCAGACCGTTCTAGAGATTGAAAACATCAGCCCAAAAATGAAAAAAATTTATTAACAGCCACGGAATTAAATAAAATAATACTTTGACGGTCTTGGCAAGGGGATGGCAGACAGTAAATTAGAATCAGATTATTCTGGAAGTAAGGAGAACACCAGTTAACTAAAGAAAACATAGACCTATATTTTAGCCAAATGGTATTTTTAAAGGCTATGGTGGTAAAGAGTGCTTAATCGTGCCTGATACATAGAAAACATTCAGTAAAAATTCAGTAATTGAATAAATGAGTGAATGGATGAATTAATTGCTTTTCTGGGTTATACCAGGACTATCAAACTAAATTAAGAAATATTTAGCCATTTTCTACATTCTTCATTTATCTATCATTGCTTCAGAAATAGCTAATGATAAAAAATTTCGTCATCTTTGAGTGCCAGTAGTAGGCCCCTTTAATTTTATCTTCTGTCTTCAAAGCTCTTCCTGTCTTTGATGATTGCCTGTCATACTGTCCTGTTGTTGAATTCAATTAGATCGAAAAAGTGTATCACTGGCTCCCATAAAACTATACCATTCTGCTCAATGCTGGAGTTGGAAGGAAACGATGCTGCCTCAATTACTGAGAGGCGCTGGGGCATGAGCACATATGCGTCTCCAGGGAAGGTCTGAGGGCCAGGTATACCTGTGCAGACAAGCTCTGGAGTGTCTCCACTCCTGAAGGTTCCTTCAGTAAGAAGTGAGAAATTAACGCTAACGCTGTGATGCAATGGGGCACTCAGTCTCTTAGCCATCCTGAGAAGTTGGTGGGAAGTTGGAAAGACCCTAAAATACAACACTGCTTCTCACAACCACACTATATTCTGGCAAAAGCACAAGTCAGTGACAAATCTGCATGTGATTATCATTTACAGCAGAGGACTCTCTCTGCTCTTCTACTTGTAGGATTAGAATGGATACAGAGAAATTAGCAAGGATTTAGTGATTCAGGATTTTTTAAAGTAAGGAAATTTTTATCCGGGTGAGAATATTCCAACTCCCCCTCTTATTAACTCTGAATTTAGACTAGATTCTTCCTTTCCCTTTACCTGTACTTGTTTTTTCTCCATTATAAAATGTGAGGGAATAATACTTACCTTCCAGTTTGGTGAGTCCTGTGGTTGGCACTTAGTAAATATTCATTGAAAGGATGATAAGCATAAATAGGTATTCAATAAATGTAAATAAATATATATTTACATAATATTATATAATTATATTGTATAATTATGTATTATATATAATATATTACATATTATATGACACATATTGTTGTATTATACATTATATAATTATTATACATTATATAATATATAAATCACATAAATTTATATAAATAAATATATAATTTAATAAATATATAGGTTATATAATATATAAATATATAATTATATAATGTATAAATAATACAAATTAATACAAATTATTTACAGAGTATATTATATGTAATATATTTATGTTTGCTTATATACGCTTATATGTATTTTGAAGAATTACAGTGGCAAGGAGGACAGATGGTTTTGGGTAAGTTACACAAGATGTAGCTTTCCATACCCCACAATGGTCTCCATCTATTGCAATCTTTACCCAAAGACTCCCAGTTCCTACAGGAGGAAGAGAAATGGAAATACTAACCCCAATACCCAGTCTTCTGTCAGTTGGTTTTTTGCCCCTTTTACTGTTCTCTGTATCCTCTCGCTTTGTACAGTGGAGAACTAGAACTACATATTTACATGCTAGTGACTAAAAGTGGGGAGAGGTACCCCTGGGGATGTCCAGCCAAGCACATATGTAAAAACCTGAAGAATAGTTAATTGTTGTATCAGGGCAGAGTGGTATATGCCAACCCACAGAGAGCTTTCAGGAGGATGGGGATTCAGAAATGGCTTCTATGGTCAATTTAGTATGTCCTTCTGAACAACTTTCAGTATGACCTAAGCTCTTGGGACATATATCATATCCATTATCTTTATTGATAAAAAATATTCCTCTTGTATCTTCTTGCTTGAAACTTCTGCCACTCAGTTTCTTCCTTCTTTTAACAAACTTTTCCCTCTCTTTCATGCCCAAGGCCCTACATCCATTTATGGCTTGTCTCTGGCAACGATAGGCAGCAATTCTTTGTTCCTCAAGACAGTATAGCAAAAAGTGGAGAATATTGTTCCTGAGGTAGACCATCATGATACTTCAGCCTGAAGATAAAAACTCTAAAAATCAGTCATACACTTGGCTAGAGAAGGGTAATCTTCACCAGCTTGTTTCTCAACCTTATTATGCTAAAAAAAAAAAAAAAAAAAGAATGTCACCCTCTCACTCTTAAATTCCAATTGTGAAAAATTTCCAACTAGGGGTGCCTGGGTGGCTCAGTCAGATAAGTGTTGAACTCTTGATTTCAGCTCAGGTCATGCTCTCAGGGTCGTGAGTTGGAACCCTGTGTCCGGCTCCATGTCAGCGGGGAGTCTGCTTGAGATTCTCTCTCTCCCTCTTCCTCTCTCTCTGCTCCTCCCCCCACTCAGGCATGCATGCTCTCTCTCTCTCTCTCTCTCTCTCAAATAAATAAATACATAAATAAAAAATCTCCAACTATTACCTTTGACTTGGATCATATTAGTGTGGTGAAAACGAGGCAAGTGTATGGTGGAGAATTTAACACACCATCATAGATTCCTTGGGCTAAATCACATGTCTATCAAGTTTAGCTCGAGAACAGCCACAAATGATTTCTGAATACAGGCTCTCATGTTGGATCAGTGCCATCGCTACCTGTTTTCTTGACTTTAATCTCCTCCTCATCAAACCCATCTTGAATTATACTGACAATTTGCATTCTCCAATTTTCTCATGTCTTTCTACTTAGAACTTGTTGGCTATGCATGTATCTATTTATTTGCCTAGAATTCTACAATTTACAAAATACCTTTATATGTATAATTTCAATTGATTATTTTAAACAGGTAGGGAAAGTGGTATTATCCCTATCTTACAGGTGACTAAAATTCAGAGATATTAGGAGACATGACTGAGATTATAAGACTAAAAGGTGCCATAGCTAAACTTCTAACTTAAACCATTTAACTGTTGGACTTCATCAATGCCAAATGCCTTAGTATGACATTTAAGAGATTATAAAAATCTGAACTCATCCACTTCCAACATTAGATCTACCTGTTCACAGCTAACCTTTCTGGTCTTCTCACTGTCCCCCAACTTCATCTGGAGAGCTGGTTCTCTCCCTGTACTCTTTATTTCCCAGCCTGGAATATTCTTCAGCCTTCTTATTTTCTGTTTCCTGACCTAGACTCTGCTAGCCTTTCATCTACTTAAGATCCAGTTCATATCCCACCTTTCCTCCAAGCTTTTCCACTTGCCACCAGCCTAGTATGGTCTCTCTTCCATGAGAACACTGTGTGGTTATTTTTCATCTCTTATGTGGACATTATGAGCAGGCCCTCTTGACATTAAATGCTGTCTTTCAGCCTTACCCTGGCTGGATAAAGTTACTTGAAGCTTAGAGAATGAGAGTATGCCCTGAGATACCATGTTCTCCTGTCATCTTCTGTCGTACTGTCACTGGGGACAGAAAATCACCAACTTATCAAGAGAGTACTTTTCAAAAATTGTCAGGATTCAACTCAAATATCCTCTCTTTGATAAAGGCTTCCCTGACTCTTTTAGAATTCAGCAAGCTTTCCCATATCCTCACAGTAACTAGTACATGCTTCTCATTTAGCACTTAACATGCTGTTAATTTTTTTGTTTGTTTATACAACAATGCCCTACTTTCAGTTGCATAGCTCTGTGGACATAAGGAAAGTGACATTCATTGTGACCCACTATGGCACTGACTCCAAATAGGCAGACTGCATTGAATATTACATGGCTGGCTGGCTGGCTGGCTGGCTGGCTGAATGAATGAATGAACAAATGAATGAATAAAAATGTAGATTTAGTAGCAACTGGAATACAGACTCTCTTAATGACAGTTAGCTAGCACTGAGAGCCTCAGGCTATCCAACAAAAGCCTTGTTAATCCTTAATTTGGCTGAAATAACTTTCAACTCTGATAGGGGTCACAGGAAGAGAAATTTACTGTGGAATATGGTTTCCCTTAGGAAGTGTTAGCCACATTATTTTGGCTCTCCATTCAGCCCCAAATCCCATTTCACCCATAGTTTAGCAGAATCATGATGAGAGGCCAAACAAAAGGGAAAAAAAAAAAAAAAGAAAGACAAGGAAAAAAGGGAGAACAAGAGTTCCTAATGGACAGAAACAATAGATGGATTCACTCAAGGAGAAAATCAAAACAAGAACTATAGCAACTTTTTAAAAAAACTGTAGAGGATTTTGAAGACCTACTCTATTTAACAGATGAGACTACTGGGGCCCAGAGTGGGTTGTGAGATGACCAAGATTAAATAACTAAACCAAAGTTTTCAACCAACCATCTACTTTCTCCACCATACCTCAGTGTCTTTCTGATGTTTCTATTGCTGCTATATTATGAATTTAAAAGTTCCACAGTAACAAATAATGACATAAACATATAATGATAACATAAGCATCCCTGAGTTCCTATTTCCTCATTGAGAAGGCAGAATGATCAGAATAGCCAAAGCACAGAGCCTTTGTCAGTATTAAGTGAAATAGTGAGTGTACAATGCTTAGGCCAGAGATGGCATATTGAAAACACTCAATAAGTATTACTATGATTAGCAACTATCATCTACCTCAGACACATGCCTACTTCAATGTAGATCTTCCTGGAAAATCTGGCCTGAAAACAGAACTAGTACAAACATGACGTATTTGATACTTGTCACAAAAATGAAGCTTATGATAACTGTGCTCTACCATTACACCCTTGACCTTGTGGTTACTACTATGTATATTACCTGCCTAATTGCTCAAATAATTCAAAGTGCTGGATGAAAAATTATATATTGCATGTACCCAAGTTACATTTAAGAGACTGAATCCCTGACTGTGCCCTTTCATGGCTGTTACAAATCCAGAGTTGTAGGGTAGGCACTCTAATGCTTTTTAACTAGGCTGGATATCATTTGTGGTTTCCCAATAGTCTACATGTAACACAACTACATTTACACTCAATATCCAGGTGGGACTAATTTGTTTACCTAACAAATATTTATTGAGCTTCTAATATGCACCAGGCACTTACTTGGTGCTGAAGCTATAGCAGTGAGCAAAGCAAGCAAGAATTCCTCACCTATTAGAACTACATTCTAGTGGAAGAATGATCCAGAAGAGTAAAAGGCAGAATAAAAGTGTTTATTCTTTGGAAATGTTATCTCCTAAGCCCAAAGTTAAGCTGCTCTTACACTGGAAATAGATTTTTATAAAAAGCTGTCTTTTACCTTGACATTATGCAACCTATCAAGTAAGATCTTAGGCATGGATTTCTATATTATGACCAATTGTTTTCCCTGATATGCCTCCAACTTCCTTATTTGCACAAGGGAAACCAAATAAGAATAATATATCAAAAGATAAAATAGAGAAAAATCTATTGGCAATGAGGATAATAGTTATAGATAAGTTAAAGCAGAAATACCAAAACCTTAAAAAGAATTCATAAATCAGGGGTGCCTGTGTGGCTCAGTGGTTAAGCGTCTGCCTTCGGCTCAGGTCATGATCCCAGGGTCCTGGAATCGAGCCCTGCATCGGGCTCCCTGCTCAGCGGGAAGCCTCCTTCTCCTTCTCCCACTCCCCCTGCTTGTGTTCCCTCTCTATAGCTGTCTATCTGTCAGATAAATAAAATCTTAAAAAAAAAAAAAAAGAATTCATAAATCATGTCACCAAGGGAAAGAAAGACATAAAAGTCACTTTTAGGACCATTCACCCAATCTCTACCATCCTCATCATCCTTTCTCACTCTGGTGGTTCAACCTAAGCCTTTTAAACCAAAAGCAGCATCTGTAGTTTGTGATCACACTCAAGAGTTTGCACTGCAACATATCACTTCCTTTCTCCACAACTGCTACAATGGAATCGAGTCCAAACCCAGAATTTTAAATACAAGAACAGTTCAAATGTAACAGAAAAAAACTGCCTGAGCATTGGCAGAACATGCTATATTTTCTGTTGTAAGATTCATGCTATTTGTAAGTATTTTATTTAAAAAGACATAAAGAAATGATTTATAATAAGAATAATAATGGAAAAGGCCAATCAGGTTCAAGGCCCTATTCTACTCTACACACACAAAAAAGCAAACTCAGTTCTAGAATGGGTACTAATATTACGCCCATTTTACAGATAAGGAAAGGTAGTACTGAAGACTAACATAACTTGCCCAAGTTCAGATGACTAGTAAATGTCAGCGCTGGGACTCATACATCGACAGTCTGCTGCTGACTATCCATGTCAAACTATCTTTCTTAATACAGTCAGCTCCATCTTAACCCATGACTCCAGGAATTACTTTCTGCTCCCTCTTCTTATTTGTGCTTCCCCTGACAGACAGAAAAGCTCTTGTAGGACAGGAATTAGGTTATGTGATTTTACACTGTCCACAGAGATTAGAATAGAGTTAGACATAAAAGCAACCTGCAACAAACAACTTAAAATCCCCAAATTTTGCTTTGTTCATGTATAAAAGGGATTTCTAATCCTGGCTCTTTCAGTACCATGGCTATTTATAATGAGGTCTATTATAAATGGTATTATAAATATGAAAATGTTTTGTGAACCAAACATGAAAATGTAGAAGAAATGTTGTCTATAAGATAGTAATAACTTTAATTTTTCTCTTAAGTACCTATCCAAAATTAACTTCTACTCTCCCTGGGCTTTCCAAACACAATTTCTGAACTTCTACTATAACATTTATCTCATTTGGCCTCAATTTGAGCTAGCTCACAAGAGTTGATTGTTATATTTTCAGGAAATTTGCTAGCTATTAAACATAGCCACTATTTTTTAAAAGTATGCTATGTAAAATTATAATTTAATAAATTATATTAGAAACAAAAATAGAATACTCAGAACTCATTACTCCTAATTAATTTAGGACATTTTACTATTTGTGCTCATAGAGAGCAATTGTATCTATACGGTAGAAAAGCCATATATTGAGCTACAGAGCACCTCTTCCCAACTTTGCAGTCAGGGAGCTCATGTTAGTACCTGAAATTGGCCATGATAGGAGCATTTTCACCATGAATATCAGAGAGCCCTACAAATCAAGACTGAACTTGCTGCTTTATTGATTATCTAGACTTAAAGAAATAACGGGTAATATGCTAATCATGCAAATTAAACTTAAAAGTGTTTAGTAGCCTAAAAAATGGCAACATCATAGATAATCATAGGTTGGTATGGGCAAAAGAATTGTGCAAAAATCAATGAAAGCATTATTTGAGAATCAATGGCTATATGGAATTTAATAATATAGTGCAGATTTTATTATTTTTAAATTATGTGCCACCTTTACATCTGTAAGATATTTAATATATGTATGCATTTGTATATATTTATGCATATAATCACATACACTATATATACTATATAGACACACACACAGATATGTGTGTGGGGCCCGTGAGCAGCCATTTGTTAGCCTTTTACCAAAATGCTACTGTTTGGAATAGATAGAAAAATACTAGTGTGGGAACAGAGAGAGAGAAGAAAAGGAGAAACTGCAATGGAGCATACAATGTGGCAATATAAATATACATCCTTTGGTGATTGAAGGTATGGAATGGGATGCTTAATCTAGTTGTAGACAAAAGAATGGTCAGGGAAAATATCCCAGAGGAAAGACCACCTGAGCTAGTTTTTATGAATGGACAAAAGCTAGCCAAGACAATGTTTGGGGAAAAACAAGTGCAAAGACACAGATGAGATAAGAGAATGTGTGCTTGTGTGAAAAACTAAAAATTGTTTAGAATACTTCTAGTGGAGCATGTATATAGAGGATAGTAAGAAATGTGTCCCTTTTTACTTCTCTTCATTGTTGACCAGCAGCTACATTTCACTTATCTGGTGTGTCCCAGAGTACATGAAACAGCTTTTTACATCATAGATACTCAATCAATACTCTAGGACTTGAGTAGCATATACTAAGTAACACTTGGTCAAGTGTTAATTAGTTATAATAATACAAATTGTTAAATAATACTTAGTGTTACAATACAATACAATACTTAGTGTTACAATAATACAAATTGCATTTAATACTTAGCTTTTATATTTTCTCATACTTTAATTTCCCACAAAAAAAGAAAGCAGAGTATATATGAAAAAAATGTGTTGTATATTTCTTAGCCCTATTTATCACTAACTAACTAGAAAGTCCTGCTATATTTTGAGGATACAAATAGCAACTTCACAAAAGTAACCATTTGAATTACTTATCTATAAACTAGCCAATGCACTGAATTTAAACAATTTTAACTACCCCATTATGGGAATGCTTGATTCATCTAATAGCCCTGCTTTTGGTCATTTTAGTTTAAATGACCAAATTACAGTCAAGGATAGCCAACTTTAAAATCCCCATAGAGACTCGTTTTTCCTCTGCACGTTGGAACACCAGGGATATACAAGAATTTATATTTAAAGATGTAAAACATGTAAATATAGACAGAGAACCATCAGTATAATAAAGCTTTCTCAGTACTTGGTGTACAGGAGGTCCAGTCAGAAGGCCAATGGTAGTCTCCACAGAAGCCATTCAAAGTAGTATTTATCTGAATGAAGCCATGTTTTGTCATTCCATGAAGAATAGATCTACCTCTCAGGAGCAGACTTATAACCACTAAGCTTATCAAACTGGTGTAAAGCAAAATGGCAATTTATTAATCTATGAGAACAGTAGTGGACACATGAACTAAAACAATAATTACAACATGACCAACCCAAATTTTTTTTAGTAAACAAATATCTATATGAGCAAAATAATATGCAGAATGTTTATTTACATATTTATAATAAGAAATCACTATCATATAAACTAGATTCTTTAACTTTGGTTTAAACAGTAAATTATTTCCGTATAAAGAAGCCTATTTTGGAAACCAAGTATGTTACTTATCTATTGCTGTGTAACAATATCACCATATCTTATCTGGGTCCTCTGTTTAGGGTGTGATAGGCTGCAATGAAGAAGTTAGCCAGGACTTTGGTTTCATGTGAAGCTTGACTGGGGAAGGATCTGTATCCAAGTTCACTCAAGTTGTTGGCAGAATTCAGTTTCTTGTGAAATTCAGTGCTGCAACTGAGGAGTGAGAACTTCATTGTTTTGGTGATAGTTGGCCAGAGGCTGCCCTTGGCTCCCAGAGGTCACCTGCACTTCCTTGTCATATGGGATTTTCCAACATAGATCATTAATATCTCAAAGCTAGCAAAAGAGACTCCAGCAAAATGAATGCTAAAATCTTAGGTAACAAATACATAATGTTACATAACATGCTGCATACATGCAATCATGTATATCCTATCACCTCTTCCATCTTCTATTGGTTAGAAACAAGCCATAAGAGTGTGAACACCAGCAGTTGGGGATCACAAGGGCCACCCAAAAGTGCGTTTGCCATGAAAAGAGACAGCCCAGTAAGAAACAAGAACAATGGATCTACAAAATAACCAAAAAGCAATTAACAAAATGGCAATAGTTGGTGGCGCCTGGGTGGCTCAGTCGTTAAGCGTCTGCCTTCGGCTCAGGTCATGATCCCGGAGTCCTGGGATCGAGCCCCGCATCGGGCTCCCTGCTCCGCGGGGAGCCTGCTTCTCCCTCTCCCACTCCCCCTGCTTGTGTTCCCTCTCTCGCTGTGTCTCTCTCTGTCAAATAAATAAATAAAATTTAAAAAAAAAAAAAAAAAAAAAAACAAAATGGCAATAGTAAGTCCTTACCTATCAATAATTACTTTAAATGTAATTGGATTAAATTCTCCAATAAAAAGACATGAAATGGCTGAATGGATAAAAATACAAGATCCAATCTTATGCTGCCTATGAGAGAAATACTTTAACCTTAAAGACATACTTAGACTGAAAATAAAGGGATGGAAAAAGATATTTCAAGTAAATGGTAACCAAAACAAACAAACAACAATACAAAAATGAAAGCAGGAGTAGCTAGGTCTCTGTCAGACAAAATAGACTTTATATTAAAAATGGTAAAAAGAGGGCCACTTCAGTGGCTCAGTCGGTTTAGCAATCGACTCTTGATTTCAGCTTAGGTCATGATCTCAGGTCATAAAATTGAGACCCATGTCAGGCTCCATGCTCTGCAGGGGGTCTGCTTGAGATTCTCTCTTTCCCTCTCTTTCTGCTTCCCCCCCACCCTGCCCTCTCTCTCTCTCTAAAATAAATAAATAAATCTTTTTTTAAAAAACAGTAAAAAGAGACAAAGAAGATCATTATATAATGATAAAATGGCTAATCCATCAAGGAGATATAATGACTATAAATATTTATGTACCCAACATTGGGTTTATTATCTAAATATATAAAGCAAAGGGGCGCCTGGGTGGCTCAGTCATTGGGCATCTGCCTTCGGCTCAGGTCATGATCCCAGGGTCCTGGGATCGAGCCCCACGTTGGGCTCCCTGCTCGGTAGGGGGCCTGCTTCTCCCTCTCCTACTCCCCCTGCTTGTGTTCCCTCTTATGCTGTGCCAGATAACTAAATAAAATCTTTATATATATATATAAATATAATCTTTATATATATATATAAATATAATCATTAATATAAATATATATATATATAAAACAAAAACAAAACAAAAAACCCCAAAACAGAAAATCAAAAAACAGAGCTAAAAGGAGAAATAAACGGCAATACAAGAACAGTTTGGGATTTTAATATCCCACTCTCAACAATGGGTAGATCATCCAGACAGAGAATCAATAAGGAAAAGAGTGGATTTGGACAACACTATAGACCAAATCGGCCTAACAGATATATACAGAATATTCTATCCAACAATAGTAGAATAGACATTCTTTGCAAGTACACATGGAGCATTTTCTAGGCTGGATGATATGTTAGGCCACAAAACAAGTGTTAACAAAATCAAGAAGATTAAAATTCTAGTATCTTCTCTGATCACAATAGCAGGAAACTAGAAATCAATAACAAGAAGAAAAAATGAAAAATTCACGAACAGATGGAAATTAAGCAACAATCTCCTGAAAAATCAGTGGATCAAAGAAGAAATTAAAAGGGAAATAAGGGGTCCATGGGTGGCTCAGTCAGTTAAACATCTGCCTTCGGTTAAGGTCATGATCCCAAGGTGCTGGAATCGAGTCCCATATCAGGCTCCTGGCTCAGTGGGGAACCTGCTTCTCCCTCTCCCTCTGACCCTCCCCCCCACTCATGCTCTCTCTCTCACTATCTCGCTCTCTCAAATAAATAAATAAAATCTTAAAACAAAGGGAAATAAAAAATTTTCTTGAGACAAATGAAAATGGAAACACAACATACCAGAACTTATGGGATATGGCAAAAACAGTTCTAAGAAAGAAGATTATAGCAATAAACATTTACACAATGAAGCAAGAAAGATCCCAAATCAACAACCTAATTCTATGCCTTAAGAGACTAAAAAAATAAAAACAAACTGAACCCGATGTTAGCAGAAGGAAGGATATAACAAAGGCTAGAACAGAAATAAATAAAATGGAGAACAGAAAAGTAATACATTGACAAAAGGAAAAATAGAAAAACAAAAGATTAACCAAACTAAAAGTTGGTTTCTGAAAAGATAAACAAAATTGGCAAATCCCTAGCTTGACTATCCAAGGGAAAAATGGAGGAGACCCAAATCAACAAAAGTATAAATGAAAGGAGACATTACAACTGATATCACAGAAATACAAAGGATCATAAAAGGCTACTATGAACAACAATATGCCAACAAAGTGGACAATTTAGAAAAAATGGAAAAATTCTTAGAAACATACAACCTACCAAGATTTAATCAGAAAGATATAGAAAATCTGAATAGTCCAATTACGAGTAAGGAGATTGAGTGAGTATTCAAAATTCTCTCAATGAAGAAAAACCTAGGACCAGATAGCTTCACTGGTGAATTTTACCAGCCATTTAAAGAATTTACACCAATCCTTCTCAAACTCTTCCAGAAAATGGAAGAGGAGGGAACACTCCCAAACTAATCTTACAAAGCCAGCATTATCCTGATACCAAAGCCAAAATAAGGACCCTACCAGAAAAGAAAACTACAGACTAATATCCCTGATAAACATAGATGCAGAAATTCTCAACAAAATACTAGCACACCAAATTCAGCAGCACATTAAAAAGGATCATTCACCATGATCAAGTGGGATTTATCCCTGAGATGCAAGGATGATTCAACATGTGTAAATCAATCAATGTGATATAGCATATTAATAAAATGAGAAAAAAGAATCATATGATCATCTTAATGCACAAAAGGCATTTGACAAAATTTGATGTTCACTTATGATAAAAAACACTTCACAAATTAGGCATAGAAGGAATATATCTCAACATTATAAAGGCCATATCTGACAAGCTCACAGTTAACATTATACTAAATGGTGAAAGTTTGAAAGCTTTTCCTCTAAGATCAGAACAAGAGAGGATGTATATTCTTATGACTCCTATTCAACTTGGTACTAGAAAGCCTAGCTATAGCAATCAGGCAAGATAAAGAAATAAAAGGAATAAAAAATAAATTAATTAGTTAAAAAAATCAGAATTGGAAAGGAAGAAATAAAATTTTCTGCATTTGCAGATGTCATGACTTTGTTATAACTTTTGTCACAACAAAAAACTGTTAGAACTAATCAATAAATTGATTTAAGTTGCAGGATACAAAATTAATATACAAAAATCAGTAACATTTCTATACATCAACAGTAAATTTTCTGGAAAAGAAATAAAGACATCAATCCTATTTACAATAGCATCGAAACCAAAACAAAACCAAAATACTTAGGAATAAATTTAACCAAAGGGGTGAAAGATCTTTATTCTGAAAAGTACAACATATTGATGAAAGAAATTGAAGAAGACACAATAAGTAGAAATGTATCCTGTTTAATGATTAGAAGAGTTAATATTGTTACAATTTCAATACTACCAAAAGCCATCTATAGATTCAATGTAATCTCTGTAAGATTCCAATGGCATTTTTTTACCCAAGTAGAAAAAAAATTCCTAAAATTTTAATGGAACCACAAAAGACCCTGAAAGAAATCCTGAGAAAGAAGAACAAAGCAGAAGGCATCACATTTCCTGATTTCAAGCTACACTAGAAAGCCATAGAAGTTAAAGTTAAAAGAGCATGGTATAGGCATAAAAACAGACAAACCAGTGGAACAGGATCAAGAGCCCAGAAATAAACCCAAGCATATACAATCAACTAATATTTGACAAGAGATCCAAGAATACTCAATGAGGAAAATACATTCTCTTCTTTTTTCTTACCCATTTTTTTTTCTGAGTAAACTGGATAGTCACATGTAAAAAAGCAAAACTTGATCTCTATCTTATACCACTCACAAAAATTAACTCAAAATGGATTAAAGACTTAAATATAAGACATGAAGTTCCTAGAAAAAAACATAGAAAGAAAGCTCTTTGTTTTTATTATATGTGCTGCCGAAGCGAGCACAGAAAGAAAGCTCTTTGATATGGATCTTTGTAATGATTTTTTTAGAAATCACACCTAAAGCACAAGCAACAAAATCAAATATAAACAAAAGGTATTATATCAAACTAAAAGGCTTCTGCACAGCAAAAGAAACAATTAACAAACTGAAAAGACAACCTATAGACTGAGAAGAAATATTTGAAAACAATATATCTGATAAGGGGTTAATATCCAGAGTATATAAAGAACTCATACAACTCAATGGCAACAAACAAACAAACAAACCCCTAAATAATCCAATTAAAAATAGGCAAAGGACCTGAACGGACATTTTTCTAAAGAAAATACACAAATGGTCAACAGGTAAATAAAAAGAGGCTCAACATCACTTGGCATTAGGTAAATGCAAAGTAAAAATACAGTGAAATATCACATCATACCTGTTAGAATGGCCATCATCCAAAAGATAAGAGATAACAAATCCTGGCATGGATGTGAAGAGAAAGAACACTTGTGCACTGATGGTGAGATTGATACAGCTACTATGGGAAACAGTATGGAGGGTTCTTAAAAATTAAAAATAAAACTACCATTTGATCCAACAATACCTCTTCTAGGAATATATTCAGAGGAAACAAGATACTAGCTCAAAAAGATATCTGCACCCCCATGTTCATAGCAGTATTATTTACAATAACCAAGACATGGAAACAACCTAAGCATCCACTGATAGATAAATGGATAAAAAAGGTGTCATACAGGCACATCTCATTTTATTGTGCTTTGTCTGTGCTTTATTGAGCTTCCTAGATCATTGCACTTTTTACAAATTGAAGGTTTGTAGCAATCCTGCATGGAACAAATCTGTTGACACAATTTTTTCCCCAACAGTATTTGCTCACTTTCTGTCTTGTAACATTTTGGTAATTCTCACAATATTTCAAACTTTTCCATTATTATTATATTTCTTATGGTGATCTGTGATCTGTGATCTTTGAAGTTACTGCTGTAATTGTTTTGGTGCACTACGAACTATGCCCATATAAAATGGAGATATTAATCAATAAATGTTGTGTGTGCTTTGACTGTTCCACTGACCAGCAGTTTCCCTGTCTCTTTCCCTCTTCTCAGGCCTCCCAATTCCCTGAGACACAACAATATTAAAATTAAACCAATTAATAACCCTATAATGACCTCTAACTGTTCAACTGAGTCACATACCTCTCACCCTTTAAATAAAA
The DNA here is from genome assembly GCF_004348235.1 of Phoca vitulina. Lineage (NCBI taxonomy): Eukaryota > Metazoa > Chordata > Mammalia > Carnivora > Phocidae > Phoca > Phoca vitulina. Next base: position 19,645,406 of record NW_022589717.1, read on the forward strand.
AGCTAGAAATGATTAAGCTTAGTGAAGAAGGCATGTCAAAAACTGAGACAAGGCTGAAAGCTATGCCTCTTTGCACCAAACAGCCACATTGTGAATGCAATGCAAAGTGCTACTGCAGTGAACATATGAATGATAAGAAAGTGAAACCAGACTCATTGCTGATATGGAGAAAGTCTGAGTGGTCTGGACAGAAGATCAAACCAGCCACAACACTCTCTTAAGCAAAAATCTAATCCAGAGCAAGGCCCTAACTCTCTTCAATTCTATGAAGACTGAGAGGGGTGAGGAAGCTGCAGAAGAAAAGTTGGAAACTGGCAGAGGTTGGGTCATGAAGTTTAAGGAAAGAAGCCATTTCCAAAACATCAAAATGCAAGGTGAAGCAGAAAGCGCTGATACAGAAGCTACAGCAAGTCATCCAGAAGATCCAGCTAAGATAATTCATGAAGGTGGCTACATTAAATAGATTTTCAATGTAGATGAAATAGACTTGTACTGACAGAAGATGCCATCTAGAACTTTCCTAACTGGAAAGGAGAAGTCAGTGTCTAGCTTGAAATCTTCAAAGGACAGGCTGACTATCATGTTAGGGGCTAATAAAGCAGGTGACTTTAACCTGAAGCCAGTACTCATTTACCACTCTGAAAATTCTAGGGTCCTTCAGAATTATGCTAAATCGACTCTGCCTATGCTCTACAAATGGAATAGCAAAGCCTGGGTGACAGTGCATATGTTTATAATATGTTTTATTAAATGTTTTAAGCCCACTGTTGAGACCTACTGCTCAGAAAAAAAATATTTCTTTCAAAATATTATTGCTTATTGACAATGCACCTGGCCACCCAAAAGCTCTGATAAAGATGTACAATGAGATGAGTGTTGTTTTCATAGCTGTTAACACAACATCCATTCTGTAGCCCATGGGTCAAGGAGTCACTTTAACTTTCAAGTCTTACTATTTAAGAAATACATTTCATGAGGCTATAGCTAGCATAGATAGTGATTCTTCTGATGGATCTGGGAAGAGTCAGTTGAAAACCTTTGGGAAAGGATTCACCATTCTAGATGCCATTAAGAACATTTGCAATTAATGGAAAGAGGTCAGAATAACAACACTAGTAGCAGTTTGGAAGAAATTGATTCTAACCCTCATGGATGACTTCAAGGGATTCAAGGCTTCGGTGGAGGAAGTAACTGCAGATGTGTGGAAATAGCGAGAGAACTAGAATTATAAGTAGAGCCTGGAGATTTGACTGAATTGCTGAAATCTTATGATAAAACTTGGATGAACAAAGAAAGTAGTTTCTTTAGATAGAATCTACTTCTGGTGAAGATGCTGTGAAGACTGTTGAAATGACAACAAAAGATGTAGAATATTGTTATATAAACTTCATGGATAAAGCAGCAACAGGGTTTGAGAGGATTGATTTCAATTTTGAAAGAAATTCTACTGTGGGTAAGTCTTATCAAACAGCATTATATACTACAGAGAATTCTTCCACAAAAGCAATCAATGTGCAAACTTGAGTGCTGTCTTACTTTAAGAAATTGCCACAGCCCCTACAAGCTTCAGCGACCACCACCCTGATCAGTCAGCAGCCATCTCGAGGCAAGACCATCCACCAGCAAAAAGATTATGACTCACTGAAAGCTCAGATGATGGTTGGCAGTTTTAGTAACAAAGTATTTTTTAAACATTTATTTATTTTAGAGAGACAAAGAGAGCATAAGCAGGGGGAGAGGCAGTGGGAAAGGGAGGGGGAGAGAATCTCAAGCAGACTCCCCCTGAGTGCAGAACCCGATGCAGGGCTCAATTTCACAACACCTGAGATCATGACCTGAGCCAAAATCATGAGTGGGACACTTAACCAACTGATCGACCCAGGCGCCTCAACAAAGTATTTTTTAATTAAGGTATAAACATTCTTTTTTTTTAGACATAATGCTATTGCACATTTAATAGAGTATGGTATAGTGTAAACATAACTTTTATATGCACCAGGAAACAAAAAAATTTATTTGGTTCACTTTATTATGATATTCATTTTAATGTGGTGGTCTGGAAGAGAACTTGCAGTATCTCCAAGGTATGCCTGTGTAACATGATGACTATAGTTAACACTGGTGTATGATATATAAGAAAGTTGTAAGAGAGCATACCTTATGTTTTCATCACAAAGAGAATTTTTGTTCTTTTCTTTTTATTGTATCTATATGATATGATGTATGTTAACTAAACCTATTATGGGAATCATTTCACAACATATGTAAACCAAACCATCATGCTGCATACCTGAAACTTATACAATTAGATATGTCAATTACTTCTCAATAAAACTAGGGGGAAAAAGGCTTAAAAAGTCTATTTGTTATATCACATAATAACATTTGTTTTGTGAATAATATGAGAATTTGTGATGGCATCAGGTCAAGACAGACTGATAAATCCACCTCATCTCCATCACAGAAAGTCTTTCCAGCAAGATGAGAATATGCAAAATCCATGAGCTTCTTCCTTGAGCAATACTTAAACAGGAAATGACAATGTTTTCCTGTGTGACTATCTTATCTCTTTGTCGTTGAATGTCCAACTTTCTTCTGATTCTTAGATGCTGAGTGAGTTTCCTACGGCTACCTAACAAAATACCATGGACTGGAAGATTTAAACAAGAGAAATTTATTTTCTCACAGTTCTGGAGTCTAGAAGTCCAATATTAGGGCATTGGGAAGTTTGGTTTCTCCTAACACCTTTCTCCTTGGCTTACAGATGGCCACCTTCTCCCTGTCTCCTCACATGTTCTTTCCTTTTTGCACATGCACTCCCCATGTCTTTCTGTGTCCAAATTTCCTCTTCTTACAAAGATACCAATTAGATTGGATTGGGGTCCATCCTAACTGCCTCATTTTAACTTAGTCACTTCTTTAAGGCCCTATCTCCAAACATAGGCACATTCTGATGGTGAGCGTTTCAACATATGAATTTTGGAGTGCATAATTCAGCCAATAACAGACCTTGTCTTCTAGAAATGTTGCAACATCACTCAGCCTACAATTAGGTCTCACTTGTCTACAACTTCTTTGAAGTGATTTACCCACTCTGACTGCAATCCATTACATTTTCATGTGAAACTTTAGCTCTCAGAAAGAAATTATGTTCCTCTTAACTTTAAGTTCTCAGGGAATCTGTGACTGTGGACTCCTATGACTGAAAAGTAGACATGCCTTGGTTTTGTGATCTATCCCTACCAAAAAACAAACACACACACAAACAATAACTGCAATTTCACTAAATCTGCTATGTTAGACATTGTATTGAACATGTGCCTTAATTCATCTAACAATCTAACAATTTATTGGGTCCCTAAAACAAAGCTACATGGTGCCTGCATTCATGGAGCCATCATTTAAGTGGGGAATATGAAGGGAGAGGATGCAGACATTAATTAAGCAAGCAGATAAACACATACCGCATATGCAACATGAACTGTGGAAAGCGATACATGGTAGGAAGGAGCTGTGAACGTGAATGCTGGTAAAATGTGAATACCAGTCAATTAGGGGAGGAGAAACCTACTTTATATTGGGTGGTGAGGGATGGCCTCCCAGAAGTAAAGACATCTCACTTGAGGCCCTAAGGATAATAAAGAACCAATAATGTAAAGAGTGAAGGAAGGGTGATTCCAAACCAGACACCAGCAAATGCAAAGACCCTCAAGGCAAAACAGACTTTGTGTTTGACAACCTAAGGTAAAGTACAGAAAGTGACAGGGGCATGTAATGAAGAATCCAGCTCTTGCTGATCAGTCTAGTCGCTGACACATACAAGCACCTAGTCAAGAAAGCAGGCCCCATGAAAAGCCTGGATGTGGATGATACGTTTGGGTTCCAACCCCATCTCTGCCACCTACTAGCTGTGTTAACCTAGATTCAACTTTCCAATTTCAAAAGCATCAAGGGGTTATTACATTTGCATGTTACTGCAAAGACTATATGAGTTAAACAACACAGCACTTGGTATCAGGCATACAATCTGGGTGCAACAAATATTACCTATCTTAACATGAAACAAGCCCAACATACTATTTTCTCTCTGTTACTTCCTATGTTAAACCTGCATCTGAAGATAATCTAATGGTTAGAAAGTTTTCTTGATTAAGGATCTCTAATTCAGAGATATAGTTAATTGGGGAAGACAGAGACTTAAAGACCACATTGATAACTGTGGTTAAAATCCCAGGTGTTGATTCTGCCAAGAAAAAAATAACCAGTGCAGGTTACAAGAATGTATTTATTTGGTCCATTTTTGTGTCCAAATATTAAAAGAAGACAAATATATGTATTGAATATCCAATCTTCTCTCTTTAGTTTTTTTCCCCCTCAAAAACAAAATGCCTGAAATATTTGGTGGGCTTAGAAAAGACAGGATCTGTACCATCCTGTGGGATAAAGTTAAACCAGAGAGAGATACATTAAATAAATTGGGTCAAAATCACTTAATCTACCTCTCACACAATTTCAGCTTCTGGGGCAGATTAGATGGTGCCGTTTCATAGTTCAGCAGGCCTGATACATTCATTGACAGATGGAACTTTATATTATTAGATAGCATCTGGCCCAAGTTCAGGACAGTTCCTAATTGTACAATACGTATAGGATTCATCCTTAGAGCAAAGAGTAATTCAGGACTCTTTTCTCTCACTTCATCACTGTGAGATTTCTGGAAGAAATATGTCTGAAATAGTGTAGAATATGGGCTAGAGGGGGCAGAAAGTGGCATGCCTTGTCATTATTTTGAGTATAAAGAACAGGACCAAAGAAAAGAGAGCTGAGGAAAATCTGTCAGGTTTAGAAAAAGATACTTTTGTTTACTCTTTGAAGAAAGTATATGAAATCTGGGAGGACAAAAATAAGGACATATTTTATATTCCTCTAAAAGCTTTAGGGAGTTTTTCTCCAAGTTTTGTACCGCACAAAGGAAAGCATTCAAGTATTTCTATATAGCAGACAGCTTTCAGATCCAGCCTCCCAAGTCCAATTGGAAGTCAAAGGCAAGAAAACAGACTACCCAAGTTACTGTCAGATTAACAGGTTACTGATCACTGTGCTATCTTTAAAATCATCAAGGTCAGCAGAAAACAATTCTCCGTGAATTTTAGGTTAGAACGAAATAGACAGGAGTTATATTCTTTCCATAATAATTATTTCCAATAATTAATCTTTCTTCAGATTACCTGATGGCAAAGAGACTACTACTATTATTCTAAATTGGGCATCAGTGTAGGCATATTGCTTGTTGTATGAGATTATCCGAGTCTTGCAACAATTATGACTCCCATTCCAGCTGATCTTGAATCTACTGGGACTGGGGATAATGCAGTGGATGCTACTAAGAAATTACGAGAAATAATGGCTGGCATGAGAGGCTCACCATCTTCTGCAATTGTGTTAAAATGAAAGAATATTAATCATGCCAAGGAAAAGGGCTCCTTAAAAAAAAATAAAAAGATATGCTACAACTGTGCATTGTGGGAACCAGCAACTGTTGTATTATCCAGCAATTTGGCACGCACACGCTGTACATGCTGATTCTCTGCCCAAACACATTACACCTGCTGCTGCCAATTTGCTCTTACTGTAAGGCCATGGTGGTCTTGAACACCTTCTCCAATCATTTCCCTAATCTGATGAAAACATAATCATCTAATGGTTAAGAAAATAAATCTACTCATGGGTGGCTATAGGATGGAAAAAGCAGATGGTACAAAATCATAAGTTAGTTTTTAAAGGCCTAAGACTGGACTTAGAATTTTTACTCCACATTTATTAATGCTATCAAGTGAAACTACAAAAACATATGAGAAGAGAAAGAAGCACATGCACTTCCAATCACTTTACTTAGGTTTGTTCAAGTGGGTGGAAAGAAACCCAGGTAACTAGAGGTCTGTGAAACTAAGTAATATGCTCAAACAATATTTTGCTATGTGTGCGGGGGAGAAGCTAGGGAAAATGCAAATTGAAATTATGTCACCTGGAAGTAGAGATGTTCCAAAAAGAATTCAGTGACTCATAAAGGGAAAAGTGCTAGTTATTAATAGTAGCATAATCAATCCATAAAAAATATGGCCTAACCAAAGAGAAAAGTTCTTTTGCAAAAGCCTTTTGATGGTAAGGTGAATGTAAAAAAGAGCTCTCTATAAGACGGGCCAGTCCACTTGCAGGAGGCATGCTACAGCTCCCTATTTAATATTCTTTATACTTGTTGATCTGTCACTACTAAGCAAAAATCAGGAAAAATAATCAGCTTTTCTCATTAGTTCCCCATAAAACCAAAATGAATAATAGTCCGTCATAACACACTAAGAGCTTGGCAGTTTGTTTACTATACATTTTATTATTGATGTTCAATATACGATTTCTCCTAACTGGAGATTAATTACCATATATATTGGGTTATACATATATGATGCAAAAAATAAATTACTACAATTGAGTCTCACTTTTACCAGTTTGCTAGCTGTGTGACCTTAATCTGAATTTATCTAGGCCTCATTTTCTTTATCTGAAAAACAGATATAAGAAAAATATTGCATCTCTCACCTCCAAGGATCAAATTGGATATATGTGTATTTTTAGGAAGCTTTGCCAATGTCTTTTTCTCTGAATGGGGTCATATTTATTTTTAGGCCAAAATTACAATGATTCTGAGACTCTACCTGCCTAAGCAAATCCACCCCTCTCAAAGATTGTATCAATCATTTTTTGAGAGTCTAGAAAAAGGATTTTATCAACTGCAGACATTCTACCTCTCCTCTCCTGCTCCCACTTACCACTCCTGCGGCCCAAATTCTGCTAGAAGGGAGACTTACCACCACCTTGCAGAATCAAACAGTTGTGAGAACACTTTTGTTCTCTGCCAAGTCAGCTGAAGCAGTTTTTGCTGAAGCAGAACACGGTCTTCTTCCCAACTCTGTGATATGCTTTACACCAGGGCCATGAACAACCCCACTAGCTAGATTGCCTCACCTCTCTCCTAGAATCCCAGGCTCCCGAAAAGAGTCTTTATTTTGAGTATTCCCTCTTGTTCCATTGGGGACCATGCAATCCAAGGAACCCAATACAGAAGAGATGTCTTGTCATTTCTTCCAATCATCTGTCTCCTCTCATTCCTCACCTCAAACAAAACCCCTGTCGAGGTTTTCCAATTTCTAGACACAAAGCCCTGAGTAAATACATGAATGCCAACAAATTCTGGAGATAATTGTAAGGGGAAGAAGGATATACAAACAGCACATGAGACTCCACTCCACCAACTGAAATACCTGTTTGTGTGTGGATGCACTCATCTATCCAACAAATATTCCACTTAACAAGTTTATTGAAGTAACTGGATTTGTGATGAGAAATCAAGAAACAATATTATTTGTTTCTCAAAGTAGCTTTCAAACCCACCCTTCCCTTGAATACTTCAGAAAGGTCTCAAAGCCTTTTCTGATTCTTTTCAGGTATTAACAGTTGTATCATGAGATAGTAAACATCTCTATTTCAGTCAAAATTAACACTTAATCTCTTGGTCAGTTGAATGCCTCTCTTTATCCCACTACTCCAGCTGTTATCTCAGCCTGAAAAACTATGGTGTATTCTGTCTTTTGCCCTCCTTGTTCTATATGCTCTTTACTCTCCTTTTCTGATAGGGAGATCAGATGAAGAGAAAAAGAGTAAGTCTTGTTTTGTTTATAAAAAAAATGTTTTTAAAATAAACTATTTTTAAACAGTCTTAGATATACAGACAAATTGCTAAGATAGTAAAGAGAGTTCCCATATATCCCATCCTGTTTCCACTATTATTAACATCTTATCTTGGTACGTACAACTGTTATCATTAATGAACCAATATTAATTATTATTACCTATCAGACTTCCTTAGTTTTCACCTACTATCCTTCTTCTATTCCAGTGTACCTTATTGCATTTAGGCATCATATCTCCTCTTGCCTATGACACTTTCTCAGACTTTCCCAGTTTTTGATAACTAGTTTGGGGAAAGACTGGTCAGCTATTCTAACAAGTGTTATTCAGTTGGGATTTGTCTGATGTTTTTCTCATGCTTAGATTGGGATTTGGGGAGGAAGTCCATGGAGGTGAAGTGTCATTTTCATCACATCACATCAAGGGTACATATTATCAGTATGACTTATTACTCTTGATGTTAACCTTGATCACCTAGATAAGGCACATTTAGGCAGGTTTCTTTACTGTAAGGTTACTCTTCTTTCCCCTTTTCCATGTTGTAGTTTTTGGAAGGAAATCACTATGTGCAGACCATACTTAAGGAGTGGGAATTATGGTCCACTTCAAAGGCAGAGTATCTGCATAAATTATTTGCAATTCTTCTACATGGGAGATTTATCTATTCTCCCCTATTTTCTTTTTTATTTAATCATTTATAGCTGTATGGATGTATGAGTAATTATACTTTGAGTTTCAATCCAATATTACTTTATTTTGTTATTCATTGAGAATTCTTTCAGTTGGCTCCTGTGTCCCTCTGACATATCCTCAGCATTGTGTGTGCGTGTTTCAGGGTGTTGTTGTGGTTTGTTGTTGTTGGCATTTCTTAGCTCCTGGCAGTGGAAGACATTCCAAGACCATTTTATGCATTCACTCTCCCATCCCTAGACTCAACCATTTCTCCAAGGAGCCTTGGTTCTTTTTATTGAAGAATGGTATTAGAAACCAAGATCTTTTGTTTTTCCTCATTCTTTTTAAAAACTACTGCATAGTATCTGCTTTATGGATATACTATAATCATAAATTTAACTAGTCATTGATTGGTATGCATCTAGGATTTCACCAATCAGAATCTGAATCCCAGTTCCAAGCTCTAACACAAGGAGAAAAATATTAACAATCCCATGTGCGTCAAGCATTGTAAACAAAGTTGGGAAATAAAGCAAATAAAGTGTTCGCCATGACAAGAAAATAACACTGCACTAGTCATTCCTTAGTATAGATCTTTTTCCTTCTGTTGGATTATTTCATGAAGTAAAGTTTTAGAAGTGTGTTTACTGGGACAAAGTGAGGAACATTTCTATAGTGTTTGATATATGTTGTCATTTAGCACTGTAAAAGGTTTGTATCAATGTCCAATGCCGACAGCAATAATTAAATAATAGCCAATATTTTCAAATGTTTATTTTGTATTTTTTATACTCTTACTCTTAAAAGTGCTTTATTTCTATTAATTCATTTGTCTCATAAACGTAAGATAATGTAGATACTACTAAAATTAGAAACTATTATTATTATCATCAACCCCATTTATTCAGATGAGAAAACTGAGACACAGAGAAGTAATTTGCCCAAAGTTACATGACTAAGAGAAAGCAAACTTGATTTGAATCCAGGCAATCTGACTTCAGAACTGTGAATTTCACTATTGCGTCTCATTAGGCAATTACATATGATATATCAAACATTTAGATATTAAAGTTCTGGCAGGCAAAAAAGAGGAGCATTAATTGCATAAAATACTATTCTCAAGATGGCTTCATTTTTACTTCTATGAATATTACTACAATGACTTTCCCATGTTTTTGTTGTTGTCATTATTTTGCTTTATTTGTATTTTCCTTTAAGTGAAATGCTTATTTAGGTCTTTTTGCAATAATTAATTGAAATTACTTTCTAAGTTGAAGTATGTGAGGTTTGGCACATTACCTAATTTTTTAGTGATAAGGAGATGGAAATTGAGTCTTTGCTCTCTTGGTGGTATTTCTTCTCTCTCTGCCTACTTTGCAATTCTTGCTCTCTAATGAAGTTAGCCCTTGGACAGCTCCAACAAACAGTCTCACTCAGGCACCTTCTAACTAATAGTTGCCACAGCTACAAACTGATATATCAGTGACAGAAGTTCCTGCATGTGAACTTTTTCTAATTTCCCTTCTCCAGATACACTCCTCCTCCAAAGGATCCGCTGTGGTACGGAAATGCCAGAGGTTAGTCAACATGATTTTTACCATAGCACAATGGAATCTCTAGGTAGAAAATGTATATAGTCAAACTATACTTAATGTGAATGTAAAATTTGTTAACCAAAGTCATATGATTTGAGAGGAAAAGAGAAAGTTATATTTATTTTTACTCTGGGCCAGCAAACATAAGCAAAGCTGGCCTGAACAAACCTAAACATATAGCCATCCATGGTAAATAATCAACTTAGCAATGTACAAGTGTTTAGGCAGTCATTTGAGAGAGTTCTTTGCTTCCACTCCTCACATCAGCAGGTTGCCCTATATTGGTCACCTAGCGTCACTTCCCTTATTGTAAATCCACCTGACTTCTTATGAAATGCTGAGGTAGATTTCTCTCTCTCTCTCTCTCTCTTTTTTTTTTTTTTCAGAAATGGCTGCAATAATTATTCCCATGCTCATTGGCCATTTGATTTTGCTACTTATTCCATTAAGAGGTAAAGTTTATTTTCCCTCCCTCTCAGTTCGAACTGGTCTTGCGACTTGCCTTGACCAATAAGAACATCATGGTCTGGGGCTCAGGCCTCCAGAGACTTCACATCTTCCTCCTTTGCCCTCTTGGGATTGTGCCCCGAGACCACTTCAAGCAAAGAAACTCAGGGTGGAATCCTCAGCAGCTTGGCCAATCCACACCAGCAGAGGCCAGCCCCAGCTCACCCACCCCCTGAATGACTGAGCTCAGGAAAAACCAACAGAAATACCATCCAGACAAACCCAGAATTGTTAGAAATAATGAAATCATGTTTGTTTGTTTAAGCCTTTTGGGTTGATTTGTTATACAACAAAGGATAATGGTAACAAAAAGTTTAAATAAATTATTTTCTCTCACATTTCTTTAGACATTTGTAGTTTAATAACTACAATAAAGCTATTTGAGATTTATCCAAGGTATCAAGTTTTAAAGACTGTGCAGGTTTTAAAGCCACCATAATTCTTAGCAAATGGTCTTTCTGATACCAGCTAAGGCAGCAAACTTGCCATTGGCAGCTCTTTGGTATCAAGTGGAAACCAAAAACGTAGGGACTCAGTCTGTACCAAGTCAGGGACCCTTCTCATCTCTCTACAGGTTTCACAACTACACAGATTAAAGGGCATTATTTTGTGCTTTTTGTTCTGGCCTTCAAGGTTAATATCACCTCAATTACCCTCAAACTAGCAACATTTTTCCTGCCTGGGCTCCAAAACCACTGTTCATTCATTAAAAGCCTCTATTATGATGGGCCAAGTATGGAGCTAGCGGGATTATATCGTGTCATTCAACCCTCCCAACATCTCCTGTAGGTGACACAGGATAGAATGAAATTCCTTGCTCTGGTGTCCCCAGATAGTAACTGGAAGGATAGGGACTCCAATTCAAGGATGATCTCATACCAGCACATGTGGGATTTCCTGTTTATCTCTATGTATCCTAATGTCCAATTTAAGAGGGTTCTGACTTCTTAAAAGGGCTTTCTACCTGCCCTGCAGATTCCATGCTTTTACACATGGAGACTTATGTAAATCAGTGATGCCAAAATTTACTGGAATTAGAGCTTAGATGAGGCTAATGTCAGTTCTTAAACATTTCACAATCAATTTTATATGTTCCCCAGGCACTCCCCACCAGATACTTCTACCATCTGACTATTTACTGCTGTACATTCAGGACATAGGTAAGCATCTAAAAAGGTTTTGTTGTTGTTGTTGTTGTGGGGGGGGGGCAGGGTTGCTGTTGTTTGGTGAATGAATCACTTCTTATAAACAGCCACAGTGACGGCTATACTTGCCATCAGATTTCCTAAAAATAAAGGTAGAGATTTCCTTTTGGAGTTTCTAGCCAGAACTACCAGGACTTCTTCCCTTTGTTGATCTCCCCCCATAAGGCAAAAGCCAATAAAAGGGCAGTTATTTCTCTCTCACTACATGGAAATGCCACACCTTCACTATTATAATGAGTTTGGAGAGAAGAGGGATTAGAAACAAATATGATAATATAAATGGACTAAAAACAAAAAGAATTTCTTTTTTTTTTGTCAGCAGTCTCAAATATGAAGGATTTATAAGCCTCCTGCACCTTCTAACAATTCTTTCCTTTCTTAATAAACTAATCTTCCACCCAATTGCTCTCTAAATCAGTTTCTGGCTTGTCTCTATTATGTCCCCAGGGTCTGGAATAAGGCCTGGAAGATAGCAGGTGCTCAATAAAAACTAGTTGATTTCCTAGGTTATAGCAGTAGCCTCTGGTCTCTACGTCTCTCTCCATCTGATCCACCTTGAACAACACCCTTCCAGCCCTAAAGACCAGTTTGGTCACTCCCTTCTTCAACCAAAAGTCAACAAAGCTGCGTTTGATAGCAATGTCCATAGCCAATACCTTGCTTTCAAGCTCCTCTGTATCCTTGCTGTGTCCCACTTCTCTAGTCAATGCTGTTATCACCAACCAAACATACATTCTCGTTCCCACGGTCATTCCCAGCCACCACTCTTGCCAAAATGCAGGCACATTCACATACATCTTCAGGACTCTTCATCACTGATTCAGAAGATCCTACTTCTCTTTCCCTTTCAAAATCCCATTTATGCTTCAGAAGAAGTTCAAATCTTGCTTTGTGAAATGTCTTTTTTTCTTACCCCTCTATATTGAGATTTTCTTCCTTTGAATTCATATATACTTACTACTTTATCCCTCCGTTGTTTTTCTGTGGTTTGCCTCTACAATTAGATTCCCTCCTCAAAGTCCCCAACAATTTTCCAGTGTGTCAGTGTATGTAATTCACCTTAAGGCCATGAGGCTGTGTGGGAGGGTCAAAGATCCCAGAGGCCACCTAATAACTGGTGAGAGGCTAATTTAATTCACCATCCAGGTCCTGTCAAATGCCATGCAAAAGTCATAAAAATGAATTTGAATGTTTCAGTTCAATCAGAACAAAGGCCTATGAATATGTGATCATGTGTACATAAGTAAATATGTGTTTTGATTCTAAATGACTGACACAGCTTTCTCTCCTTTTTCTCTCTAGGTAATTCTCTTTCCCCCTTTTCTGAAAGAGTATTATGCTCAGCTTCACACTGTTGGATATCATATTAACTCAAAGTATTTAAAACTTCATGGGGCGCCTGGGTGGCTCAGTCGGTTAAGCATCCAACTCTTGATTTCAGCTCAGGTCATGATCTCAGGATCATGGGATGGAGTCCCATGTCAGGCTCTGCTCTCAATGCAGAGTCTGTTTGTCCCTCTGTCTCTGCTTTTCCCCATGCATTCTCTCTCTTTCTCTAAAGTAAATAAATAAAATTTTAAATACAAATATAAGTAAATAAATAAAACTCCACTGATAGGGATCTGAAACAAACACTGTCTCCAAATGGCTTTACTGCTGATAAAAATTACGATCTAAAATGCTTTCCCTAAACGCTTATCTAGATTACCTTCTATAAATAAATACCCATTGTGCTGATGACTTCCTAAAAACCATTTATCTGCTTAGTGGCACTTACTATCCTAATTTCACACATACTTATTTTCTCTTGAATAGGAAAAAATATTTCTTAAAGAGTCAACTATGTTCTTAGCCCTTTTATTACTGCTAGTTTGTTTGTTCACTGTCCCTGACACTCCCATGCACCAGCTGAAACAAGGATATAATCATAACTCTTAGTAATGAATAGAATAGCCTTCTAGCATAGCACTGTCCAATAGAACTAGACTGTCTATGATGATGGAAATGCTGTATAATTTGCACTGTCAAAGACAGAAGTCACTAGCCATATCTGGCTACTGAGCACCTGTAGTGTGGCTAGTGGGACTGAGGAACTAGATTTTTCATTTTAGTTAATTTAAATAGCCACATGTAGCTAGTAGCTACTCCACTAGACAGTGTAATTTTAATATACTCAACACTGTTAGGATTATGCATTTACTGAAAGTAGAGGTTAAGTAAATAATATTCAAGATAAAATGACATTTATTTTAACAGTAAATGCTTCTCTCACTTGCAGTTGATATCTCTGGGTAAATACAAACAAGTTTTTGGAAAGAATATTTCCCAGGAGTCAGAAGGTGTGTGTCTGCAGCTATATTCCTAACTAGTTGTGTGGCATTGGGAAAACTGCTTTATTTCTCAGGGCCTTAAAAGTTTAGAACATGTGATCACCAACTTTGAAATTACTTGATTCTGTATTAGTCTCATACTTTTTAAACTATCTTGAGGATATTTTTGAGGATCAAATGAGAAAAAAATATATGAACACTTTGTGACTAAAAAGCGGCACTTCAATGCATATGATTCAGGTCACCCATTCTTCAATTTATTAGGATCTTGATGCTGAAACCCTAATTCATAAGTTCTCTGGGAGGTCCCACTTGAAGGACTGGTTTCTTCAGCCCACTGTATAGGACACAGGTGCAGCCAACTGCTCTGCCCAGCTAATCATCTTCAGGAGGACAGGTGGAGGAGAAAGGTATTTTCCAGTTGTGCTTCTCTCATAAATTGAATTGGAAAGCAGACTCCATCCTTCTTGCTTCTGCCTCCAATGTGGGGGGGCGGGGGGCACAGCCAAGTAGGTACATAAAATGATCCATTTGTATACAGAAAGAAAACATTAAAACTTCTACTTTATTTATTATTTATTTAGTGTTTATCCTAAAAAACTAAGAGAAATTAAGCTTTACAAACATTTCACATACACTGTGTTGAAATTAATCGCCTACTGCAATATTCTCCCTTTCCCACTTAGTAATGAAACCCTAAGTTTAGCTCGATTTGTTGTCACTTAGAATAAAGGTTGTCATTTCCTGATTCTCCTTGCAGCTAAGTTTTGGCCACTGTGATGCAATCATAGTGCAGCTGCTTAAAATATGAATATATAATGAGTACAGATCCAGCAGCGACTTTGTACCATGAGGCAAAAGAGCTTTTTACATGATGATCTCATGGAACTACCAAAGAGTCTTTGACTGTCAACCTTCAGATTTCACATGGAAGAAAAGTTAAATTTCATCTAGTTGAAGACACTACTCTTTGTTTTAAATCATTGTTCTATTGGATGCCCCTGAACCTAAGCTTAATTGAGACACAGATTTGTTAGTACTGCATTTTAATGTGCAAATTAATATACATATAATATATGCATATTCTTTTTCTCTGATATTATGTACAGTAAAATAGTTTCAAGATTACAGGGTTAAAGGACTGTTACATGCTACTACAAAGGTCATCTTTACTTTGAATTAATAGAGGCTAATGGGTTACCATCAGACATATACTAATAACACAACAGTAGATTCTTTTTTTTTTTTTTTTTTAAAGATTTTATTTATTTATTTGAGGCAGAGAGAATGAGAGAGAGAGAGCACATGAGGGGGGGGAGGGTCAGAGGGAGAAACAGGCTCCCTGCCGAGCAGGGAGCCCGATGCGGGACTCGATCCAGGGACTCCAGGATCATGACCTGAGCCGAAGGCAGTCGCTTAACCAACTGAGCCACCCAGGCGCCCAACACAACAGTAGATTCTTAATATTTGGGGGAATCTATAGCTATACATCCTTGGTAAAGTTTACAATACATACATCTTTATAAAGACCCCTGAGTTTTTCACAAATATAATTTCTGTCCAGAGTATTTGTCCATCACATACTACAAAGAAAAATGTTTAAATCACTACATAAAAAGCTATACAGTAACAAATGGAGAATGCAAAAAGTATCAATATATAGAGGCTGACAGATGTCTAGATTCACTCATCAGTTAATGACTTAGTCCCACATATCAGTCTCACAGAGCATATTACTCAAATCCATACCTTAAATTACATTTTTAAAATCATATAGTAAGAAGGGAAAAATGAAGGGGGGAAATCGGAGGGGGAGATGAACTATGAGAGACTATGGACTCTGAGAAACAAACTGAGGGTTCTAGAGGGGAGGGGGGTGGGGGGATGGGTTAGCCTGGTGGTGGGTATTAAAGAAGGCATGTTCTGCATGGAGCACTGGGTGTTATACACAAACAATGAATCATGGAACACTACATCAAAAACTAATGATGTAATGTATGGGGATTAACATATAATAATAAAATACAAAAAAATCGTATGTCATGATCCCATTAGGGATACTTGCAAATGGCAGAGTCCTCCAAGGTTGAATACACAAATATCAAGGGTACGTTTATCTAAATTAGCCAGTCTCCCACTGCATTGCCTCATGCTATAGAAATATTCTTGGTTAACAGAAACTCATGCTTAAACTCAGTGGTGATGGCCAAAGTAGGCCCTCACCTGGCTCAAGCATGTTCAAGCCAAGAGCACTTACACTCTTAATTCATAACCATTCATTCCACTCAGTGGCTTTCCTTGAGTCTACCAAAAGGCTCCATGCCTAGAGCCACTGTTTCAACTGACAAACTGACACTAAAAGAGATAGATCCTACTCATTCCCTGGGTGTGGAGACATAAACATAGCTGACATACATTCACTTCAACTCACACATTCACAGTTGATTTGTACCACCTCTGATACCTGCAAACAGGGACACTGCTCACTGCCCAGAGTGTACTCTCCCTTCCCTGCAGCAAGACTGGCCCTGCCCCAGTGGGCAGTCCACAGCAGGGAGCCACATTTCAGCCAGATCCTCACACCCAGAGGGGATGCTAAAGAGTCATCAGGGAAAATGAAATTCAGTAACATAATGAGGGAATGCTCTGTCACGAATTTCACAAAATTCAGCCTGTGAAGCAATAAACAAAAAGCTGGCACTATTCCAGGCACTGAACGTTTACATCTCAAGCACGTGTCTCCTGGAGTTCAGAGGAAACAGCACAGATGAAAGGGAAAATGACTCTGATTTAAATCATCGGTTAAAATAGCCAGCTGCAACATAAATCCTGTGGAAAACTTTGGGTGGAGGATGCCCTATTTTCCTTCACCTTGCCTTGCCAAGGTTGATTAACACAACTTCCAGGAAATGCACTAAAGAGAACAGCATGTAGGAGGGCATGTGTTGTGATGAGCACTGGGGTGTTATACGTAACTAATGAATCATTGAACACTACATCAAAAACTAATGATGTACTATACAATGGCTAACTGAACATTAAAAAAGAAAAAAGAGTGGTCCAAAAAAAAAAGTTCGAGTTTCTCACATCACTTGTTCTTCAGGTTTCATCTTTTGTTGAAGATGGACTACCAAAAATTATTACAATGTATCAATTTAAATATCACATTTAAGTAGCAATGTGGCAAAATGTCATCACAATGATGAAACAGTAATTCAAATCAGACATTCTAGAGGGAATTAAAGAAAATGTAATTTTATACAGTTTATGCGCTTTCTAATAGATTAAGAAATGGATATAAATAAAAGACTACAGCTCAGAAGTAGATCATAAGAAAAGAAAGGAGGAAATATATTTATTAAGTTACTAAAGTAAGAATTATTTCTGAAATGTTTGGGTTCACATGATTTAACACAGAATCATAATTCTTATCAAAATCAAGGAAGAGTAGTAGGACTCATTTAGCCTAATCTCATTTTAAAGATGAAAAAACTGGGGCTTAAAAAAGCTAAGAATGTCTACAAAATTATAGATGATTAGCAGCAGACTCAGGAGAAAAACTCAGGTCTTCAGATTTTTTTCAAATTTTTAATCTTTTTTTTTTTTCCATTTTTCCTATCCCTCCTGTATCTCTGAGCTTAACCTTTTTATTTAATTTTTTCCAAAGACTCACTTAAAGCATAACCTTTGAGAGAGCTTTTTTAGGATGATGAAATTGCTCTGTATCCTGATTGTATTAGTTCTTACACAAGCCTATGCATGTATTAAAATTCATACAACTCTATACCACAAAAAGTAAATTAAAAACATCAAAAAATAACCTTCAATGTTATTGAAAGAGCTGATTTTATATCCAATATATATGAATTTTTCATACTATAATTTCTTAGGTATTTTCCAATAGAAAACCAAGAATAAAATCAGAACTCTTTGTCCATTATTCACTGATTCTGTTGTATTTGGTGGCCTACCATTTTACCATATCCAATTTCTCTATCATCAAATGTAAATGTAAAATAAGGAAGTAAGAATGAAGTATAAATCCTTCCTATTATTGACCAAATCTGCCAAAAATAAATTCAAAAAAGAATTTATGTGTGTGTATATGTGTGTGTGTGTGTGTGTGTGTGAGAGAGAGAGAGAGACAATTACCAATGGAAAGGTAAGCTATATGGATATGCTAAAAATTTAGAAAACTGTATCCATTTAGGTCAGTCCTAAATAGCTCATGGTGAAATAGATGATGATTACAGCTGCCGGCCACTTACGGAGTCCCTGTACACTAGACACTGCGTAAGATGGGAGTCAATTATATCTAGTCCAAAGTAAGTATTCAGGAGAAAAAGAAATATTTGTCACTGTCAATCATCTGTATTTATTGCAAACATAGGGGATGAATGCAGAAGATCACAGCAGAGTAGAAAGGACATGATCACCAGAATCACTGAACAGGATTCATATTGCAACTCCACCCTTTCTCACTCTGAGATATTTGACAAATTTTGTTTTGTTTTGTATCTCTGAACCTCAGTTTTCTCACTGACAAATTCAAAAATCCTCCCTTCCTTGCTGGATAATTGTGTGGATGAGCTAGCATGATGCATATAAATAGTAACAGTTACCATTTACTTAGTTTTTGCCATGTACAAGACATTTTTGTTACTGCTTTAAGTGGAAGGATTTCTTCATCCACAGAAAAAGTCTAGAGACAAATGCTGTTATTATCTTCATCTTATAGATAAGAAAATGGACACAAAGGTTAAGTAACTTACTGAAGATCATAGTTAAAATCATAGGTCCAAATCTCAGTTAAAAACTGAGATATTTAAAACCCAAATATTCTGGTTCCAGCGTCCATTTGATTAAAGAACTTCACCATTATTGCCGTGTGTATAAATGACTTGGCACAAAGTAGATGCTGAACTAATGGTTGCTGCTGAAACTGCAGCTCTTTATTTTTTATTGCAAACTAATCTCACTGGACTCCCAGAAGCTCAAAGTGGAACAGAGCACAAATGTTAACAATATAAACAAAACTATTTCGCTAACACTGTGATACTTTTCATTTCATTTTCTCTTTGCCAATGCAGGAAAGTCAGAGATTTCTTTCTAATGATGATGTTAATCAAAAGTGAAGAATTACATTTTAAAAACAAGTCCCCAGCTCTTAACCTCTCTTCTGAACTCTGGACCCAGAAGCCCAACGGCTCAGAAACATCTCCATGTACATGTCATACCTGTTCACAATGGTTAGAACAGTAGGAAGTTGGGGTAGAGATGGGACATAAAATGGAGAATAAAGGTAAGTTTTTGCAGTTCAGTCCTGTTAAATGAATAGCCTTACTTTGAGGAGAAAACCCATGAAACTGCCTGATGATTAGAGGAAGAGAAAACTCACTGGGAAAACTCCCTGGACCAAAAGAAGAGGATATTCAAGGAAACTCAGAAAAGAAACATCAGTGAAAATCAATGGTGGTCCAAGACAAGGAACAAGATTGGCATAGCGGATCATGGCCTCTGTAGAAAATATGGGCCACTATGGGATATGGGCAACATTCAGACCCTTTCATTTTTTATTAAAATTTTTTTGTGTTAATCGCATAGGAATTAGTTTCTGCTAAGAGGGATGCTTTCACCCATGAGACTCTTGTGTAGGCTCCTAGACGTCTTCTTATCCCAGATCCTTGTGCACTCCTGACCACCTGAGGTGGCCTGTGGGAACTGCCTGCATATGATGCTCCAGAGCAGAATCATCTTTACTTCTCCCTCCGATTTCCTTGTCCAAGGTTTATCACAGTCTCATTGTGTGTATATCTTTTACATCTTCTCCACTCTTAACGTATCTCCTCTGATTCAAGGTGACATTGTCTATTACCAGTACTATCTGGAAACCATCTAAGAGTCAAAGGATGGCAAATATATAGTGTATCCTTTGCCACTTCTCTCTCCTCTGCTTAATTGTGAGAATCTTTCCATCTTGGTGAATCCTAAGCACCATGCTCTATAAAGCCCCTACCATGTGATTGCAAATGTTACACAAGATGACACCTATAGCTTTAACTCCATACATTTCTAATCTATCATTCATATTCTGCCTGAGTCACTTTCCTAAAACAGGGACCCACTGTGGTGGCAGAATTCTAAGATGACCTCCAGTATTCCCATCCCTGGTAAAACTGTGGGTAAAACTGTGAATATAATGGATTAAACTATGGGTAAAACTGAATATAATGATTATCATTTCTATGATTAAGTTAATAATCAGTTGACTTTGAATTATTCAAAAGGGAGTGACCTGATCAAGTAAATCCTTTAAAGGAATATGACCCTTCCTAACATTAGAGAGATTTGACCTGAGGGAGATTCTCCCATGCTAGCTTTGAAGATGGAGGATACCATGTGGCAAGGACTTGAGAGCAGCCTCTAGAAGCTGAGATCAACCCCCAGCCAACAGTCAGCAAAAAGGCAGGGACCTCAGTTTTACAACCACAAATACTGGATTCTGCCAACAATGACATTTGAAAGAGGACCGGAGCTTCAGGTAGGAATTCAGCCCAGCTCACACCTTGATTTCAGCCTCATGCAACTCTAAGCAGAGAACCCAGTTATATCATGCCCAGATTTCTGACCTAAAGAACCATGAACAAATAAATG
The DNA here is from genome assembly GCF_004348235.1 of Phoca vitulina. Lineage (NCBI taxonomy): Eukaryota > Metazoa > Chordata > Mammalia > Carnivora > Phocidae > Phoca > Phoca vitulina. Next base: position 19,666,112 of record NW_022589717.1, read on the forward strand.
GACATTGTTTTATGCCACTGAGTTTGAAGAAATTTGTTACATCATCATCATCATCTTCAAACTAATATATCCACCTTGTCTTTTTCCATTTGAAAAATCTATCTCCCTAAGATAACAGAGTATAGTTAGTTGTTCTTAACATGTGATGAAATTTTCTCAAATAACTATTACTTGATGCCAAAGGATGAAGACTTCTTCCATTCTGTGGTATATATCTCCATCCAAAAACACCCATGAAGCTATGGTTCCTCAATGCATCACTCATCCAAATGAAAGCCTCACATAACTAAGATATGATTAAAGGGTTCTGCTTGGGAGACTTTTGCAACTGGCTATATGTGCTACCACTGAAGCTTCTGATACACAGCTACCTGGTACAAGAGCCCTTCACCATGACACCAGCATAACCTAGATGACACTCTTCTGCCTTGGCAACTCTATAGAATGTCAGGGCGCTTCAGCTACCTGCACTACTCTCAAGTTCCTATAGCACCATTTTTCTGCTATGATTATTCTATGGGTGCTCAGGTTGTTCATGTTTTTCTTTGATTCATCTTTTGACAAGCATTTCATAATCTAAGAACCCACTATATTATAGAATTCCTAATGTTTACTTTCTTTGCAGGGTAGATATATTCCTTCTCTATGACAGGCCGAGTCTTCCCAAGGAGTTCTCTAAACAAATGATAAACACAAATAAGTACCCATGCTGCGTAACAGGGAAAGTCAGCTGCAGGGGGTAGCAAAAAGAAATTCAGAGAGATGGCACAAAACATTTCTTTTCTATGAAATAATCCATTACTATACAGTCACAATATGTCCACAAAATGCAAAAAGTAAATCTACCTCTCCCACACTTTATTACTCTCTCTTTTCACCCATTTTTATGGAAGCAGTATTTAACCAACTTTCCTGTATAACACGGTAAACAGAATATACTACTATACAGATGAAAGTATTCTGTTCTCTTCCAGGACTAAGGAAGGAAACAAAGATAATTAATAGCTAAAAAGTATGTCCAGTGGTTCTTTCTACTCTAGACTGCTGGGAAAGTGAGGAGATTCTTAGGCATACATTAGAACTGTGTCCTGGGAGAACAGAGAATCAATATTGACTAATTATTGGGTTGAGCTCTAAACCTTGGAGGATGTTGATTTTCATTTACTCATTCAACAAATGTTTACATTTTGATGTGACCAAGAACAGGAGTATATAAGTATAACAAGTGGCAACTGAACTAGAGTTGACCAGAATTAGATGTAACAGAATATGCATAATAAGATTTTCAAACAGGATGAATGCAGAGGAGCTGCTTTAAGTAGAGATTATTTATTTCCAAATGAGTTGAAGATTTTATGTGATAAAATATGGGGGTAATTGTTTTCCTCTGCCCAATTGTCCTTCTCTCCATTCTCCTTCGCCCACACACAGACCCTAATCCCACAGCTAGCATCTGCTGTGGCCAAAAAGAATAACCCCTTCTAAAGAAACTGACCTCAGTGATAGGTCCAAAGATGGGCATAAGATTTAAGCCAAACTGTATCAGGGAAATCCAAATCAAAACCTCAATGAGATACCACCTCACACCAGTCAGAATGGCTAAAATTAACAAGTCAGGAAATGACAGATGTTGGCGGGGATGCGGAGAAAGGGGAACCCTCCTACACTGTCGGTGGGAATGCAAGCTGGTGCAGCCACTCTGGAAAACACTATGGAGGTTCCTCAAAAAGTTGAAAATAGAGCTACCATACGATCCAGCAATTGCACTACTGGGTATTTACCCCAAAGATACAAAGGTAGGGATCAGAAAAGGTACGTGCACCCTGATATTTATAGCAGCAATGTCCACAATAGCCAAACTGTGGAAAGAGCCAAGATGTCCATCGACAGATGAATGGATAAAGAAGAGGTGGTATATATATACAATGGAATATTATGCGGCCATCAAAAGGAATGAGATCTTGCCATTTGCAACGACGTGGATGGAACTGGAGGGTATTATGCTGAGCGAAATAAGTCAAACAGAGAAAGACATGTATCGTATGATCTCACTGATATGAGGAATTCTTAATCTCAGGAAACAAACTGAGGGTTGCTGGAGTGGTGGGCGGGGAGGGATGGTGTGGCTGGGTGATAGACATTGGGGAGGGTATGTGCTTTGGTGAGTGCTGTGAATTGTGCAAGACTGTTGAATCTCAGATCTGTACCTATGAAACAAATAATGCAATATATGTTAAGAAAAAAAAAAAAAGAAGAAGAAGATAGCAGGAGGGGAAGAATGAAGGGGGGGAAATCAGAGGGGTAGACGAACCATGAGAGACGATGGACTCTGAAAAACAAACTGAGGGTTCTAGAGGGGAGGGGGGTGGGAGGATGGGTTAGCCTGGTGATGGGTATTGAGGAGGGCACGTTCTGCATGGAGCACTGGGTGTTATGCACAAACAATGAATCATGGAACACTACATCTAAAAGTAATGATGTAATGTATGGTGATTAACATAACAATAAAAAATTTAAAAAAAAAAGATTTAAGCCAAACTGTAAAAACTGATGACAATGATGATTCAAAAACAAGCATAGTGCCTAAGCTAAGAATTTTCTAGGCATTTCCTGCAATTCTTCTTATTGGATATTAGTAGAAAGAAGGAAAAATAGAGAGGAACAAACCCCTTTCCCTCTTCTGGTGGCAAGATTTAAGTATGCAAACTCAGCACTATCATTAGTTGCATTCCCTGCCAGGATGACAAAGCTTGTCTGTATTACAGTAAAGTCAACACCTAAACAGTAGTAGCGGCACAGGAACCAAGGGAAGTACCAGTCTCAGTGTTTTGCTCTTTAAATTTGGTCATTTCTATGGGCAGCCTTGTCATAGCTGTTTTCAGTAACTTGGTTAAATAAGCCAATACTTTCATATGTAAACTAATTAAAGTTGTATTTCTATTACAACCAAACCACTAAGTTTCTATTTTATTTTGTGTCCTTTTATTTTTTGCCAAATTAAAATTTTAAAAAATTTCTAGTACTTTATTTTTAAATTAAAAAAAATTAGTGGTATTTATGCTGGGGGGCGGGTAGGGCAATGTTCAGTTTTTTAACAAGTACACTAAATAAATTCTACTAAGACTTCTATTTCTGTTAATGGCAGACTGGTTAATACAAAGTAATACTGCTACTGAGTACAACTAGGAAAGTTGGATAAAGTGTTATAAAAAAATTATGTATTTTCAGATTTTGTAGAGCCAACAAGAAGGTAAAAAAATATAAGACCAGGATACAGAGCAGGACAGAGGTCCAGGAAAATAAGCCTGACTTTGGGGCCACTTTTTCAAAAGTAATCTGGAGGATCAGTTAAGAATCAGTTTATATAACCTATCAGCATAAGGAAGAATGTATTGGAGTCCAGATCCTACTAAGTTGGGGAGATAGGTAAATCCATCCCTTTGGCATGACATGAAGAGACTTAATGTTAGAAGTTGGTGAACCGGAAGTGATCAGCTCCTCACTGCAATTGCAGCTTGACTTCAAGTCATCACAATGATTGGAGATTAATTGAGGCAGTCCTGCATTACCAATGCCATCAGGTGCCTGGAAGCTAACATAAATCCTCTTTGGAGGAAAATAATATCATGAAAGAATTCAAATTATTTCTCCAATACAAAAATACTACTAAAAAATCCAAAAAATAAAAATAAAAACACTATTTCACATAATCCAAAATAAGGGTCAAGGCTAGGGATGAAATCCTCCAGATACAACAAACAATAGAAATAAAATATTATGACCTCCAGATATCAGAATAGACTTTATTTTTTTTAATCTAAAGATTTATTTATTTGACAGAGAGAGACAACAAGAGAGGGAACACAAGCAGGGGGAGTGGGAGAGGGAGAAGTAGGCTTCCTGCTGAACAGGGAGCCCAGTGTGGGGCTGGATCCCAGAACCCTGGGATCATGACCTGAACCAAAGGCAGACGCCTAAGGACTGAGCTACCCAGGTGCCCTTCAGAATAGACTTTAAAATGATCAGGCTTATTATCTTCAAAGAGATAAGAAAAAAAAAAAAAACAGGTTGGATATTTTGGCCAAGTAGAACCCATAAAAAATAATAACATAAAATTCTAGAACCAGTAAATTTGATAACTAAAATTAAGAACTTGATGGGTTTTTTAAGGTTTTACATTTATATGAGTTTTATTCTGTTTGGGGTTGAAAACTTCGGCTACAATGTATGTAAATAAATTGGAAAGATGTTTCAGTTCATATGATAGGAATGAACAAATGAACTTCTTGTGACATTAGACATTTCCAGCACTATTGTAGTCTGGACTTAAATAGGATAGAAATATCAGTATCATATATTAATATTTATATATTAAGCATTGTGTAACACAGGTTCCCACTCTCAAAGAATTTAGTCTGGTTGGTTAGAAAAGACAAAAACTTCATAACAGAGAACTTAATACATTTTAACTTGGAGCTTACTTTCCCAGTTTCTTCAATTTTACTCCTGATAGTCTGAATATTGTAAAGAATACTGAAAAATCATAATGATTGACTCCATTACACATCTATGAATTCCTACTTTATCTGGGTCTTTAACAGCAGTCTGATTTAATTTTAATCAATTCCTTTTCCTATTTCTCAGAGCAACAATCTCATGTACTTCCCACCCCCATTGGTTCTTTTTTTAAAAACAATTTTATCCCTGCAAACACCTATTGTTTCTTGTGTTGTTGATTTTAGCCATGTTGATGGATGGTTTTAAAAGTAAAATAGCAACAGCTGCAAAAATACTTAGCAAACTTGAAAATGAGTTGTGAGAAAATAGTTAAATGAAGCATACAGAGAAAAAAAGGAGAAAAATGCCAAAAAGATGGTAAGGGACAGGGAATATATAGCATGGGGGTCTATAATTTTGGGTTATTTGAGCAAAACAAAAAGAGGAGAAAAGAGTAACTGCATTACTTGGAAGAATACTAAGTGAGAACTTTCCAAAATTGAATGAAGACAGTAAGCCACAGATTTAGAGGCTGTACAAAGTTCAATAAGTAAAAAGACACCTACAGTTATACACATCATGGTAAACTGACAGAAAAATAAAGGTGAAAAAAAATCTTTAAAGAGAAAGTAAAAAAAAGGACTAACTTCAAAATAGCAACAATTATGCTGACAGCTAACTTATCTACAGAAAAAAAAGTAAGCTGGAAGAAATAATATTTTAATGTACTTTAAAAAATATATGCCAACCTAGAGTTCTTTACCAAAATAACATATTCTTCAAGAATCAAAGTGAATGGGAGGGATGGGGTGACTGGGTGATGGACACTGGGGAGGGTATGTGCTCTGGTAAGCGCTGTGAATTGTGCAAGACTGTTGAATCTCAGATCTGTACCTCTAAAACAAATAATGCAATATATGTTAAGAAAGAAAAAGAGAAGAAGAAGAATGTAGCAGGAGGGGAAGAATGAAGGGGGGGAAATCAGAGGGGGAGAAGAACCATGAGAGACGATGGACTCTGAAAAACAAACTGAGGGATCTAGAGGGGAGGGGGGTGGGAGGATGGGTTAGCCTGGTGATGGGTATTGAGGAGGGCACGTTCTGCATGGAGCACTGGGTGTTATGCACAAACAATGAATCATGGAACACTATATCTAAAACTAATGATGTAATGTATGGGGATTAACATAACAATAAAAAATTAAAAAAAAAAACCCTAAAAGAATTCATGAGCAGTAGACCCATACAAAAGGAAATACTAAATTATGTACTTGATACACAGCAGTGAAAATATAGGGTTAGAAATATAGGAAGAAATAAAAAGCAATGAAGAAAGAAATATGTGGATATATATGAATGCTGATGCTACAAGATAAAAAATAATACCTTTTCAGTTTAAATATAAATGAAGAATTAAATATCCAATAATAAAAGCATATACTTAAAGAGTAAAACAAATTGAGTTAAAATGTTCAAAGGTGCTTGCATTGTCAGGGATGAGGGGAGAATGCCAATTAATATTCAATTTTAATAGGTAAAGGATGCATGTTGCGAACACTAGAATAAATGCTAAAAAAAAGGTAGAAGAATATACAACTTCTAATTTGATAGGGGAAAAAAAATCAATCCAAAGTAAGCAAGAAAAAAGCAGAAGGGCCAAAGAATAATGGTAGATTTAAAAACAAAATTTAAATGATTATAATAAACATAAATGGATTAGATTTAAAAACTTAAAGTTTAAAAGAAGATAGACTGAATTAAAATATCTTAGCAATAATAAAAATACCTAAACTATGAGGACAAAGAAGATTGAAAATAAAAGAATGGGAAATACATATGCCATGAAAATCATATCCAAAAGAATGCTGCTGTAACTCTAATTATCACACAAAGCAACCTTTAAGTCAAAGAGAATTACTAAAGACAAAGAGGGATACCTAACAATAAGTAAATGGTGAATTTGCCAGGAGGATATGAAATGGCTTGAATATGTAAACATCTAATATAGCTTCAAAGCACAGAAAGCAAACATTTGCAGAAGTAAAGAAAAAAATATTCAGTAACACTTTGAAATTTTAACACATTCTTCTCACTGTGAAAGAATAAGCTAAATACATGTATGCATACATACTAAGAATAAAAACAATTAAAGAACAATACCCTTAAATTACATAAAATATCATCTTTTATAGTGAAATGTTAAAAGCTTTCTATTTGAGATTGACCATTTTAAAAAGTATGCTCATTATCACCACTTTCACCCACTGTTGTATAGAAGGTTCTCTCCAAAGCAATAAGTTAAAATAAACTAATTAATGTATAAGAACTGAAAAGAAAAAAATAAAAATATCACTCCTTACTAAAGATATGGTTGTGCTCTTAGACCATTCACAAAATGCATCATTGAATTAATAAATTTTACATGATTTCTATAAAATCTACAAAAATAATTGCATTTCTATACACCAAAAATGAACAAAAATAAATTTTAGAAGATAATATTTATATTACAGTAAAATGAAGCAAAAATCAAATACCTAGAAACAAATATAGCAAATGATGTGCAAAAACTCTATGAGGAAATCCATAAAATGTGATTAAGGCATTAAAAAACCCTAAGCAAATAGAAGGAAATATCATTTTCATGGATTCAAAGTCTCAGTGTCATTGAGGCAGCAATTCTTCCTAATGATAGATAATGTAACCATATTATTCTTGGTTCAAAGAAGACATTAAAGAAATATTGATTTATTGACCAAAATATATTAGTTTTATTATAATGGGGGGCTTACAAAATAATTTTGTTAACTTTCCTCAGAATGACACTCTCTCTAAAAAATTTAAATAACCTGGGGAAGAGGATCTTTGTATGGATTATCTAAACCTTTAAAATTCTATAAGCATGTGCACCTGGGTGGCTCAGTCAGTTAAGCATCTGCCTTTCCTTCAGGTCATGATCCCCGGGTCCTGGGATCAAGCCCCGCACCAGTGTCCCTCCTCAGCAGAGAGTCTGCTTCTCCCTCTCCCTTTTCCCCTCCCCCTCAACTTGTACGCACTCTCTCTCTCTCTCTCACAAATAATTAAAATCTTTAAAAAAAGTTGTTTAAATTGATGACACCTTCAACTGACTCTTCAGGTAAGTAATATCTTAATTGTTGAAATACTCTGTAAACATGGTTAAACTATATTAGCTAAATTTTGTTAAATGGAACATACTATCCATTCTTTGTTTTTATTAATTAACTTTATTATTTATTTATTTATTTAGGTGAACAGCAAAGCAAGGTTTATTGGGAGTGATAGCAAAGTGATAGTACAAAGCTTCCAAAGAGGGAGGAGACCGGAAGGGGTTGCCACCAGAATTTCTAAGTGTAGGGGGTTTTATGGGCTTGTTGGTGGGCTGTTTTAATCTGATTAACCATTCCTGCGCCTGTCCTCCAATCAGGTTTTTGTCACACGGGAAAGAGTGGAGGGCTCCTTCTAGGGTGGTGTAAAATCCTTTCAGGGTGGTTTCCTCTTAGGGTGGGGGCCCCTTGTCCCTGCCTACCTGCCTTCTAATTATCCTTCATCATTCCCCGCCCCCCTCTGAAGAGGTAACCCTAACTACTGTTAGGGAAAAAGGGCGATGACCGATTGTAGCTACTTCCTGCTGGTCAGGGGCATTGGATGGGGCAGTGGTCAGGGTCTCTCTCGTCCAGGTCTATCAAGGGGTCTGCTGTAGATGTTTGGTTTGACTTCCATATGAGGCTCCATCTTTATTTTTTTAGAACAGTTTTGGATTCACACCAAAATACTTAATTCTTGACAACCACTGATTCTTTTACATCTCCATAGTTTAATCTTACCATAATGTAATATAATTAGGAATCATACAGTATGTAGCCTTTTCAGATTGACTTCTTTTACTTAATAAGCATTTAAGGTTCTTCTGTGTATTTTCATGGCTTTTTATATTAGAAGGTTATTAAATATTGAGTCAATTTCTTTAATATATACAGGCCTTCTTAGACTTCCTATTTCTTCTTCTATTCTTCCCTTTTGTAGACTTCCTATTTCTTCTTTTTTTTTTCATTTTATTATGTTATGTTAATCACCATGTATTACATCATTAGTTTTTGATGTAGCGTTCCATGATTCATTGTTTGCGTATAACACCCAGTGCTCCATTCAATACATGCCCTCTTTAATACCCATCACCAGGCTAACCCATCCTCCCACCCCCCTCCCCTCTAGAACCCTCAGTTTGTTTCTCAGAGTCCATAGTCTCTAGTGGTTCGTCTCCCCCTCCGATTTCCCCCCCTTCATTTCCTATTTCTTCTTGAGTGAGTTTTGGCAGATTATGTCTTTCAAGGAATCAGTCCATTTCATCTAGTTTATCAAATATGTAGGCATGGAGATATTCGTATCCATTCATCTGTAGTTGGACAGCTGGGCTGGGCTCTTTCCATATTTTGGCTATTGTGGATGTTGCTGCTATAAACATTGGGGTGCATGTGCCCTTCAAATGACTATGTTTGTATCCTTTGGACAAATACATAGTAGTGCAATTGCTGGGTAATAGGGTAGCTCTATTTTTAACTTTTTGAGGAACTTCCATACTGTTTTCCAGAGTGGCTGCACCAGTTTGCCTTCCCAACAATGGTATAAGAGGATTCCTCTTTCTCCGCATCCTTGCCAACATCTGTCATTTCCTGAGTTATTAATTTTAGCCATTCTGACAGGCATGAGATGGTATCTCATTGTGGTTTTGATTTGGATTTCCCTGATGCCGAGCGATGTTGAGCACTTTTTCATATGTCTGTTGGCCATTTGGATGTCTTCTTTGCAGAATGTCTGTTCATGTCTTCTGCCCATTTCTTGATTGGATTATTTGTTCTTTGGGTGTTGAGTTTGATAAGTTCTTTATAGATTCTGGATACCAGCCCTTTATCTGATATGTCACTTGCAAATATCTTCTCCCATTCTGTCGGTTGTCTTTTGGTTTTGTTGACTGTTTCTTTTGCTATGCAAAAGCCCAATAGTTCATTTTTGCCCTTGCTTCCCTTGCCTTTGGCGATGTTTCTAGGAAGAAGTTGCTGCGGCTGAGGTCAAAGAGGTTGCTGCCTGTGTTCTCCTTTAGGATTTTGATGGACTCCTGTCTTACATTGAGGTCTTTCAACCGTTTGGAGTCTATTTTTGTGTGTGGTGTAAGGAAATGGTCCAGTTTCATTCTTCTGCATGTGGTTGTCCAATTTTCCCAACACCATTTGTTGCAGAGACTGTCTTTTTTCCATTGGACATTCTTTCCTGCTTTGTCGAAGATTAGTTGACCACAGAGTTGAGGGTCTATTTCTGGGCTCTCTATTCTGTGCCATTGATCTATGTGTCTGTTTTTGTGCCAGTACCATACTGTCTTGATGACCACAGTTTGTAATAGAGCTTGAAGTCTGGAATTGTGATGCCACCAGCTTTGCTTTTCTTTTTCAACATTCCTCTGGCTATTCGGGGTCTTTTCTGGTTCCATACAAATTTTAGGATTATTTGTTCCATATCTCTGAAAAAAGTTGATGGTATTTTCATAGGGATTGCATTAAATGTGTAGATTGCTCTAGATAGCATAGACATTTTCACAATGCTTTTCCATTTCTTTGTGTCTTCCTCAATTTCTTTCATGAGTATTCTATAGTTTTCTGAGTACAGATTCTTTGCCTCTTTGGTTAGATTTATTCCTAGGTATCTTATGGTTTGGGGTGCAATTGTAAATGGGATTGACTCCTTAATTTCTCTTCCTTCTGTCTTGTTGTTGGTGTATAGAAATGCCACTGATTTCTGTGCATTGATTTTATATCCTGCCACCTTACTGAATTCCTGGATGAGTTCTAGCAGTTTTGGGGTGGAGTCTTTTGGGTTTTCCACATAAAGTATCATATCACCTGCAAAAAGTGAGAATTTGACTTCTTTGTTGATTTGGATGCCTTTTATTTCTTTTTGTTGTCTGATTGCAGAGGCTAGGACTTCTACTACTATGTTGAAAGGCAGTGGTGATAGTGGACATCCCTGCCGTGTTCCTGACCTTAGGGGGAAAGCTCTCAGTTTTTCCCCATTGAGAACGATATTTGCTGTGGGTTTTTCATAGATGGCTTTTATGACATTGAGGTATGTACCCTCTATCCCTACACTGAGAAGAGTTTTAATCAAGAGAGGATGCTGTACTTTGTCAAATGCTTTTTCTGCATCTATTGAGAGGATCATATGGTTCTTGTTCTTTCTTTTATTAATGTATCAAAATCTTTGGGATGCAGCAAAGGTGGTCCTAAGAAGAAAGTATATAGCAATACAAGCCTTTCTCAAGAAACAAGAAAGATCTCAAATACACAACCTAACCCTACACCTAAAGGAACTGGAGAAAGAACAGCACATAAAGCCTGAACCCAGCAGGAGAAGAGAAATAATAAAGATCAGAGCAAAAGTCAATAAACTAGAAACCAAAAGAACAGTAGAACAGATCAACAAAACTAGGAGCTGGTTCTTTGAAAGAATTAATAAGATTGATAAACCCCTGGCCAGACTTATCAAAAAGAAAAGAGATATGAACCAAATAAATAAAATCATGAATGAAAGTGGAGAGATCACAACCAACACCAAAGAAATATAAACAATTATAAGAACATATTATGAGCAACTATATGCCAGCAAATTAGATAATCTGGAAGAAATGGATGCATTCCTAGAGATGTATAAACTACCAAAACTGAACCAGGAAGAAATAGAAAACCTGAATAGACCTATATCCAGTAAAGAAATTGAAGCAGTAATCAAAAATCTCCCAACAAACAAGAGCCCAGGGCCAGATGGCTTCCCAGGGGAATTCTACCAAACATTTAAAGAAGAATTAATACCATTCTTCTGAAACTGTTCCAAAAAATAGATATGGAAGGAAAACTTCCAAACTCATTTTATGAGGCCACCATTACCTTGATCCCAAAACCAGACAAAGACTCCATCAAAAAGGAGAACTACAGACCAATATCCTTGATGAACATGGATGCAAAAATTCTCACCAAAATACTAGCCAATAGGATCCAACAGTACATTAAAAGGATTATTCACCATGACCAAGTGGGATTTATTCCTGGGCTGCAAGGTTGGTTCAACACTCACAAATCAATCAATGTGATACAATACATTAATAAAATCTATAATTAATGAAATCTTAATTAACTCTATAATTAATGAAATCTTAATAAAAATACCAGTAGTTTTATTAGTGATACATAACAAACTAATCTAAAAATGTAATGAATGAAATTAATTTCTATAATTAATGAAATCTCAATAAAAATACCAGTAGGTTTATTAGTGGTACGTAACAAACTAATTTAAAAATGTATATGAAAATGCCAAAGGAGGAACCAAGATATTCTTGAAGAAGAACAACAGAGTAGGAGGCCTTCTCTATTGGAAATCAAAACTTATTGTAAAGCTACAGTAATTAAAAGATACTGGTACTAATGGATAAATGGAATGAAACAGAAAGTGCAAAAATAGAATTGAAGGGTAAAGATATTTTTTTCAATAATTCATGCTAAGACATTTGAATATATTTTAAAAATGGTCTGAATATGGAAGGTAAAACAATAAAGCTTCTAAAAATAGTATATGGTAACATAACATTAACAACTCAGCAGAAAGAAAAAATTTCTTAAAAGAATTCAAATAGCACTAAACATTAAAGAAATGAGGGATAAATTAGACTACATCAAAATTAAGAACTTTTGTTCATCAAAATTCACATTGAGTAAAGAGGTAAGCCAGAAAGCTGAAGATTTTTACAATACAGACAATCAAGAATTCCTAACAATTAAAAAACAAACAAAAAGCAATCAACACAATAGAAAAAGGGCTACAGGCCTTCAAATAGCATTTGCAAAAAGAAGATAGCCAAATTGTCAATAATCATATGAAAACTTGCTCAAGCTCATTAGACTTCAGAGAAGTGCTAATTAAAACAACGAGATACCATTAGAAACCCATTTAATTGGGTAAATTTGAAAAGACTCTCAATCACCACTTTTGATGAGGATGTGAAGCACTGGGAACCCTTTTTTGCTGCTAGGGGGAATATAAATAGGTATCACTTTGGAAAACTATTTTGGCAATATCTACTAATGTTGCAGGCAGACATAACGTAAGATGTAATAACTGCATTCCTAGATATGTTCCCATCAGAAATATGCACATGTGCCCCAAAAGACATGCACAGGAATATTTATAGCAGCATTATCTTTAATTTTCCAAACTGGAAACAACTCAAATGTCCATTAACAATAGACTGGGTAGCTAAAATGTAGCAAATTTTCATTTCATAAAATGAAATGTTATACAGCACCAAAAATTGTAAAAGCTACAGCTTCTTACAACAACATAATCAATATCATAAAAAACATAGAACAAAAGTAGATAGAAATGAATTGTGTGTGCTTCGTATTATTTACATAAAGTAAGTTCAAGAACAGGACAGGTTATAGAGAGTAACTAAGCATACTGCTTTGGTGGTAAAACAACATTTTTAAAAAGTAACTAAATCAAGTGATTTTTTTTTTATTTTTTATTGTTATGTTAATCACCATACATTACATCATTAGTTTTTGATGAAGTGTTCCATGATTCACTGTTTGTGCATAACACCCAGTGCTCCATGCAGAACGTGCCCTCTTTAATACCCATTACCAGGCTAACCCATCCTCCCACCCCCCTCCCCTCTAGAACCCTCAGTTTGTTTTTCAGAGTCCATTGTCTCTCATGGTTCGTCTCCCCCTCCGATTTCTCCCCCTTCACTAAATCAAGTGATTTAATTATATTTGGGGAGCGAGGGAAGCAATTCAAATGGGACACAAAGGGAGCTCTAGTGGGCTGGCAATGTTTTATCCTTGACCTGATGATGGTTACAGGGATTTTCACTTTGATAAACATTGAAGAGTATGTTTCTGTTTTATGCAATTTTCTGTATTTTTGCTATATTTCATTTTTTTACAAAAAGATAAACTCTACTATAACAGCTCCTCATTCAATCCTCATTCTATTTCATTATTTGGAGTATATCAAGTTCAGCTTTCTTTGCCTGAACTATTTTCAAAGCTTACCATAAAAATATTTAGTCAATTGGTTGGAAGTTCGGGTGAGGATTTCATAAAATTTCAAAGTTAAGACTGAAAGCAACAAATTATTAAACAGTAAATGTGATGCTGAGCAACATTTTTCCATTCTGAATCACATGGGAAACTAGATAAACTCCCCACATAAGAATATTTACTTCTACTTCTACTGCCATGAATATTGCAGCAATATTTTCTAACTAGAATATCAAAGATTCAGCAGATGATACTCTCTCTCTTTAAAGAGTTTAAAATTGTGGGCCCATTAGTTCTGAAATCATATCACAGGAAAATGGTTTGTGCTTAGATTATTAAACTTAATTAAGATAGGATTTTTTTCCATAGTTTGATGCTTAAAAGAATATTATTGTCAAGTAACTGTAATTACTTGTTAAGTTATTTTAACTAGCTCTAACTAGTTTAACTAGTTAACTTCAGCAACTGAATGCGACACATAATTCAACTCCAGGAGAGATTTTATTTATTCTGTGACTTCATTTGAAGACCAAACAGAACATTAGCTTTATAATATTAATTTATTCTCTGGAGAAAGAAAATGCAAGATCTTTCTTACAAATTGTATGATTGTATGATATAATTACTGAAAATCAAGATGTGGTATCTAAAACTCTGTTGACATTGTATGCTACTAGTTATCAACAAGTAAAAATACAGAAGAGATACTAGACAATAGGCCCATTCATTAATTTTAAATTTTGCCCCACTCACAATTATAGCCACACAAAAGAGAAGAACATTTGCAATCTTCAGTAGGAGTTTCAGGAAATATATAGTTAATAGAATTGGATAAAATTTCAGTGAAAGAAATGCCCTACTGATTGAAGAGCTCATAGCATTTGGCCATCTAGGATGTAGAGGTGATCTTAGAATGGACAATGGCTGTGCAGTAGTAGAGGCAAAAGTCAGAAAAAACTTTGAGTGGATCATAGGGGAAGAGAGGAAAAAATGAAAAAAGACGAACCAGAGAGGGAGACAAACCATAAGACACTCTTAATCTTAGGAAACAAACTGAAGGTTGCTGGAGGGGAGAGAGGGTGGGGTGGTGGGGTAACTGGGTGATGGACATTGGGGAGAGTATGTGTTATAATGAGCACTGGGTATTATATAAGACTGACGAATCACAGACCTGTACCCCTGAAACAAATGATACATTATATGTTAATTAATTTAAATTAAAAACAAAACAACCAAACAACGAAAAAAAAAAAGAAAAGAAAAAACTTTGAGTGGAAATCAAGGCAGGGAGCACCGTTATTAGTCTCCAAATATCCCTTCCAAATTCTTTGAGTATAAACCCCCCAAATTTAGCTAGACATGCAGGTGTCCTAGTAAGACTATATCCTGCATCCTCCTTGCAGTTATATGTAGCCATGGGTCAAAATTTTCACCAATGCAATATGATATTTCCACTTGTATGCTCTCCACATCTTCTCCCCCTCCCACTTTTAGGAAAACAGACATGACAGTCAAGCTAAAGAAACATTTTTAGACCATGAAGTGGAAGCCAGGTGGTAAGGCTGGCAAAACGGTAAGATAAAAGGAGTCTGAGTCCCTGCCACTGGAACGGTCATATCTGCTCTAGTCGGCTTGCTCAGACTGTCAGATAAGACAGAGATAAACTCCATCTTTCAAGCCACTGCCATTTTGGCCTCTTTTTCAGCAGTGGAACCTGCCCTAGTTAACACTGCAAGACAGAAACTCCAAGGAAAAGGGAGAGATTTAGAAGAAAAGTAATGAAATTATAACACACTATGTGACTCAGCTGTCAGCAACATGTAAAACCGCAAATCCAGTACATCCATTCCACCAAAGATTGTGATTTTAACTTTGCTCGTGGATAGGAAGAAGGGTTTGTGTAGGGGAAGCTCTGAGAACTCACTCCTCAGCTTCCATGGAAAGAAAATAGATCATGCTTAAAATTGAGCACATAAAGAGATAATAGTGTAGGCCCGTTATTAAGGGAAAGAAAAGAGGAAACGCCAGAAGAAATGGCGGAAACAGTTGAAAATATTTGCCTCAGGGGAGGGGGTTCAGGAGCCAGGAGGGGTGGTGCCGGTGCCCACCAGTTTTTTATTGTTGTATCTTGAAGTACATTTTAACTATGTGCATGTATTATTGCTTTAAAGAAAAACAGTTTAAAAATGAAATGCAGTTAATATAGCAACTGAAACCCAATACATATAATGCCTGACACCAGCTCTTTCCTGTTTTTACAGGTACAAAGTAGATAGACAGAGGACCTGAAGGAAGAGTTGCCAAGTAAAGAAGTGGGAAGGTCAGCAAGGATAACTTGGGATAAGAGACACTAGTCATCTACATCACAATTTTGCCTGAAGCCTGCCACGCTGTGTGTGGAGAAATAGATGTCCTCAGAGATTATTTATCTCTTTTATGACCTCTGGTGCATGTAGCCCAAATGAAGTCTGCATCATAAGCCTGCATTATATCAGTAAGCCCCCCAAATACTTGTCTGCAGCTAGGGAGGGAGAACTGTCGTTGAAAAGGCGTGGGTGTTAAATAGAACAGATCTGAACTCCAGTCCTCTCTCATTACCTTATCATTGTAATCACCTTAAACAGGTTACTTCACCAAACCCCAATTTCCTTGTAAATGATGTGGAGGTGATACTGTCCTCACTGGACTGATGTGAGAATCAAATACGATAACAGACACAGCATTGGATTAAGGGCCCAAAGCAGCTGTTGATAAATGTTACTTTCTTCCTGTCCTTCATTGTTTTATTGTTTTCCACTACTTGTAGCAAGCAATTGGTGATTAGTTAGTCCTAAATAAGTATCTTTTTATTGACTGCGTAGGTGCTAATTTTCTTCCTCTCATCCCGTTAGATTCTACTCTGAACTTCCAAATGCCTCAAAATTTGAAACAAGGTAGAATCAATTTCTTATAAAGGAACTCACTACCTCTCTGCACCATCCCCTCTATAAAAAGGTATTTTCTCGGGTAGTTTGCCTAATACGGTACGCTGCTAAAGTGTAACATATACCTTTGCTGCAAGGCTATGAAACTAAATTGGCTCAGATTAGCACCAAAACACATAAAATGAGTTAGTGAACTGAGACCATGAAGAGCAATGTTCCCCTACCTCTCTGCTCTACACAGTTCCTTTCAAACACAATGATAATGAATAAAATCTTAAAGAGACTCACAAACTCAAAAATACTATAGAATTGTATCATTTCAAGGGAATATCAAAGGGGTTGCTTATTAAATTTTTCTTGTTTCTTATTCCACATCTTTTTGGATTCTAAAGCTCTTGTTTTCAGAGCTGGACTTCCCTCCTTCCCTAAATACCTTTACCTACCTAATACTACAAAGAAGAAAACAAAAGCAGGGCTGCAATTTCACTATCATTTGAAACTCAATTACTCAATTAAAGTCAATAAATATTTTTGAAGGCATTTTGGAAGAACTATGGTCAGCAAGGAGGTGGATAAAACAATGAGAAAAGAAGAGATGTTGTTCCTTAAAATAATGTTCCAAAGAGCAAAGAGACACAAATATCCAAGCAAGTACCACTCACAGCCGATCAAACCCAGTGCCACCATCAGAGGGCATGATCCAAATAGCTCCCAAAAAGAGATAGCACGTAACGGAGGGGGTTCCTGAATCTAGTACCTGCATCAGTCTCTTTCAGATACATCTCATTCAGTTCTCACAGCAACTACATGTGAAATGAAGTTACAAATTTGATCTAGAATTCAGATTTTCTGTCTTCTAACCCACTGTATTTCAGCATAGTTTCAGAAGTCAATGCTCTTTAAAACAACAACAATTAAAAAAAAAAAACCTCCTGTAAATCCTTTTATTATTGCTCAATGGCATCAATTTCCTCATTAAAATAATACTTATGAAAATCATCTCACCTGGTGGTCCAACTCAGTAGGTGAGCTCCATTATCTCCACAGTTGTATACTTCTTGTCATTTTATTTTCTAAACTTTCATTTACAGGGAATAGTAGATTAACAATTTCTGTCTTCAGTGAATTCCCATTTTCTTATGGAACATACACCATGCTTTCAATGAACCATACTGTTTTAGAATTGGCCCAAATCTAAATGAGTGGATCCTCCATGTGCTCATTTTAAATATCTGGCTTTAAAATTATCTGACAAGTGAAGCTAATTTTGTACATCCTGTATGTTAAGTGCTTTAAGGTACCTGCATGAATTATATTTCTAAAAAAAAAAAAAACCCTTGCCTTACATTTTCCATAATTAACTAGCATGAGGCTATGGTTAAGTAACAAGACTTAAAAGGATACTGTAAAGTTAATGAGTGGCACAGTTAATTATAGGAGTATAAAAATTGGAATCTGTGGCAACATACTGTAGGTTATAAACTTAATTTAATTTAGTTTTTCTCATTTACGTGCATTATTCCTTTGAAAGTCTACATGAAGGGCACGGGGACCTTCCTGTTACCCTAGCCTATCTGCTATTTTCATTGTACACTATTAGCTTCCTGTATTTTCAAACTAGCAAGACTTATTTTCAAAAGCAAGACTTATTTTCAATTAGAAAGCTAATAATTTTTCGGGGCGCCTGGGTGGCTCAGTCGTTAAGCGTCTGCCTTCGGCTCAGGTCATGATCCCAGGGTCCTGGGATCGAGTCCCACATTGGGCTCCCTGCTCAGCAGGAAGCCTGCTTCTCCCTCTCCCACTCCCCCTGCTTGTGTTCCTGCTCTCGCTATCTCTCTCTCTGTCAAATAAATAAATAAAATCTTTAAAAAAAAAAAAAAAAGCTAATATTTTTTTCAATCTTGAAAGTGATATATAGGATATTTGATTGATTAATTCTGAAATGCAAGATACAGGTAAAATCAATGCTAAAGAATGAGGGCAGAATTAAATCATAATTCTGGGGAAGATTTTAAAATTATCCATTAGAGAAAAAAAAACTATATGGGCAATGATAAAGTGCAAAGGGTCAAGTGTCATAACCAGCAATTGTCCCTGTTCCGAGAGAAAAGACCACAAGAGGAAATGCACAAGAGGAAATAACCTTAACTGAATGGGAAGAAATCAGAGAAGGAGACAAACCGTGAGAGACTATGGACCCTGGGAAACAAACTGAGGGTTACAGAAGGGGAGTGGGGGTGGGGGGATGGGGTAACCAGGTGATGGATATTCAGAAGGGCATGTGTGGTGATGAGCACTGGGTGTTATCCGCAACTAATGAATCGTTGAACATTACATCAAAGACTAATGATGCACTATATGTTGGCTAACTGAACATAATTTTAAAAAATTAAAAAATAAAAATTAAAAATTAAAAAGCTTAACTATAGCATGAAGAATTTCTGTCAGATTTCTAATATTCAGTCCATAAATGGATATCGACTAGATGCGGTAGAATTAAAAAAATAGGTTACAATCTCAATACTAGGTAGTGTTTGAGAGCCTTTCCACTTGCAATATCGTATCTGTTATGATAGTGAAACCACAGGAACTTCTTAATATGGCAATTCTTTCAGAATTGAAAAATCCTTTAAAAACACAACTAGAGGGGCGCCTGGGTGGCTCAGTTGTTAAGCATCTGCCTTTGGCTCAGGTCATGGTCCCAGGGTCCTGGGATCGAGTCCCACATCGGGCTCCCTGCTCAGCAGGAAGCCTGCTTCTCCCTCTCCCACTCCCCCCTGCTTGTGCTCCTTCTCTCTCCCTGTGTCTCTCTCTGTCAAATAAATAAATAAAATCTTTAAAAATAAATAAATAAAAATAAAAACACAACTAGATCTTCCTTTTATGCTCTGCTAGATTTTAAGGATAATTATTTAAAACAGGAATCTTTTAGCCCCATTCACCTATAATGTACTAGCTACTGACCAGGAAATAGTGAGGCTGTTACTTCCATCTGAAGTAATAGATGCTGGAAGTGTTCCCCTCCAAGCAGGAGACAGTCCAGTTGAAACCATTAGTGGATACACAGTTGGGGACAAGATATTAATAAATGGGGCCCAGTAAGTTCTGCCTTGGGCTCAAATCTTCCAGATGATCAGATGGGAATTGAGGTAAACTGTATTCTAAGACAGAGCCAACCAGAAAAGTGGGAGAGGTTAAACATAGCTCCATCCTTGTGCACCTGTGGTCAAGCTCTTAAAAACTCCCCTGCACAGTCCTGATGCTTCCTTGTTAGTGTCTCATTATTAAATAGCATCACATGTGTTATTTTTGGGGTATTCATAGTTATAATCTTCTGTGGCTTTGATGGCTAACTATCTACCAAAATTTGCTCTAAATCACAGCATGGTGTAGATTCTGGGAGGTAGCTGCCCAAACAGAGATACATTTCAGATCTGTCCATGTGATTCATTCCCACCGCAAAAATGTAAGAATGGATTGTGTCATCTCCAACCTGAAGCTCTGAAGAAGCAGATAAACCTGAGGTAGAGAACTCAGAGGCCCCAGGGGATGGTGGAATCAAAAGGTGAAAAGAGCCTGAGTTCCCCAAATAACCCCATGGAGGAAAACTGCCTACTAATCAGAAATATCCATATTGGACTCTTGCAGAAGTGAGAAGTAAAGAAAACTTGGTGTGTATTAATTGAGACAGCTAGAAGAACCCTATAACTCTAAACCCTAAAATAAAGTAAAAGAAAAATACGTAATTTTTTAAATTCCTGGTTATGGAAATATCAGATAAATGGTTATAACCCTAAAATAGATGGGATGGTCTCAAATCTGAAAAGTTATAATAATTGAAAGGCATTTCTTTCTCCAAAACATTTAATATTCTCAGTCAGAAATAAAATAAAATAAATAAATAATAAATTAAAGTTATTGGAATAGGTCGGGATCCCTTGTTAAAATAAATTATCAAGATGAAGGAAACATTCAATTTGGTAAGTGAGAAATTGAGATTAAAAACATAGGTGGGGGTGAGAGTGTGAGAAAAATACAAAGGATGATTGGTGTTTCTCTAGGTAAGACATACTCAAACAAGTTATTCCATCTCAACTTTATATGGTTAATATCTATCTTACTTGTTAAAATATCAAGTCAGATAAAAGATATGACAGCACTTGAAAAACTGTCAAGTACTTTAAAAAGTAAAGCAATATCATTGCTAATAAATTAATCAGAACAGTTCTGTAGACAGGATAATTAAATTATATTAATTTCATTTACCTTTCAGATTAGATTTGGAAGCTCAAGGAAATTTGTAATTACATATTTTAATACAGGAAATAGAAGTCTAGAAGTAAAATAAGAGTGAGGATTAAATGGGTGATTATTTATATTTAAGAATGGGCTAAATTGACATTTTAATACAAAGAATAGATCTTTTTAGAGAGTAAGAATATTGAGACAAATAGATTTTTTTTTCAATACTGGGAGAAGGTGGTTTTAAAACACAACCACTTAATTGTGTATTTTGCCAAAAATCTACCTGGGCACCTGGGTGGCTCAGTTGGTTAAGCGTTTGACTGCGGCTCAGGTCATGATTCCAGAGTCCTGCGATGGAGCCCTGCAGCATGGAGCCTGTCTCTTCTCCCACTCCCCCTGACTGTGCTCTCTCTCTCTATTTGTCAAGGAAATAAATAAAATCTTTAAAAAAAATCTATCCAATTTGGTGAACTAATTATATTTAATATGTCTTAAATAATTTATTATTCCACAAAGGAAAACTAATAAATTTGAAATTTGTATTCATTTACAAGTTGAAAGACTATTTTAATTGTTTTGATCTGTTTCTGAGAATTTCTATAGCTACTGTCACCATAGTTTTGAGATTTTCAGATAAAGCTATTAAAAACTTTTAGAAACCTTTCAGTGGGTGAAAATTTTCACTCTGATAAAATTAAAGCAAATGGAATATGGGAAGAAAGTGAAAGAGAAAAGGGATTTTTAAAAAATGTTTTCTTAAATGAACTAATTATCTTGGAAAAGTATTTCCAGGTAGTCCAAAAAAGTAACAAAGGACTAAAATGTATCAGAAAAATGGTTTAGTCATATGTGTTCTTTGAGGTAATGAGTGCAACTTGACTTTTCTTAGGGAAGTCAAGCACCTTAGTCTCTGGACTGATGACTTTAATTGTCTACCTGAGGGATCCACGAGGCTAATGTTTTGGTCTGAACAGGAAGGCATGAAAGGCCTCTGAATCTCTTTGCCAATTCTGCTGCCCCCTGCAGCCGCATCAGCTATGTCTCTTTTGGGCTTTGTGTTTACTATTCCACCAAGGTTTTACCCAATCCTGGGGTCATTCCTTCTTGGTCTAGATTAGGTTGTTGCCATCCAATACCTAGTACTGCGACATATACAAATGGAAATGCAAGGGTCCGGGGGGGTATATCAGACAGTGTCAAACACTGTAGAATGCCAAAATCAAGTTAATCCCTTTCGCTTAGAAACGTGAAACAGACAACAAATAACAGTAAAATAATAATAATCTGTTTTATACTTACTAATTGTAATTAGAAAGATTAAGTTTTAAGAATTTCTTTGAAGTAAAGCACTAATAGAAATGGGATGTAAATGTTTCAATTTACTAAAAGAAAACAAACAGTAGAGACTTAAGAGCAAAAAAGAAAAATGCAAGAAAGCATGCAAAACAGAAAACATGAACAAGAAAACTGAAGGAAGAAATTAAATCTTACTTTCTTGAATCAAAATCCTATATATCATATACCCTTTTCTCCTCAGAATTTTCAGTTCTAAGATTTCATTTTAAAGAAGTAGTGATTGATATGTCAATGATAGCTACAAGTTTATTCACTGTAGCTTTGTTTACTAATGCAAAAAATGGAAATAATATAAACAGCCAAAGGAACCAATTAAAAAATTATGATACAGATGGGTTAGCCTGGTGATGGGTATTAAAGAGGGCACGTACTGAATGGAGCACTGGGTGTTATACACAAACAATGAATCATGGAACTCTACATCAAAAACTAATGATGTAATGTACGGTGATTAACATAACATAATAAAATAAAAAATTATGATACAGTGATACAGTGAGATGCTATCTGCCATTAAAGATATTTCTATAAACTATATGAAATGATATGAGAGATTCAAAATATTTTCTTAAGTAATGAAGAACATTAAAAATATCAATCGATCTCATATTTAAGATACTTATTTTACTTAATAAATATATGCATGTGTATACATATATATATAAATTGAAAAGTGTACGTCAAAATATTAACAGGTGTGGGGAGGTTTACATAACTGATCCATAATTCCTAATTCCTAATTATTCTGCAAGATACACATTTTTACTTCTGCAATAAAAGAATAAAAATATATATGCAATCCCAGATTAGATTAAAGAAAATTTTAAAAAACCTATATACAAGAGATGTACCTAAAGAAAATGAATAATGAATAATGATTTACACTGTATGTTAACTAACTGGAATTTAAATAAAAACTTGGGGAAACAAAAGAAAATGAAAGAGTTTAAAAGTACAAAGATGAGGAAGAGTATTAAGGTAAATTAAAACAAAAAGTAATCAGAGATAAAAGCAACACTTGCACAAAAAAATCAAACGACTAGGAATAAAGCACAACATTCATAGTGATTTCCCTGGGAGATTCATTATAAGTAATTTAAAAAGAAAAGTTCATAGCATGTTTTCATATTTAATTATAAATTTATTGTCTTTATAATCAGAAAAAATATTTAAGACATAAAATATGTATCAGTTATAGAAACCAATCATTTTATGTTAACATTAAGATTGGAAGAGATAATCAATGAAGAAGTACCCCCAAATTAAGCTTTTCTTGTTTTTTAAAGTGAATTCAGTAGTATTCCTACTCACAATCTAGAAACATAGAGAATAAGATTTTAACAACAACACAATCAATCACGTGAATTTTCTTTTTCTAAAATTTTTGAGGTTGTTCTAAGATTCAACCCTTGTAAATAATTTTTTTTAACATGGGATTGATATTCTGTGTTTGTGTGTGTACGCAGGCCTGTGCTTACTTTCCTTGCTGCTGAACAGCTACAATTTATTAATGTCCAATGACATCACCAGCATTGGCCTCGGGAACAAAAGGGTAAAGATGAGCGCTATCTATCAACCTTTTAATTTGCTAAAACCCCTTAATGAGGACTAATAACCCTTAATATTCATTTGCTTGATAAACAAGCCATTTTATATGAATGGAAGGTCAACACAGCCTAAGGCTATTTTCATGCTGTTCTGTTAGATTTTAATGGCTGCAGGAGTTCAGTTGCTATAAATACACACACAAAATGCCCACCCATATATTTAAGCATGGACTTCATAAACAAAGGAAATCATTGAACATGACATGTTTGTCAACACCTATCTTCCTGAGCCTGGATCAATCTTTGTGTCTGGCACTTGAAAGCCTAAATTCTGGAGCTATGTTGACCGTATTGACAGCATAAATGGGATAGAACCACCACCAGATGGGGTCATCAGTAAGACTTCCAGCTTAAACGGTATAACTGGGGGCAGTTCTCAGTATCAGTGTGCCTGCTCAATCTTTCTCTATCCCTGCTACATTTGTCCAATCTTCATGCTTTGGTTTTTCCTCGTTTCCTGAAAGGTCCTCCAGTCTCTTTCTCCAGAGTCCTGACCCACTTGGCCAGGACTTTGATATCTATGTATTGGAAGCTACTTCCATCATCAGGCACTAATCATGATGCTGACGGAATCCGGCTCCACAAAGTGGAGACAGCCAAGCCCAATGACAGTAATACACTGAATTGTTTGAATATGGCCTCTACCTAGACATTAAAGAGGTCAGGAGTATAGGTTCTGGAATCAGATTATTAGGTCCCAGTTCTGTCTCAGGTGCTTACTAACTGTGTAAATAGGAATGAGCCATTTAACTTCTCTAAGTTTTGTCTCCTTCTGAGAAAATATCTCCAGGGGGGTTATTTTGGAAATTAAATGAGAACTCATGTAAAGAACCAGGCATATGGCTGGCACTTTATATGTCTAGGAACAGTCTACCCATGTATAGTGAAAAATATAAGGCCTTCAAGAACAAGAAAAGTGACAAGAGATCACAGGCCATTCTGGCCAAGAAGGAAATCTCAGAACAGATGATTGCATAGAAATAATTGGGTATAGGAGCACAGTTCAAGAACTAACTGCGGGGATTATGATTCAGGGTTAAATCTTTGTCATATAAAATATAAAAACTAGAAGCCTAGATATTTAGGCATAAAGTCAGTGGCAAGGAAAAAACCAGACTACCTTAATGTAAACTTACTTGAAAAGCTAATGTAAGCTTGAAATTTCACCCAACAAAAAAAGACAATTCTAGAGCTCTAGATGGGGATGAGAATGTAGATGTAGGTAAAAACACTAATGCTCTGGGGTTTGGAAGCAGGCTATATTGAAAGTCAGAGGGTCATTGCGACCACCTTTACTCTTGAGCCATATAAATCCATCCTAAGGACTGCTGACCCACCAATCTCCCTAAAGTGCAGCTATGATCATCGGCCAAGTTGTCTCTCAAAGCCCTTGAATGTATTACAAAATTACATATAATCTTTTCAGCATAACCTCACGGTATAATCCAACTTTCCTTTGCAGATTTTATCCCAATATATTCCTGCCTGTACCTAGTGCTCCAACAAAACAAACCCTGAAACATGCTGTGCATTTCCTGCCTCCATATTTTTGCTGTTACAATTTCTTCTTCCTGAAAACCCCCTGTACTTTGTAAATCTGTCGCAACTCTACCCATCCTTCAAGGCCTGCCTCAAATGCAGTCTCATTGTATGATGCTGCAACTTGAATTGGGTAGAACATATGGGTCTGGAAAACAAGGGTAAATATATGTGTTGTCCTACTTACTATCATTGCCAGTGATACTGGGAAATTTGTGCTTCTCATCCTCATTACTTTAGGTTCTGGGCACCTGGGTACCTCAGTCAGGTAAGTGTCTGCCTTCGGCTCAGGTCATGATCCTGGAGTCCCAGGATCTAGTCCCACATTGGGCTCCCTGCTCAGCGGGGAGTCTGCTTTTTCCTCTGAGTCTCCCCTCTCTTATGCTCTCTCTCACTCTCTCTCTCTCTCAAATAAAAAATAAAATCTTAAAGAAAAAAACAAAACAAATTTTAGGTTCTGAGGGTTAAGAAGTCTTAATTCCCAAAGAGTAACACTTCTAACAGGGGACACAATAAAACCCCATTGAACCATTTAAAAGTTCTATTTTATGGAGATATAATTTACATACTATAAAATTTACCCTTGTCAGTGTATAATTCTATGAGTTTTGTCAGATGCATATAATCAAGGTGCCACCACCAAATCAATATAGAGAATAATTCTATTACTCTAAAATATTTCCTTAAAATATGTTAGCTAACTGGAATGAAAATTAAAATTTAAAAAGAAAAAAAAGTTTCCTCATGCTGCTTTGCAGTCAACTCTTACCTATTTCTCAATGTCTAGCAATGACTGATATGTTTTCTGTCCTTATAGTTTTGCCTTTTCCAGAATGGAATCATGCAGTATGTAACCTTTTGAGTCTGGCTTCTTTCACTTAGTATAATTTATGTTGTTGCATATATCAGTAGTTCATTCCTTTATATTGCTTAGTAGTATTCCATTGTATGAATGTACCACAGTTTATTAATTAGCCATTTGAAGGACATTTGCATAGTTTTTTGACTATTATGAATAAAGCTCCTACAAACATTCACATACAAGTTTCTGTGTACTTATGTAGGCACATAAGTTTTCATTTCTCTTGAGCATATACATAGGAGATGTATTATTGAATCATATGGTAAGCGTATGTTGACCTCAATAAGAAACTTCCAAACTGTTTTTGAAAGTGGCTGTTCCATATGCCTACCAGCAACATTTGAGACTTCTGGATATTCTGGATCCTTACCAGTTCTTGGTATAGGTATGGTCTTTTATTGTCCTTTTTTTTTTCTTTTTTTTTCTAATTTTAGACATTCTAATATGTCACTGTGGCTTTAATTTGCTTTTCCATAATGACTAATAATACTGACCATCTTTTCATGTACTTAATTTTCATCTGTTTATCTCCTTTGGCAAAGTATCTCTTCAATTATTTTGCTTTGTATTGGGTTGTTTGTTTTCTTATTGAGTTTTGAGAGTTCTTTATATATTCTAGAATACAAACCCTATACCAGATACGTGTTTTGCAAATATTTTCTTCTCATTTGTGGCCTGGCCTGTCTTTTCATTTTCTTAACAATGTCTTTTGAAGAGCAGAAAATTCTAATTTTGATAGTCTAATTTATAATTTTTCTATGGATCATGCTTTTGGTATCATATCTAAGTAACCTTTGTACTAAAGGTCACAAAGACTTTTTCCCATGTATTCTTCTAGAAGTTTAGGTTTTACATGTAGAGCTATGATTCATATAGAGTTAATTTTTGTATATTGT
The DNA here is from genome assembly GCF_004348235.1 of Phoca vitulina. Classification (NCBI taxonomy): domain Eukaryota; kingdom Metazoa; phylum Chordata; class Mammalia; order Carnivora; family Phocidae; genus Phoca; species Phoca vitulina. The sequence continues at coordinate 19,693,147 of NW_022589717.1, forward strand.
GCATGGTATGAGTTGAAGTTCATTTTTTCTTTTTGCATATGGACACCTAATTTTTCCAGTATCACTTGTTGAAAAGACTACCTTTCTCTAGTGAATTAGTTTTATAACTTTGTCAAAATCACTTGATTATGTATGTATAAACCTATTTCTAAAGTTCCCAGTCATTCCCATTCATCTATATATTTACCTTTTTCTAGTACCACACTCTCTGGATTACTGTACTTTTATATTTTTTACGAAGTCTCGAAATTAGATGGTGTGAGTCCTCCACCTTTGCCTATCTTTTAAAAATATTTCAGCTATTCTAGTTCCTTCACCTTTCCAAATTTTAAAATCAACTTGCCAATTTCTATTTTAAAAAATCACTCATATTGAGATTGCATTGAATTTACTCTGATTCTTAAAGTAGTTTGGAGAGAGTCCTATTGAATATTGACCTATAAATTCTGCCCATCACTCTGGGCTCTTCATGTCAAAATACTAGTAGACAAGGGAAGAGTTATACTTCCGAGAGTGTAGTTGACTCTGATTGTCATGAGGAGGTAAGGATGCTGCTACTCAGTGGGGACATAAAATAATACAATTGCAATCTGATGATGACTTGGGCATTTCTTTGTATTCTTTTACCCAATGTCAATGGTAAATTGGCAAGTGTGATGTTGGACCTTAGCCTGAGATGGGCAAGGGAATCAGGAGCTTGGACCCCTCGGGGATTTGGATCAGTTCACTAGGTAAGCCATCAATACCAGTAGAGGTTCCAGCCAAGGGTGAATGTAATCTAGAATGAGTACAAGCTGATGGAGTATTAGCTGCAGCAGGAGCAGGACTGAAGTTGGTCATATTAACTTTCTTCTTTTGTGTTTCCCCAGGAAAAGAAACCAACCACAATCCAGAAAGAGCTGTTCCTAGATGAGGAGAGTTACTATATAAAGCAAGTGAATCTGGGTGGAGCCAGCACTTAGATAACCTGTCAGGACCCAGGAACTCATTTCCCTTGCTGCCAAGAGTATTGGCTGTTAATAGCTCATAGCTGAGTCTCTGAGCATGGCCCAGATGGCAGACAGAAACTGTCTCCCTAGGTTACACTTCTATCCAGGAAAAGACTGCATCCAATGACTGGGCCCCACATCCTGCCCTAATTTGGGGCCATGTCCAAGGCTCCCCGTAGAGTTATCTGAGGCCTCCCTATATTGCAATTACATTCTGTTCATCTCCCTTTGCTCACCTTTCTTCCAATTTCTTACAAGGGTTATTTGCAATAGTACTTTCCAGATAACCTTCCTACCCACCCCATCCCCCAAGTGTAAACCTGCTCATAATCTGGATGTTGGATAATCTGTCCTAAGACACACCTGCATGTACTCCATCTCTAGAGCTCCCCTTTGAGTAAGTGGGAGGTGCAGTCTAGGCCAATGTGGTCTTCAAGCTTTCTCAGGTGTTTATGATGTGTGCTCCTTCTTGGGAACCACTGGCATTATGAATTGAGTTTACGGATAGTGTTTTGATCCAATTCTGGTACTAAGTTTTTAAGAAAAAAAAAAGATACATATGCCTATTAAAGCTTAGAGTATATGGGGAAAGACTCTTGCCATGTTGAGATCAATTAATAATGAAATATGAATTGACCCTTTCAGGAGAAACAGAAATATAAAGGCAGACCATCATGGCCTTATTTATTAGAAGACTGTGCTGATGGTCTGTTGAATTAAACCCACAAGGCCTGCTGACTGGCCATTTGGAATATAATAGGAAGTGAGTCACCCAGAGGGGTCAACCATATCAGAACTCCTCTAGTCCTGCAACATTTCTGGTTCCTGCCAGTTAATAAAAATAATCTTGTTTTGCTAGAAGTATTTAATTCTAAGTATCTGATAGTGTCCAAAATAATTGTAAAAATTTAAGTTCTTTTCAGGAAGGCATTTTTTAGATGGTATGGACTCTATCATCACCATATGTTTCTCATTAGGCAGACTGACTTTGTGTGTGATCTTGGGGAAAAAAATGTACATCCCTAGGCTTCGTTTCCTTTTTTTTTTTTTTCAATTTAGATGTTGAGATAGCTATTCCTTAGGTTTCTTCTGACTCTAAAAGATGTTGATTCTATGATGTGCTACTCCAAAAAAGAAGACTAAGTATAAAAGAGATCTGACACTCAACATAAAAAAGATATAGAAAAGGTTGGCTAAAGGAAAATTGTATATATCACACATCCATTCACAAGATAAAATTTTAATGTATATTTTGAATCAGAGAGAATGTTAGAAAGCCTGTCCTCAAATGAGCTTATTTTAAACATGAGTAACTGACCTGAAGTTAGAGCAACATTCAGTAAGTTGAACATCTCATGCACTCAAACATTTATTTCCTTTAGCTGTGCAATGAAGAATTGTATAAAACACTCCAGAGACATCTTCCCAAGAGACATTAATTTATCTTTTCTAATCCCTAAAAATTCCTTCTAATGGTAAGGCTGAGGGAATTACTCTATTGTTCTAAGGGGGGGAAAAAAAAGGAAAGTTTAAGAAAAAATGTACTTCCTTACTTGTAAAAACAGATTTCCTTTCCATCTACTTCAAGTTATTTTTAGTTCTCAAAATGTCACTGAAACAATCAGATATCCAGATCCCTAGATCTGCAGTGTTTCAGAGACAGCCACTGCGGTGGACTGGAAGTGGGGAAGAGCTTTTATCTGCTTTATATACTATTAATATATTATACCTCTGAATATAATTTCTTTGGAAGACAGGGTCCTGCTGCTTTAGCAAGTCAGGAAAACATCTATCTAAAATTCAAAGGCTTGACAAGACACTTAATATACTTTCTTTAAAGCAGGGATCTTAATGGGATCAGCAGAGTCCCCTAAAAGTTTCTTGGAAACTAAAATGGCATTGAAAATTGCAGGGCTATTTTTTGTCCTCTGGTAAAGTCCTGCATGAGTATTTACCTACAGCAAGACATATCATTTTATAGTAACTTAATCTTCTTTTTTTTTTTAAAGATTTATTTATTTATTTTAGAGAAACAGCAAGAGAGAGGACAGAGGCAGAGGGAGAGAGAAACTTTAGCAGACTCTGCACTGAGCGCAGAGCCCAATGCAGGGCTCGATCTTATGACCCCAAGACCATGAACTGAGCTGAAATCAAGAGTCTGATGCTCAACCGACTGTGCCACCCAGGAGTCCCTAACTTAATCTTCTTTTTATTTCTCCATTCCTAACGTTAGATTTATTTTTTTAAATTATGTATGTAGGTAGGTTGCATGATATCTCTGAATTTTATTTCAGGATAGTAAAGCAGGTATTCCAAAATAATATTTATAGAAAGGTTGAGAAGCACTAATTAAAATAAAATCATTATAGGAGCTGTGTGTCATTGGTGTGTGGTTAACGGAAGCAATTTATTCTCTGGCACCATCAGCACCTCAAACCCATATAGAGGTTTGAGTTCTAGAAGATGAAGAGTTGACAAGACCTCATCTAGCAGAAAACACTATTCTATGGGAGAACCCTTAAGATTCTGTATATAGGAATCAATCCTTACCCAGAAAACATTAATGATCACCCTCACTATACGAAGAGAACATTCTCCTTAACACAGGCAGAGGGCGGTAAGAGCTGGACACCTTTTAACAGCATTCACCGTGTCAACACATTTTTTTAAAAACGGATACACCAGGTGATGGGTATTAAGGAGAGCACGTATTGGGATGAGCACTGGGTAGTATATGCAACTAATGAATTGTTGAACACACTACAACAGAAACTTGTGATGTACTGTATGTTGGCTAACTGAACATAATGAAAAAAAAAATGGATACACCAGGATCTTATTTAGACATTGGAGACTTGAATGGTTAAATTTAGAAATGGATGACAACTTTTAGTGAAGATGTAATGTCTCTTCTATCTGTTCCATTTTCTTTTCAGCCATGGACAAGCTGGCTGGTTTTAGCTAAGCCTTACTCTTCATCCACTTTGAGTTCTGATTTGGAACCATAACATCACAGTGCATAAATCTAATTACAGGTCTTAGTTGGTGAATTCAAACTAGGCTTGATTATTTTTAGACTAATTTTAAAATGGCACTTTAACATAAAATATTAAAACTTCACATATTCCTATTAATTTGATTTTCTCACTTTGTGCCAGGAACCCCAGCCAAGAAACCAACAGGAAGGCAAATCAAAATATTTTTTTGCAGCTACACTGCATTCCAAGATTACCTCCTCCATGCCAAATCCTATTGTCCATTCTTACCTATCACATCCCCCAAGGGAAACACTTCAACGAACATGATCATTTGTTTTAGGTTTGCTTCCAAATTAAAAAGGCATTTAGTTTCCCCTGTAAAGTAACTATTGCCAAACAACCTGAATCTTTATTTATAGCTGGCTATTCATTTCTAAATAACCATGAAAAAGAAAAAGAAAATCATAGAATCAAAAGACGCTTGCTTGACATGAAACAGTTTCCAGCAAATGCATAATTTAAGCCTTTTTATTTAATGAGTTACCTGCAAGCTAGTTGGAAATTGAAGTCTCTCTCTCTTTGTCTCTCTCAATTTCTCTCTCTCCTCCCTCCCCCCTTCACACACACACACACACACACACACACACACACACACAGCGCACCTTTGCATTAATTATTTTTAGTAGAGAAGTGCTAGTTCACCAAACACAGTTCTAGAACTGGACTACCACTACCAAAAATGTCCTTTCAACTGTCCTCCTATTTCCACTTCCCAGACATCTCATTTGGGTTTTAGGCTTAGGACTTGGGAGAGGTTCTGAAACTATGAGGGCAAACTAGAGCTGACCAAGGTGGCTACAGTTCTCTTCCCCAACTCAAGGCACATTTTAAGACTCCAGTTACTGTCACACCACTAGGGATGCTTTGACATACACCCACAACCCAGAGGTAAGCCTGAAACTCTTCACAGCCATTCACAAGAGTCAGAAAATCCAAGTATCATTTACTGTTTAGTAAATTCTCTTGAACAAATCTCTTCTCAGAAGCCAAAGGGAATAATCCTGAACAGCACCAAAGCTATACATTTATGTGGAGAGGCTGCTAGGCTGACTGAGTTTTTATTTAATTCTCTACACAATGTATGTAATTATACTGTTGCATCAGGTTGCATGCATAAAATCCTACTTTCCTATAGTTTTACTCAGTTTATGCTAGAATTGACTGTAATTACATGGTGCTTTAGACCACGTGTATGTTAGCATCAGTTTTTCTAAACTCTGTACAGTCTTTTAATGAGCCATGGATCTGAAGTCAATATCCTTTCCTAGCACAGGCATTATATCCCTATTATGATAAAAAGAAGAGAAACACCCTGTTCAGGGCAACTGATGCCACTTAACCTGAAGATGCCAGACTGACTGCCTTAAACACGGAATAGTCTACCGAACCAGACCAGATTTTATGAATTCTAAGTGCAATTTAATACTGAGATAAAAGGCATTGCAAGCAAGTGTGGCTGTTTCTCCTCCTCTGTTATGGATGCTAATTAATTAGCTGCCCTTGACTAACTGGGGAAAGCTGAAGAAAAAACAGATTAAATAGGCAGGAAAGGTCAGGTGTCTAAAGCTTAAAATGAAAGAGTACATTTAAAAGTGTCATTAATTTTGGCATTAAAGCAGACATGTGGATAATAGAAGTCAAAAAAAAAAAAGAGAAAAAAATAAAGGAGAAAGAAGAAAAGAAAAAATGAAAGGCTTTTCAAGGAGGTGGATGTCTGCATAAGCCAAGGAAATGAAGGCTGTTAATGATAAAGGGAGAAAAAAAAAAAAACCACAATAGGGGAAGATTTATAGCAGAAAGCAAAGACAGTCAATTTGTTCTAATGTCATTTTTAATCTGCCTTGAAATTTCTTAAAATTTAACATAACAAATTGTATTGTATGGCATTTCAGTGCTCCATGTACATTCAATCTTAATAAATACGGCTGGCAGATATTGCTGTCTATGCTGTACAATATTTCATCATGTATAATTATCCCAAATCCATGTAGAAACAACTCAAAAGTTCAGTCATAAAGAGCACTATCTTTTCTGCCCAATGTGCAATTTAGTCTTAATGTATACCTTTGGGAGGTTTTGTATCCTCCATTGTTCTAGTGCTCTCTGAGTTTTAGCCTCATCCTTGAAGCAATATCTCTAGTAAAATTATTTCATCTTCTTCTGACATTTGAAAACAAATGTTCTAATGATGTGGAAAATGATTTTACAAGAAGTTAAATATTCTATCAATTTCCACAACTTCTCTAGTTTTTTGACACATTTTTTTCTCCAGATAGAGTATTTAATGGAATTCCTTGACAGGAGTCTCTCTTTCATTCCCTCTCTCCCTCCCTCTCGCGCTCTCTCTCTCTCTCTTCCTTGTAGCTATAAAATAATACTTACCCAATTTAACCTTAACAAGGATTGAGAAAAAGAGACAAAAAACAAAAGTAACATCTTAAAAATCTGAAGTATTATAGTATCTTTTTGAAGTTTCTATCATTAATGTCAATAAAATAATAAACACTAGAAAAGGAACAATATTTCTACAATACATATAAAATATAAAATGATCTTTAAAAATTATTAAATTATGTCACTGATAAAATAATTGTAATATTCTATATTTCATTAAAATATCATCACTAGGAGCGTCTGGTTGGCTCAGTCGGTTAAGCGTCCGACTCTTGATTTTGGCTCAGGTCATGATCTCAGAGTTGTGAGACCGAGCCCCACTCCACAGCATGGAGCCCACTTAAGATCTCTCTCTCCTTCTCCCTCTGTCCCTAGTGCCTTGCTCTCTCTCGCTCTCTCTCTCAAAAAAAAAAAAAAAAGGAAAAAAAAATCATCACTAATTCACCCAATGAGATGGCCTGCAGAGCAGACTCATAGGAAAAACTTGAGAAGTCAGATAATTGGGTTATTACACTGATACTTTCCTGTACATCACTGTTACAGAATAACTTCCTCATCTAACTAACCAGGATTCAGGGCTAGATGAAAAGAAAACTTTGCAATAATTTACAGGATAAAATCAGCAATTTATTTTATTGGATATAATAAAGTTACATTAAACAAGATAAATAATGCAGCTTAATTAATAAAATGAATACTAATTTTATATTATAAGAGGTCAACAGATTCAGTATTTTAAATTATCTTAATGTACAAAGGTGTACAAATTATTTTCATCTACTCTATCACAAATTCATTCAGACAAAATAATCAACTAGCCTTACCATGGAGTAACTATTACGTAGGCAAAAAACAAGAGCTGGAAGATGAAGTAAACTCTTAACATATAGAAATGGTACACCAACACATACTGAAACATTGCCTTCATGCAATGCATGAAAACTTAAGGAAGTATATGTTATGATAATTTTATGGTATGGCAATTTTTAGTTGAAAAGAAAACAACCACACTTACAAGGTTGCCTCATAATTTTGTGTACATGTTAAATATTTAATGTTTATTTTAGAACAAAATGTATTACCTTGCTTCTATATGAAGTCTAAGTTCAGAAGCACTAATTTTTCTGTATATTTATCCAATACAATATTGATTTTTCCTCCCAATAGCACCTAGTATTTGTTGTGCAAAAAAATGGCAATAAATAGTTGTGAGATGAATTAAATTGTATGCATAGATATCTCTGTTAAGAAAATGTCAATAACCTGTATTTCCTAGAGCTGTTCCAACCCACCACCTAGTTTCATAAATCAGTGAAGAGACGTCAAACTCTAGCTGTTCACCAATCCAAGGCAGAAGTTTCAAGATAAACTCAGGTTCATCAACATTCAATCAATAGTTCATTACTCAATATGTCTACTCTTCTCAGGGACAAAAGGAAGTGTGACTATCAATACTTTTCGGGTTGTCCTCACATTTTTATTGAAATTATTTTGAAGCTGATTTAAGATAAAAATTTAATTTTGTACTCTTATGATTATTATTTAAATATTTACAGAGGTCTTGAATGAAAACACCAAAAAATTAACAATAAATTTGTGCATTTAGTATAAGAATAATTTTTCTGTAAGACTGAATCCAGAGCATTGGAGGTTGGGATATCGTGAGGTTTAGCACAGCACAATCCAAATAAATAACTTCTTACTAATTTATCACTAATGTGCTACATCTGATTAAATAAAACATAGGTAACTTCTATAAAAATAGTGATGGCTCACTCACTGATAGTCTTTGGCTTCCATGTCAGGTCCCATACCTAATATTAAGGCGGTTACTATAGTTCTAACATATATTGCACAGTTATAAATATATAATCTCCACTCTGTCCTTATGTTGTGTGCTGTTTCATGGCTATGAGAATTTTAAGATCATTTAAAGCTCATTAGAAGCACTTTTTAGAAGATGAGTTAGAGACAAATAGGAAATTAAAAAGCCAATATAAAAAACAAATCTTGGGGCCCCTGGGTGGCTCAGCCAGTTAAGTATCTGTCTTCGGCTCAGGTCATGATCCCAGGGTCCTGGGATCAAGCCCTGCATTGGGCTCCCTGCTCAGCTGGAAACCTGCTTCTCCCTCTCCCTCTGCTTGCCATTCCCCCTGCTTGTGCTCTCTCCCCCTCTCTGTCAAATAAATAAAATCTTTTAAAAAATTTTTTAAAAAGAAATCAAAAATGATATGTGCTGCTTTAAACATTTTATTTTAACTGAAAATATACACACACATATTTGTCAATTTTCTGAGATTGAAACAAGGCCTTTTCTTTGAGTACATCTATGCGAATTGGTGGATCACAGTTTTTCTTAAATACAATGCAACCGTGATGCATCATTTCAGCTCGGATGTCTCCAAGTGAAGTCTTCAATAAAGGGTTAAATTGGCAGGCTTGGCGTGCTCAAATCCTACACATTCCAACGAAAGGACTTGTTCTTAACTGGCTTCTGGGAGGTAGTTTCTAAGCTCTTAGAATATCCTACTTGATAAGACTGTCTTTGTATACCTGGGGCCTTGGGCCATGGCTTATAGGTTATGCTAACAACCCAATATAGTGAATGCCTCTCTTCTCTCTCTTTATCTTTTTTACTTGGGGCTCCAGACCACTGTATCATTTTGACACCCAGGAGAGCTAGAGACTAACTAAATAGGTCAGGTCAGTCATGTGGCCTCCATGCCTATGTGACTGAGCTCCAATATAAACCCTAGACACAAGGTTCAAGTGAGCTTCCATGGTCGGCAAAACGTTATACATCTCAGCTATCATTGCAGGGAGAGTTAATCCATACAATCTCACTGTAAAAGGAAAGCTGAAGCTCATGCTTGGTCTCTTCTAGACATGTCTTATGCACCTTTCATCTTTGCTGGTCTTAATCTGTATCCTTTTGCTGAAATAAACTGTAACTATGAGTATAACAGCTTTTCTGAGTTCTGTGAGTCCTTCTGGTGAATCATCAAACCTGGGGGTGGTCTTGGGGATTCCCAAAACAAAAGTGAGAATTGAAAGATACTTACAAAATAATTTAATATAGAATAAATCTAGATTTTTATAATTCTTTATCTATTTAAGTTGTCTTCCCACATCAACTTTGTCAGCTTTTATGGATTCTTTTCAAAAGACTCAAACTGATTTTAATTAATTTGATTAATTTATGAAAAGACAATTCTTTTCTTTTGTATCCATATTTTAACAATTTTTAATGTCTTCATGTATTTAATGATTATAACAACCATTTCTGAACAAAAAGAGTAAAATCCTTTGAAAAACAAAAACAAAATGCTTTCCCTGTTGCATCAGGATAGAAAATATTTCCACTGAATATTGGTGTATGAAGGTAAAAATATCTTCCTCCCAGGGATTCTGACCATGGAATTCTGAGAGACAGACAGGGAAGTGCTATCTGGCATTTCATTATCAAAAGAAACAGTATTCTCTTTTGGAAGTTTGGTATTATAAAAATACTTAATAGAAAATAACTTTGGTACCTATATGATATCAATCAGTAGGGTTGGAAAGAAGCCAAAAAACAAGAAGAGTATTTTAGCTTTGGGGGAAGGAAGAATGTATTATACAATAAAGGTATTGCAATGATTATATGTTACATATGTGTTCACACATACATATGTGATAAATGGAAAGCCTCTCAGAATAATTTATCTTTGCAATTTGAGATAATTTTTCTAGATAACTGAAACACCTCAGTCAAAACTTTTCTTATTCATTTTTTTGTTCTCCAGCAATACTGCTCTGAACTTCTAAGTCATTTTTAATGCAGCACATGCATATTACATATACAAAGGGCCTCCTCCTATATTTAAATGCTATAGCTCTAGAATAAAAGGATATCTTTTCTCAGTGTGTTTTGTTTGTGTGTCTGGTGGAAGAGGAGATACTAGAAGAGTAATTTATAAAAACTTCTGTAAGGCACTGAGAGCACTAAACAGGACTTCTTGGTGATAGTGTCTTCCGAGGGACATCAGTAGAACACGCTATAGAAGAAAAAAATGCTGTCTATCACTTGAAAATTAACAGGACTACTTAACAGGTTCATATAGGACATCCCATGACTACTAACTTTGGAGAAAGAAGACAGACAAATGCCTTTTTGTCAAGTTATTGTGACCTTATGTTTTACTCTCCAAGCTGGGAAGACCCGGGGATATATGATTACATATGTAAACAAACCAGCAAATTTCAATATAATCTATGAAGTATTACAACAGGTATAAATATGGGGTGATTTTAAAAAGGGAGTACCAAAACCAATCTGTGCTGGGAAAAGGGAAGGGAATTTGGGAAGGCTTTAAAGAGGAATCGGTGCTTGAGTTGAGTCAGGAAAAATGAGTATATACTTACCAGGTAGCAGCAACAGGCTTGACGGGCAACTAGGCAAACACAGAAGCAAAAGAGAGCATGGTGTATTTCAGGACTAGATGTTATTTGGGGAGGCTAAAGCATAGGGTATTCATGGAGATGGAGTGGCAATAAATAAATCAGGGAAGGTATAGCTTGGATTTATCCACTGCAAAACTCCTTCAATTTGTATACATAAATAAAACTTTCTTTGGGATCTTTGTGGTTAGCACGCTTGCAAATGGGGCATTTGCTGCCATCCAACAAGGCTTCCCAGTGGATAGGTTTACCAAGATTTCACGTGGGTTTTGTGAAACAACACAAAATGGGACATTCTTAGAAGGAAATCTGAACCTTCATGAATGGCTCTGCCAAAAAGATTGCACATATATAATCCTTCATGGAAACCAAGATATTAATGCCAGAAAGTTTCCTATAACTTATCCAAGAGCATATGATTGGGTGTTGCAGAGCTATGAGTATGGTAATATTTTCAGACTGGAGATCAGTCTAAGTTAACAATATGAAGTCTACTATAAAAATGCCTTTCCCTCTACCCCTGTACTTGCTAAGCAAGAGAGAACTCCACTACCAGTAATTCCCAAATAGCTCAACAGCCACCAAACTGAGAAAGACCTGAGAATTTAGGAGAGTGGTAGAAAGGGAATTTGATATTTAGAAATAAAAAAGCCAGTCATTTAATTATGATTTAGTATATGCCATTAATACTTGATTGGATTTTCCTGAGTGTTCAGTGGCATTATTTTTGAAAAGGTACCTTGATATTCAGCAACAGATATTTCAGCTTGAAATAAAAAGCCAAAATATCTTTAATTAAATATACCCTGGTCATATTAATCCTACATGAGAAAAAAGATACTTCCCCATTACTAATTATTTGGCAAAATTTAATTGGACTAAATTGTCATAAGGCTACAAAAAAAAAAAAAAGTTAGCCAGACTGATAGTCCAAACCTCAAAAGGTCCATTTGAATACTACATGCTAGTTATACATTAATAAAAGGAAGTGAATTTAAGAACATATGTGTGTGACTTCGAACATTTCTAAAATTTAATATATTTTAAACTGCTGCCCAAAAGGTGGATATTTATTTTCTTTGACATTATTACCTGAGTCAGACTTAAGTATGTCTTCCATAATTCTGAAAAGTATAAGTCAGTGATGTATCAAAGGAATGCTGTAGGTTCAGATATGCCGCTTCCTAATTTTACAAGCCATAGCAATACTTCTTAATAAGCAGAAGCTGACTTCTGCCAACACAGTCCTATACTTGCCTGAGCCAGGGAAATATATAGTATTTTATAAGAACATTTGAATATTTACCATTTTATAGATCCTTCCTGACTTCAGAGAAGAGGGGAGAAAAAAAGCCAATTGCACTTTAGAAAAATCCTTCATTGGGGAGACATTTTTAGTGAATAATATTTCAAAGACTGTTCAAGGGTGAAAAAATGTTTTATAAACAATAAATATTTTAGTGATTTCCATGGTGAAAATTTCATAGTATGGCTTTTTGATATGGTCTACTTTCATTCCACTGAAATTCCACTATCTGTAACCATTTCTAAAAATACAAATGATCAAGAGTTTCCCTACCAAGCTAAAGTTGTCTTTAAACTCCCATATTAGGTATACTTTCTCTAGAATCAAATAGGTTTCTACGTGCAAATTTAGCCATACCATTAAAAATATTTACCAAACAAGTGACTTAAATAGTTGAGTCTATAGAAAGTATGCACTGCTACATAATAACAAAAAATTAACTGCATAGAATATATGAGCCACAGATATTTGATTTTAAATACTAGATTATTGAAGTTAGTAACAAACTACAAGGCACAGGTTTACAAATTCCAGAAGGCGTATTTTCAACATTGGGTATAACTGAACCCCTAAACTGTTGGTCAGATTTTTCAAACTCCAGAATCAAGTTGGAATTGAGACTTAGAATGCTTCCAATGCACTGACTGTGGTTTTACTCCTTAGATAGCCCATAAGCATTTGTGAAATTCTCTAGAATGGTAGAGTTTAAATGTTTAAGTGTTGTAAGTAAAGATTCCAGTTCTCAATTAACAGAAAGTGAAAGTTAAGACAATCTTGGGAAGGAAATGACAAAGTCACCACCCACAGGTTAAGATCCTTGAGTAGGGAGAAATTCTGATGACCTTGGTTGCCAACTTGAATAAGCAATATATAGTTGTATCTTGGGTCAAAGTCAAGAAATAAAGTTCAAATTGAAAACCAGAATGAGTCCAGTTGGCTCTCTGTGTGAGCTGCCCTGATACTCAGTGGTCAGGATTTACAATGAAGGCTGGAGTACAGGTGAGGTCAAAGAATCACAGGGACACTTTGAATAATAAAATACAGACCAACAATGTCATCACACCATTTTCATACAAAGCAAAGATCAGTGATCCCCAAACTACTGTTCACCTTTGATAATTCTTATCAGCCACTCTGAACTTCAGTGTACTATCTGATGTGTTTTAAAGTGTATAACATGCCCAAAAAACAACTTCAGTTATAAATGATAATTTTTGTTTATTCCTGGGTTTCATATGAAATTTAAAATTTGAAAAAATAAACCTTTGTTAAGAGAAAAAAACTCCAACAGAAAGAAGATTATGTGTCTTCTCTATCTCTACTCTCTAGAAATTAGATAGCAGGTCATCCAAACCAAAAATTGAAGAGCAGTATATATCCATTTTACAGGAGATAAGGGATGCTAACCAAGACTTGCCAAAAATAAAGTAGTTTTGGAGATAAAAAATCAGATGTATTGCAGGGTTTTCTTTCCTGTTCACTGGAAACAGGAGGAAAAAAAAATCTCAAGATTCTTGAAAAACCTGGTAAGAAACAAAGAGTTTTGCCACAAGTAAAATGGCGGATTTCATTTTTATTGAAAGCTTATGAGTGCTGAGAGTTACTTAGAAAGAATATCAAATAGAAAAAGATATGAAACTGACCCACTGACAAGGAATCAAGAATGTGTTCCAAGGCAGAGAAGAACAGGGAGGATTATGCCAAAGGATGCATGAGATTAGAAACAGTATTTGATTATTTTTACTAATTAATTTTCAATTCATTTCAAAAGGGCTTCGGAGGACTTTCTAAAATAGCTACAATACCAAAGCACAAAATTAATGAGTGAAAAAAAAAAACTGAGAAAAAGAGAAAGTAACCATTGAAAATTCAATAAGGCTCTGATTGGGGTTTGTATACAGAAATAGATAAGCATAAGTTCTTCTAGAGTCGCCTGAGCTGGGAAGCCAATTCAGCTTTCACTTTTCCAGGATTCAAAGCAAAATGGGACACAAGGGAAATGAGGTTGCTAATTCTTTTCTTTTATTCAATCATCCTTCCTCAGGAAAACCCTTGAAGGAAAAACAGAAGCCTTGGGCTTGTTCAGGTAGTGGAAGCTGTGAAAGTTCTGCAGGCAAAAGCCGGGCAGGGAGATGGCAGCCAGAAACAGCAAGTACGTGGAAAGCAAGGAGCTGTACCATGGGCTTGTTGGTGCCACATTTACACTGCTAGGAATAGAGGATACAGTCCTGCTGACTATCAGTGCTACGGATGCTATTTGCTGAGACACTCCCAACAGTGTGGGATGTTGTGGGATTCTCGGCCACCACGCGCATCCCCTGGGTCCCACTCTTCTGATCCCTGTCAGGCTCAAGCACTACATATACTGCCAGGGTGACATTTTCCTTGTCCCCATACCAATCTCTGCTTTGTCCCTCCTTTAGCCTTCGTGTTTCTCTTTCCGCCCAGCTCTTTCTATCCTGTCCTATGAACCCCTGTCCCACCATGACAGACTTGAGTGAACTTTGCTCTATGTCTCTTTGCCTCAAAGAAACAACTCTTGCCTGACGTACTGTCTGCCCTGCTCATTCTCCTATGACCCACAGCTCATGGATAGATACCAAAGCTGCACTGAGCCTTCTCCTACAGACACCTGTCCCTTCTAGAGCATCATTTTTTCTTATCTTGGAGTATTTTAAAAAAAAGTTTGTCTTCAAAACACTTTGCAGATTCATTTCATCACCAGAATGAACCCTGTAATCAGTGCTAAGTCATCCTCTTTGGTAGCTAACTGATGGTCATTTCCTATATTATTTGTTTTGTTTGTGAATACTGAAATGAGAGCAAGATTTTGATAAGAAACACTGCAAGACTATGTATAATTCCCTAAATACACTATGATATTTCTTGCCTCTATGACTCTGCACATGTTATTTCCTTTTTTTCTGGAAAGCCTTCCCATACTATTTTTATCTGGAAAATACACTTCCTTCAAGACTCAGCCAGGAGACCTTCATTTCTGGTAGATGTCCTGAGCCATCTCAGGAAGCCAATGGTCCCGTTTTGTATCACTGCTGTACATAGTATATTCACTGATGGAAATGAATCTTTCAGATATACACTAATGGAAATGAATCTTTCACATATGTGCTAATGGCAATGAATCCCTCACATATGCGCTAATGGAATCTCTTACATATATGCTAATGGAAAGGAATCTCTCACAGCAATTAATTACATGTTTCTTTGTTATGGACTTCTTAGAAGAGAGACTAATACCCAGGATCAAGTGAAGATCCAAGATTATTGGTAGACAATAAATATTTGTGAATTGAATGAAATTTTCTGAAATTGCAATCTCTTACTCAAATAACATGTTAAGAGTGCTTTCAACAGGTAGTACCAAGCTGCCCATGACAATCTATTTCATTAGGTTTATACCAAGAAGTTATAATTGCTTCAACAGAACTACCCAGACTCTTTGTTTCAGGGTCATTTTGGAACAAAAAAGTCCATAAAATATTTGAAGAGCTAGTCACATTTCTCTACTCAGTGGTATTAATTCTCAAGATCTATGATACTAAACTTCTTTAAAAAGTAGCCCAAGCTGATGGTATAAAATGAGCCACAATACAAGTCACATTCTAAAGCATTAAAAAAAGCCTCACAGTTGTTAAACATTTCTAAGTAAACAAATTCTACTTTACATAAATGCACATATTCATGTACAGCTGAGTAATTCTTTAGAAAATAATACTTTATCTTCCCTCCCTCCCTCTAGAACTAAGTTCACAAGTAAGTACTAAGTTCGTGTTTCGTGGAATTTTAAAAACTCAAACTTTCCTGACCTTGCAAAATAGATAGATAGATAGATAGAGGGCAACTACCATCTGCATAACAAAATGCACTGACATTTATACATTTAATAACCTTTTCCATGATGCAATATCCTGTATATCACTTTGGAGTTTTATTTAAAAAGTGAATGACATACTCAGCTCTGTATTGCTGATAAGAGATCTAGTCACCATCAGCACCATGCCTTCAAGTCAGAAGCTGGTTCTTAATATCCTTTTAAGACACAATAGGGAATCTTTTATTGATCCATTATTATTTGACTCAGGTGTGTTACAAAGCATGAAGAAACTGCCTAAGAGTTTGAGCCAACAAGGTGTCATGCAGGTATAGAAAGGATGATCTGGAGTGTCTTGGACTAAATATAACATGGAGAAAAATGCTTCAGAGGTAATTTTTGTTCTTTTGGACTAGAAAAAAATATTCACCATATAAAACAAATAATAAAAACAATGAAATGAGGAAAGGACATACAAGGACAGAAAGACATATTTAAAAATAAAAATAACAGCCTTTTAATTTCAACTTTCCATTCCCCAACTTCTTCAGTGGTTTTATCTACTGTATCCCCTTCTGCATCAGTTCCCCACAGGAGACCTGGCTGCCTTCAAAATTTTCTTCACTTAAAAAGACTAGGCTAGGGGCTTACTGTGCTCTTGATTTAGTGTCAATTTAACACTGAAACAATCTTGAAAGAAGCCCTCTCCCCTGCAGGGAGCTGCTGGAGAATTGGTAAAAAGGACCAGAGAAGGAATTGTAAATGCTCGCCTCCCGTTCCTCCTAGAGAGCCTCCCCTGGTGCCTTCAACTTCATTAGAAAAGCCAATTTAGACTTTTTAAATGGCTCCCAATACTGACTTTTCAATCCCACCGAATAGTGAAATTGACCTCTTTGTAAAGCACAGCAAGGGCTTAGAAATCAGTCTAGAAGACCCCCAGCACCTCCCCACCCCCACCTCCAGAGACCAGGAACCACGAGCCCAGGACCTTTTCTCTGGAACCTATTTTTTAAAGGCATACCCAAAAGCTGTTTATAGCCAGCAACTGGTCTCTTTCGCACTGTTTTTCAAATTCTGCATATACTTCTCAGTTATCATAAAGTGTACAATGCTGTGATGACCAGCTGACCTGCGGGACTTGACAGAGCTAAGGACTCGTCAGGAGCCATCTGTTTAGATCCATCACCGTGAGACTACGAGCTCTAAGTGCACCTCCGCCCTCTACTGTGTCTCATTTCCTTCTCATCTTAACATTATTTTTAGCTCTGTCACCACATTTTTTGGCAAATTCTAAAAGCCCAGGGAAACAAACTCAAAGGAAAATGATAGCCCTTCTGACACCAAGACTAGAATGTGTTTTTGAAGCATTTTGAAAAAAAAAAAAAAAACAAAAAAAAAGAGCAGTGGGTCCAAAATGCGTACAAAGGGCAGACTTTTTGTTGTTAATTTTAGTTTCTCAGGATCCACATAATACCGCCTATGCCCACAAGGTCCATGTTTGGAAAACAGATGCCACTGGAAAAAGTTCCCCTGATTAATACTTTGATAGTCAAGTTATACCTTTTTAACAGGGTCAAACAATGATATGCATTTATTAGAATCAGGCAGAGATCGGAAGACCACTGAAGAAAATGACAGGGCAGATACCCTGTGTCTCAAAATCATTCCTAAGATTGCACCTACTTATCCATTGACAATCTAGATTTAGAAACAACACAATCACAGCATCCTCGTCACCTCATCGAGGGAACCTCAATTTATCCTGTGACTCTTGAGTAAACTGCTTGCATTCTCTCTTCTCTGTACTTCCTCAGGCCAATTCAGGAAACAGGTGGATACTTCCCAACTACAAAGTCCCTAAACTAATGACCTTGGATTACAAATTCTCCTTTGTTCATGCCTTCCCTTCAAGGAGCTCTGTGGAAGCTCTAAGAAAGAAATGTAAGGGAGAACCAGAAGGTTGGGTTCTACTTCTGACTCTGCCACTCACTGCAGACAGGCAGCCCAGACCTCGTCGTCTTCTCTGAAATGTAGGGTATGGGTTATAGACAACCTGAGCACCCCCTTTTGACTTAAAATCTATGAAGAATTACTCAGTGTTCTCAAAACAGATTAATACTAAGCCTTCACACAGAAAAGAACCTCATGGACCATGTGCAATGATTCCTTTGTCCCATTAGAGACTTCTGTTCAGAAGCCACAGATGGAACAAATCATGTTGGGCTCTCAGCTGCCTTATCATTACTTTAAATAGATTAGTAGAAACAAATAAAAAATGCTGGAAGAGAAATAAACATTGAAGGAAAAAAATAATACAGAATATTAATAGAAAGTATCCCTCCCACCATTTTATAATTCACTTCCTTCCATTTGCCAACAAGACTTAACAGTGAGCTTAAAAATATTCTCAGATTAAATTTGCCAAAATATTCTCCATTAAATTACTTAACATGCTTGAAAAATATATGTGCTTTTACTAAATGTACAGGAATACCAGCTGAAGTCCCTCAGGAAAATATTTTTCTCTAGTAGGAGACAAAACTTAAAAAACAACCACTTTCTTCATTAAAACCCACATTTCACTATCGGTCCAGTTATAACGTAGAGTCTTTGCAGGTTGGTTTGTTGGGGGGTGGGCGTGGAGGTAGGTAATCTGCAAAAATTACAATACAATTTATTGTACCTAGAACACCTTCTTAATCATATCCTTTTTTTTTTCTTGAGTGTTAAACAACCCCTATGCCTGTGTGGTAAAAATTATATAAGATCATCTATAAATTATACAAAACAACACCTGGAAAAATAACCTCCATTATGGAGACATCAAAATCACTGACCCTACTTCAGTATTGTACAAAGATATAAAGTTCTGAAATTGAAGTCCAGCAATGAACCAGGAGACTGAGGAGTCCCAAACATGGAACTAATTCTGAAACACCCCTGCCAAAGTTGAAGCATGTGTTCTGTTAGCCAGGAAGTCCACAACAAATTATTTTGCTAAACTGAATAACTATTCTGTTTCCCTAAAAATAGATTTTTAAAAAATTAATACATTGAAATAAATTTTAATAATGGTGAAAACATTTTTCCCATGCAAAAGATCTGAATGCCTTAGTTCTTAATGTGTTTTTTTTAAGCAAAGGATCAAGTATAATGCAGCTGTCACTTTCCTCATGCAATTATCTATAAATTAGTAGTTCATTTTTAAAATACTATGCATAAGTCTATGATTGGAAATAACTGGTTGAAGGAAAAATAAGATGTTGTATTGTGTGTGGTTAGCAGCATGCCTCAAAGCCAGGAACCTATCCAACACATATGATTTAATAAATTGTGCAGCAGAATTTAAATCAGTTATATAAAGCTCATTAAGACAGCTACAGTGTTCTAGCCAGCAGAGCACTAAGTTATCCATCTATAATCCAACTGCAACCAAATCCTAACTGTCAGGCAGAAGTCTCAGTAGTCACATACATATCATTCACACAAATGAAGCCCATGCTCTCATCAGGATGTTGGATTGCAAGGGACAGGATGGGCCAGAAAGAACTTAAACCCAGACACTTCCATCAGGTCAGAGGTCAAGTTCCAGAAGAGCAAGCCGGGATTTTGAGAATTAGACAAGTGCCCCAAGAGGTCAGAAAGCCACAAGAGAACCTCACAAGAGCTCCTCATGCAACAACCACCCTCATTCCATAACTGTGCCAGGCGGCTTGAGGAGACAATTATAAAATGTGGCTTCTACCCTCACAGAGCACAAAATCTAGCTGAGGGAACAGAATAAATATATCTACATATCAGTGCAAGGCAAAAATGGACCCAGGGCCTCACTTTGTAGCACAAACACTCCTTTTTCCCACCTCGTACTAATTTCTACCTCCTACACAAACTACACCACCGGTGTCTACCCAACTTCACCACTTACTGCTCTGCTTACACCCACACTGTCTTAACCTGGCATCAGCGGTGTCTATTGCACCCCCGTATTCCTGTCTTATCATCAGCTACTACTTGTGAAACTCTGAACATTTCAAATGGAGGCACTACACAGTCATCTACTTTTGCACGTCTCAGTGCACCAACCCCTTTGCCAGCCAGCCAGCTGAGACGCCCAGTGAGGGGGCAAACTGGATAGCACCAAGGATAGCCATGCGAAAGGAGATTTACAGTTCCACTCTTTTATTGTAAAATTACTTCTTATATTACTTTCTTTGCATGTTTTACTTGTTTTTATAAAAGTACTTTCTTCCAGCAAGGAAGTCAATAAAACCTCGGTGTGCAGCCCAGCACACTCCATTGTATGCATTTTTTCTCAGAGAGAGTGAAACACAATAGGGAAGTTGGCAAGCTGTCACTTTCTTTTAGTTTAAAAGTATGTCAGTTATAGCTTATTATCCCAAAGATGAATTTTTTAAAAATTTCTTAGAATCACATCATCTACATGTTGATGTCAGTTGTTAGGAGCCTAAGTTAAGTAGATATTAAATTATCTGTTGTACAATGCTACATAATTTCCAAGAAAATAAGGCATTCAAATAATAAACCTGTAGTGAAAAGACCTCTGTGGCTAAACATAGGGTAAGTAACCCCAAGCCTGCCCTCCCCTATGATACTGCTTAGCTTTCCCCAACCAACACCATCAGCCTCACTCCTGGAAAAACTAAATTTATGGAGTTGTCATTAATTAAAAAGCAAAAATCTGGTATCAATTGTGAAACTGAATTATATATATTAGCATATAAATCAAAATAATACTCTAACGGAATAGGTAAGGCAAGTTTATTATTTGGGGCAGTAGATTTTAATCACAGGATAATGTTCTGTTCATCTTCTCTTAAAAATCCCATCTAATTAGATAAAACTATCAATCTCAACTGAAAAAGGTTTGAACAACATATTCTTAGTGAGCTTTTCTATATGATTAAATGACAAAGGCTTATTGCTTTTCATTACTTTATGTGGTCAGACCATAAAGACACTGACCATAAAGACATAAAGACACTGGGAACCTATAAGAAAAACAGGATCTTAAGTGTCCTTACCATACACACACACACACACACACACACACACACACACACACACAGAGAGAGAAAAGGAATTAACTATAAGAGTTGATAAATCTGTTAATTACCTTGATCTTGGTAATCATTCCACAATGTGTGTGTGTGTGTGTGTGTGTGTGTGTGTGTGTATGTGTATCCAAACACCACAGGGGTGTCTGAGTGGCTCAGTCAGTTAAGTGTCTGCCTTGGGCTCAAGTCATGATCTCAGGGTCCTGGGATGGAGCCCTGCATCAGCCTCACTGCTCAGAGGGGAGTCTGCTTCTCCCTCTCCCTCTCCTTCTGTGTTCTCTCTCTCTCTCATATAAGTAAATAAATCTAAGTTTAAAAAATAATTAAAAAACACCACATTGTGCATTTCAAATATATACAATTATATTTGTCAATTATCCCCCGATAAAGCTGGAAAAAAATACTCAGGCTGAAATGAATCTTTTTTTTTTTTTTAAATCAAGATAAGCAACCACAGTCATCTCATAAAGGCAACTGTTTGTGTGAACACACCCTTCCAGTAAAAAAAAATAATGCAGTTACAGATCTTACAGCTTTTTAAAAAAAATTCCTGATACAAATGTTATTTTGATAAATTTCAAGTCAATAAATTTTTCATGAAATATTTTTCATAGAAAAAAGATACAGATGAGATAAATGTTTAAGTATCTTACACTGGAAGGATATGTCATCATTTCTGTGTCCACCATAATTCCTGTCATAATGTTACAATTTTAATTTCCACAGAGATGATTCAACCTCTCCTCTCTCAAAGGATTTTTTTCTACCTTATTAGAACCACTCATTTCAACCACCAGACCCTAGATGTCATCATTACCAATATCCAGATTCTCTGTATCTCAGCTGCAAGCATCTCATTTCCCAATTCTTCTAATTCACTTCTTGTCACCAACAATTTTTAGGCTTCATCAGGATCTACTGAGTAGTCTAACTCCTGGCCTAAAATATCTCTGTGTGATCTTTTAGACTTGATGCCAGGCAGTTACAAAGGCTTTACCTGGCTGGCCTCACAGGGATAGGCAGCCCTCCCCACACCAGACCTGATGTACAGCTCATGCATGACAGTCTCTGAAGGGAGCTGCGGTGAAGGACTCAGGCCCCCAAGGCCAGCCATGCTCTTAGGCATATCTGTATTCTTGGCTCAGCACCATTATTCTGAGGTCTTTTTATTAAGAACCTTTGAGCTAAGGGCTTCCTCATGAATGTCTGCCTAGACCTTCTTATTGGGAGGAGCAGAAGGGAACCTTGAAGAAGCTTTTTTTCACTCCGACTCAACACTTTTTAACTCCTAGCCCCACCCCCATTTCCCCCTTTTCTCTGGGTCCTGGGCCCATAAGACTGCAGTAATCTTTTGCTTGGGACTCCCTCTGGTAGTAAAGTGATTCCTCATATCTCTGTTGATCACTGAACACCCAGCCAGTATTGTTCATAGGGAAAAATGGAACGGGGATGTCAGTGCTTTTTGGTTTAGTCTCTTGCTTATACTTATAATCAGTAAGTGATTAAAGGCTCGACAGTTAATTTTTATTTTGACTTACTGTCTTAACTGGCTATTCTGACACATGGCAGCCCAGCTCAGCTCTCTCCAACTCAGCTTGGCCCCTAAGATCTACAATCCATTGTACTACCACTGGTTAGCATAGCCTACCCTATCTCTTCATGTCCTCACCTCCCTTCTGACCCAACTTGAATGTCATAGTTGGCCTTTACAGGCAGCCTCTTGTGCATACTCCAGACTACCTTGAGTCTCTTGCACTTCATCATCTCACTTGAGAAAAACACACACTTGGTAAAAGCATCTTTCCACCTACTCTGTACTTCTGCCTGTGCAGTTGTGAATGTGACTAGAGAAAAGCTCATATCCATGGTGACTGGTGTCACTTTATATCCATGATCTCTATCCTCAATGTGCTCTTAAGACAGCCTAGCAATCATACTATACATCCCTAATACTTTCATTCCTCCACATGCCTCAAGGACTATTAGATACCTTTGTCTCCCATTAATGTCTGAAACCTTCTCCTCCATCCTTATGTTTCTCTGACAACCCTGCTTTCTATTTCAATAATAAAGTATAAGCAATCAGAAGGCATACAAGCTCCCACCTCATATCCACCTTCTTAATTTGCACCTGCATATTCTGAGTCTGCCCCATTATCATGGGTGAACTCTATAAGCTCTTGACTAAAACCAACCCTTTACTTGCGCACTAGGTCTCAACCATTCTTGACTACTCAAGGGCCTCATTCAACATTTCTTTCTTTCTACACAGTTTCTCCTCTTAACTTTTTTTCCCCATCAGCATACAAACATGCTGTTATATCTCCCATATTAAAAAACAAATCAAAAAAACAGTTTCTTCAGCAACCACCCTCCTTTCCCTCCATCCCTGTGTAGTAAAACATCTTGATAGATTTGCCTGTATTCTTGGTCCTCAAATTGTCTTTTCTATTCTTCCTTGAAACTGCTCCAATCAAATTTTGCCTTTATCACTCTATCAAAACTTCTGTTCTCATGTCACCAATGACATCCTTATTGTGTAATGATGGTCATTCAACCATGATCTAATAACTAAATAATTAGCACAGTTTCCAGAAATGGAATTGTAATTTGCCTCTCTAGTTAAGATAGGATGCAAGGGTGATAGGTTGTCTTCAGTCTACGGCCATGGTGATGCCAAGTACTAACATCTAAAGCCTCAAAGTGGAGAGGAAAGATTAAGCTCACTGAATGAGGAATCTGGCTCAGTCCACGGGCATTTATATAAATCTTTTATTATTTAAAATGGAGGCATCAACTTATAAGCTGCCATTTTAACTTAAGAAATGCACTAAATGGAGAAGCCGTATGGCTTCTCTTTCCCATAAATGCACAATACTGAGTTAAATATGTTATTAACAATTCTTCTCGGTGGTATATCTGGTATTCCTTCAACTCAGCCCATAGGGAAGCATATTTCAAAGATAGGACTAGTCAGTCAGATTTCTATAGAACTATATCTCTGTATGTATTTCCATTGTAAGATAAAGAATTTCTTTTTGTCTAAATATATGTTCCAAATTCTATTAACCCTTTCATTCCTCCCTATAAAAAAATGAAGAGCATTCTTATTTAAGAAAACACCTGGCCATTATGTTTTTGCTCAATTTATTACTCCTTCATTTTTGCCCTGGGTCATTGGCATGGAACTAAAATCTTTGATTCTTGCATTGCAACAAGTGTTTTTTCCTACTTCAGATTATAATCTTTTCTTAGAATCTTTCTGTGAAATTACGTGTGATTTTGAGTTTAAGCATCAGTGAAATGTCTTAAATTTATATTTTTCATGCTAATTTTCAAAATAAAGACTAGGGCAAGAATACCCAGCTAATATTGTACCTAAAATATAAAAATGTTGATAATCAGATGATTTAAACATTTTTTATTTCAGAACATGTTAAGATCATATATCAGAGCTACAGACTGAAAACAGAGCTATAGACTGAAAACAACAGAAATTTGCTCTGTTACCTTAAGCCATAATGAAATTTATTAGGGAGATTTCAGGGCTGATAAGAGGCTAGAGGGCCATTCTTGGAGAACTGGTGGGAACAAGTGAGCCAGAAGAAGGCAGTGGGAATCACAGAAAAAGTGACACGGTGAGAACAATCTGGTCTGCATGCCATTGCTAATACAACCTCTGTATGAAAGTGTCAGGAAGGTATAGATGGCAGCCATGACTACTCCCTGACTGTCCTAGGCAAGAGGAGACCATTCTATTTCCATAATGTTTAGTGGATACTCCCTCCTACCCAGTGCTTACACAGTAGGGGGTGCCCTAAAAGGGAACTGGTGTAACCAAGAAAATCATGAAAGTCAACTCCAGGCCATCCTTGGAGGAATGTCTCACAGATCCAACCACATCAAAGGCAGCCACATGCCAACAGGTGCAATGAGGAAGAAATGAGCATCAAAAACAAGAAACACCCTGGGAATGAAAGATGGTAACAAGAAGCATTGAGTAGCAAGGAAAAAGGTGAGGTTTGAAGGAGAGGAAAAGGCCTTAGCCTTCTTTTTTTTAAATTTATTTATTTGAGAGAGAGAGAGAGAGCATGAGCCAGGAAGGGGCAGAAGTAGAGGGGAGAAAGAGAGAGAGAGAGGCAGACTCCCTGCTGAACACAGAGCCAAAAAGGGGCTCAAGGCAGGGCTCATTCAGGGGCTCATACCCAGCTCCATGTGGGGCTCCATGAGGGGCTCCTCAAGGGCCTCAACCCAGTGTCCGATCCTACGACCCCAAGATCCTGACACCAAGATCATGACCCCAGCGGAAATCAAGAGTGGGATGCTCAACCAACTGAGCTACCCAGATGCCCCAAGGGGGCTTTGCCCTCTTGTTTACCAAATATATGTTGATGTATGTGAAATTGTGGATTTTGTTTTTAATACCAGCTGGAAAGTTACGTTTTCTCCCTACTAGGTGCTTTGTGAATCATTGTTTATTTTCAAAGCTCCCAAAAGTCAGGGGCTGGTACCTCTACCCTGATGTAGAGAACAGAATCAACTACGCAGAACCTGAAAATCTGGCACTGTGGGGGTATTTCCTTCCAAACCCTATCATAATAAACATCTGCATAGGTTGACAGTGAACTACTGCAGTTTCTCAAACATGAGTAAATATAAGGAACATGTAGATATTGTGATAGCTCAACATAAAATGAATTAAACCAGATCAGGTTATTGTAAAGAAGCTCTCACTCACACTGACAGTTCACCCAAGTCAAGTCTAATTTAGGAGTTTGAGAGACTTGTTTGCAAGCCTACTTAATGAAGATTATTCCTGACTTGTAACTCCACCCTTGTCACCTATCATCTTTCACAGTTTGGGCCTCTTTAAGCTTTAGTTTCTTGATAAAATTATCCTTTTAAGTTCAAAATGTTACCTTTAGACAGGAACAACTCTAAATACACATTGGATACAACTGATTTCAAGTTTGTGGTTCACAGAATTCTTATTGATGGGGCCATCTTTAAAATGTTCTATCCTTCTTTATACCAATCTTTGTCTTATTCCAATAAGGCTGTTACTTATTCCAGAATGTATAAAAATTGTTTATTTTTTCATTATTTAAAAGTATGGTATTTGGATTTACTTTGGAATGACAGAATACAGCAATTTTTGGATAAATACTGATATTTGCTAATATTTTTTCCTTACCTTGGTTCCACAGAATTAATATATCTTGGTGTTGGCTCCATATAAAGTTAGATGACATTGAAAAAGGTATATATATATATATATATATATATATAGAGAGAGAGAGAGAGAGAGAGAGAGAGAAGTACTTATCTATACTTATTGTACAAAGATTATTAATATATCTAGAGCACTTGTTTTAGAATCATAAAGGTATGGGCTCAAGCCTAGTTCAGACTCTTGTTAGCTGTGCTACTTTGGACAAGTTACTTACCCCTTTTAGCACTGATTCCCTTACTTGCAAAAGGGAGAAAATAGTATGAAATGATTCAAAGAGAGAACTTGTGAAGAAAACTTGGTACAATGCTTGTTACTCTCTCTCTCTTGCTCTCTTTATATTTTTAAAGATTTTATTTATTTATTTAAGAGAGAAAGAGTGCAAATGAAAGAGAAAGCACAAGGGGGGGCTGGGGTGGGCAGAGGCAGAGGGAGAAGTAGGCTCCCATGATCCTGAGATCATGACTGGAGCCTAAGGCAGATGCTTAACTGACTGAGCCACCCAGGCACCCCCCCCACCTTGCTCTCTGAGCCTTTCAAGGGTATTCCCATTCTTTAATTAACATACATGACTTAGCCATAATGTCCCAAACTGCCAAAAGGTAGTGACAGAAGAGACTGCATCAGCTCCACAACCTGGGACAATGCGTCTTAAATCTGAGAAGTTTCATGAAGAGTGCCCCAACAGCCTACCTCACCCACCACCGTGGTATTGGCTCTTCCAAACAAAGCTATTTGCTCACAAACAACAAATATGTATTTGAAATATCAGGTTTTTAATTAATAAGTAGTTTTCATGTTTTGAAAAGATGAGTAGATACCTTACAATAATAATAATATGTTTTGCAGTTAGTTATATTCAGTGGTTAGGCCATAATACTATTATAGCCAGATTTACTGTTAATGGGACATCATGAGCAGCAAAGCTGACAGGATTACCCTTAAACAGATTGTTGAGAAATGTAGGGATATCAAGAGCCTCAGGAGAACAGAAGTAACATGGGTTCCCAAATTTAGCAATGAATCCAGTGAGTCCTTATAAACAAAGCAGTACAGGGTTTGGTGCAGGGTGTCTGGTGTTTATGGATATAGTATATATATCTATATAGATATAAATATTTATAGATATATAAGATATATATTTATATAGAGATATATATTTATAGATATATGAGATATATAGATAGATAATACTATGTATCTATAAATAGAGATATGTCAAATTCTCCAAGGCAGTTTAATTTCCTAATAATGTCCCATTATCGCTGAAAGAATGTGTGGCAATTATCTACATTCCTCAGAATTAGTCCTAGAATAGAAAGAGGCTCCTCTCTCTGAGACAGTGTATTGTTACCAAACCCTGAAGCATATAGGAGACAGGAAAAGTTCTAGTAGTGAAAGAAAGCTAATCCAGGTTAGACTTAAATAGACCCACATGGCCTCTGCCTTTTGCCAGCAGCACCAGACTAACAATGCAGAAGAATGGCCAGTCTCTGAAATTCTACCATTTGGGGAAGACCAATATGAGAACATTTTCTTCAGAGTGTAGAGGGAGATGGTATATCCAAAATCTAGCACTTAACTTTCAAGGAATAATGACTGCCCTTGGAACAAGCGGAGAGTGGTACCCCTCCCCAAAGCCAATGAGGGCACACCAGTAGGAGTAACCAATATA
This sequence comes from Phoca vitulina, assembly GCF_004348235.1. Taxonomy (NCBI): domain Eukaryota; kingdom Metazoa; phylum Chordata; class Mammalia; order Carnivora; family Phocidae; genus Phoca; species Phoca vitulina. The sequence continues at coordinate 19,721,126 of NW_022589717.1, forward strand.
AGGAGGTGTGTTTCACAGTGCAGAGGATTCAAGGCCTCATCAGCAACACAGGATACAACAGGATGGCAAGATAAGGAAGCCAGGGTGGACAAATCACAGGAACTCGTTCCAGAACACATATGAGGCAAACTTAAAAACAAACTAAGGCATGATGAGGGGGATGGAGATAAAGATGGAGTGGCGGTGATGAACAGCATACTGAACATACTTTGAGAGAGCTAATTTTCAGCAATAAATCAGTGGAAGGCTTCTGTCATAAGAATGTTGCTGTAAGAAAATGAAATTGCATTTTGTTGCATGATGGTGAGTACCACGATATATGAATTATATGAATTTAGTAAGCTATCCCTTTGGACATCTACTTTATTTAAAACGTATAACCAAGGAATCTGTGACCTCCATCACTTCACAGGACAAATGGAAGCCATCATATAAAATTCCTCTAACTTCTTACCACAAAACTTGCACCTTTATACAATTTCACATATTTTTTTTACTATTTCCTTCTATTACTGCAATGGATTGAAAACTTCTGTCCCCCCAAAATCCATAGGTTGAAACCCTAATCCTTAAGGTGAATGTATTAGGAGGTGGGACCTTTGAGAGGTGACAAGGTCATGAGGGTGGAGCTCTCATAATGAGATTGGTGTACTTATAAGAAGAGGCACCAGAGAGCTTGCTCTTTCTCTCTTCCTCTCTCTCCCTCTCCCCCCGACCCCTCTCTCTTTCTCTCTCTCCACCACATAAGGAGAAGGCTGCCATCAGTAAACCAGGAAGAGGGTCCCTACCAAGAACCAAATTGGTGGCACCATGATCTTGCACTTCCCAGCCTCCAGAAATAAATGCTTGTTGTTTAAGCTACCCAGTCTATGGTATTTTTGTTATAGCAGCCCAAATAGACTAATACAGTTACTATGGGAAAATTCAATTTAAAACTGATCTCCCACCAATGCTCTGTATGTTAGCCCCTTACCACTTGATCAAGAAGTTCAATCACTTGTCTCTTCTTTTTTTTTTTTTAATTTTTTTATTGTTATGTTAATCCCCATACATTACATCATTAGTTTTAGATATAGTGTTCCATGATTCATTGTTTGTGCATAACACCCAGTGCTCCATGCAGAACGTGCCCTCCT